>NC_134876.1:4815630-4883130 GCF_041734735.1 Babylonia areolata | reverse complement strand
CGAAGACGAGGACGAAGACGAGGACGATAACGCTCAACACAACGTATCTTCCAGTCGCAACAAGGCTGGCCTCAAAGACACGGACATTTCCAAGGATTTCCAAGATCTGAAGAACTTCGTGCAGGAGACTCAGTCTCGGTCCAGACGTTACGATGACTACGGTGGTGGTGGTGGTGGTGGTGATTCGTTGGATGGGGGTGAAGGTTTGACGGAGTTCCGGGGCCAGTCAGCCGGTGCCAGATTGACGTCCGGACTGGAGGTGAACAGCAGGGAGAGAGAGTTCGAATCTCTGCCGGATTTCTCTGACCTGGAGCAGATTGATTTTGATTCTGGGGAGGTGGACCCTGATTTGCTGCAGGTGAGTGTGATTCTCTGTTTTGGTTGTTTGGGGTAGCTTGTGGGTACCGGTGATGGACTGATTTGAACAGTGCGTGAGTGTGTGTGCGTGCGTGTCTGTGTGTGGTGTTTACATGTGGTGCGTGTGATGCTGTTTTTTATGTGTGGGTGCGTGTGTGTCGGGGGTATTAGAGTCAGTTGATACTCCCGGAAACGGTGACTCGTTGCCTAACCATTGGGTTAAAAGGAAGAAGGAAAGAAACAAACAAACAAAAAAAACAGCAACAACAACCAACAATAGAAAAGTAAAGAGGCATAAAAAAAATAAACAAACAAGACAGAACTGGATTTGCTCGTTGTCTTACTATCGGGTTAAAATGGGGGGAAAGAGAGAGAGAGAGAGAGAGAGAGAGAGAGAGAGAGAACAACAGAAAAGTAAAGGAACACCAAAAAAAAACAACAAAAAAAACAACAAAAAAACAACAACAAACCAAACAAAATAGATAAATAAACAAACAAACAGACATAGCTGTGTGATTTCACCACGCACGATAACACCCACCAAACCTCCCCCCCCCTCACCCCCTCCTCCCCTCCTTACACGGCAGATGAACCTGGCGGTGATCCCCGAGGAGACGGAGGAGGAGCTGGAGGAGGAGGAAGCCCGGGACAGCCGCCAGTGGCGCGATAACTGGATCTTCAAGGGGCAGGGCCGCCCGCAGCGAGGGGCCGACAGGCGGACGGTGAGGGGCCAGGAGGGGGACCAGCCCCACTACCTGATGGTGCCCACCCCTGACCAGCGCCTGGCGCCACGGGTGGGAAACAGGTCAGAGGGGGCAGGGGTGTTGTTCTTGTCATGGTGGTGGGCATGTGTGTGGGTGTGGGTGGGTGGATTGGAGGGGCGTGGTGGTGGTGGTGGTGGTGGGCATGTGTGTGGGGAGAAGGTGGGAGGGTCGTGGTGGTAGTTTTGGTGGTGGTCGTCGTGGGCATGTGTGGGGGGTGTGGGTGGGTGGGTGGGTTGGAAATTTGGTGGTGGTGGTGGTGTGTGTGTGTGTGTGTTTTTGTGTGTGTGTGTGTGTGGGGGGGGGGGGGTGTTTTCGTGTCTCTGTCTGCACATGTGTGTGTGTGTGTGTGTGTGTGGAGAGTGGTGTGGTTTTGTGAGGGGGTAGGGATGTGTGAGTCTGTGGGTTTGGGTGGTGTAGTGTGTGTGTGTGTGTGTGTGTGTGTGTGAAAGTTTGTGTGTGTCTGGGTTTGAGAGAGATAAGCTTTAGAATTGAAAAAAAAGATCACAGGATTGTTTTTCTGCAGCGGTACATTGCTCCTGACCTTGCAGTTCGATCTGAACAGCGCGGTGAGTTATATTGAATGAATAATCACGAACTGTATCATCTTAGAAGGAAAAAGAGAGAATATGAAAAAAAAGGACCGCGCCCAGTAATTTTCACCTTATCTGAAATCGGAGCAAGACGTTAAAAAGTGGTTGTTATAATACCCACTGCAGGCAGAATCAGCTCCGTTTCGGCATGATGTTGTGTCCTTGAGAAAGGCACTGTACTCCGATTTTCATCACTCCAGCCAGGTGCGTGAATGGGTACCTGACCTCGTTCAGGGAAGTTTAAAACTGGCGAAAGCAGAGGATTGGACCGCACCTTCCTATGCCGAGCCTTAGACACATGTATATGAAATCACTGTTCCTATGGTAGTCTTGTGAAGGACTGTGACTCAAACTAGGAGGCAAAATTGCACTTGCTTTTAGTGCTGGTGGGCTAGTTGGCCTTTGGGAACCATCCCAACGCCGACTGTCCTGAAACCTTCTTGGCCGAGAGAGTGGGGGTGTAACTTGGGCAAGACGCTCGCCACTTTAATCAAATTCTCGCTCAGATAGTCGGGACAGCAGTTGCCTCCTCTACTGTTCTGGTGGTCATAGTCGAACACGACTGACCATCATACATCACACATGACAGTAAAAGGCTATCGTGGGGTATTTAACTCTCTCCATACGAACGGCGAAAGAGACCACGTTAACAGCGTTTCACCCCAGTTACCATCATCAAAATATTGCAGGCGGAAGGCTCTTATACTGAAGAGGTGAATGTTGACAAAGAATACTGCAATTCTGACGACGGAAGCTAAAGGTTGGGTCATTCAGGACATCCGAGGGGTCTGTGTAGAGGAGAAGAGAGGACTGGCCGTACTGAGTGAGTTAACCTTAACACTGGAAAACCTTTCGCCTGTCTAGGGATGCGGACCAGCTATCAGACCTGTCCGACAACGACGACGAGGACGATGACGACGACACTTCCTTCTACCCCCGCACCTCCGAAGAGCTGGCCCGCGTCTCCCGCCTCCACAAGCGTCCCTCCTCCCCTCCCTCCCTCCGCTCCACCTCCCTCATCCCCGCCCTCACCGACGACCTCGACACCGACACGAGGGACCAGTACCCTGCCCAGGACAACTCTTCCTTGAGGAAGAAGAAGGGTACGATTTCAGTTGTTGTTGTTGTTGTTGTTTAGTCTGTCTTTTCAGTCATTCTTTTTTCATTTTGCTTCTTCAGCTTCTAATCAGTTTTTCTACTTCTGCTACAGCTTCTACTCAGACACTTTTTTATACTTGTTCTATACCATCTACTTTATCTACTTCTAAAAAGACATTTATTCTGCTTCTTCTACAAAGACACTTTTTTTTACTTCTACAACTTCTACTCAGACACTGTTTCTACTTCTTCTACACCTACTTTTTTCTTCATGGACACTTTTTCTGCTTCTGCTCAGACATTTTTTCTACTTCACCTACACCTTCTACTTTTTCTACTTCTTCTACTCAGACATTTATTTTTTTCTGCTTCGTCTGCTCACACACTGCTTTTACTTCTTCTACACCTTCTACTCAGACGCTTCTTCTTTTTTCAGCGCTTTCCGAGAAACATTTTTTTTTCACATCTCCTCCAGCTTCTACTCAGATAAGTTCATGTTTCTACTTCTTCTAGTCAGACATTTCTTTTTGTACTTCTTTCTACTCAGACACTTTTTTTTGCTTCTAATACAGCGTCTTCTCCAGTGTACGATGAAGGAGACCTCCAGGACTATGAGGATGTGGGGGTTGGCACGGAAGACCTGGTGGTGGGGCCCATCGTGGAGCCTACCCAGAAGGAGCTGAAGCTACTGGAGGACCTGGTGCCCGCAGACGGGGATGACCCCAGGTTCCTGGTGGCTCCAGACAGTGTCACCGTGCAGGAAGGGGAGCCCGTCAAGCTGACTTGTCGGGTCGCTGGTACCCAGCCTGTGGGTGAGTCGGTGGTGTGGGGTCCAGTTCTTCGGGACTTTCTTCTTGTCGTCCTCCTTCTCCTCGTCCTCTTCCTTCTTCTTCTCATCTTCCTCCTCTTCTTATCCTCTTAGTCGTCCTCCTCCTCATCTTCTTCTTCCTCCTCCTCCTTCTCTTCCTCTTGTCTTCCTCCTTCTCTTTCTCCTCGTCTTTCTCTTCCTCCTCATCTTCATCCTCCTCCTCCTCGTCTTCTTACTCCTCCTCATCGTCTTCTTCCTCTTCCTCATCTTCCTTGTCCTTCTCTTCCTCATCGTCTTCCTCCTCCTCCTCATCTTCATTTTCCTCGTCTTCCTTCTCTTCCTCCTCCTCATCTTCATCGTCTACCTCCTTCTCCTCCTCTTCCTTGTCTTTCTTCTCCTTTTGGCTCACTTGCGTAAACAAAGTGAGTCTATGTTATAAACTCGTGTTCAGTTGTCTGTGTGTGTATGGTTGTGTGTGTGTGTGTGTGTGTGTGTGTGTGTGTGTGTGCGTATGTGTGTGTGTGTGTGGTAAACCTTAACATTGCCATTTTCTCTGGAAATGCTCTGTCTACCAATACCAGATTTTGCTTTAACTTAAAAGGAAAAAAAATCTTTACAGTCATACTAATAATAGGTTGAACGTCTCCCGAATTAAGCCGTATTACCAAATTATTAACGGTTTATTTCGTTGATGCTCGATCCGGATTCCGAAAACACTGTTACCCCTTTGCAGCTGCCCAACGGCAGTCAATATCTTGTAAGAAGACGCAATGACCTCGTTTTTCTTGCTCGCTATTAAAAGCAAAGAAATAACAAATTCTGGACAGAACACATACAGTGACACTAACTACATCATTGACGTGTTTACTGCATAAGAATACTCTAAAGTGGACACTGAATTAACTAGAATGAATATAAAAAGAAAAATTTAACTGACCGTTTCACGGCGTTCAGGTGAACCCTGTCTACACTGGTCTGTGCAGATCTTGACAAAACATGTTGCAAAGCCTAACACGATGGCAGCGTCTCCTTTACTGCCGAATTGAAATAATAATTTTTTCAATAATCATCGACGAGTTTACTGCATATGAATGTTTTAAAATGGATACTGAAGTGACTAGAATGAACAGAAAAGAGAAATTGAATGGACGGTGTCGTAGTTTCTCAGTGAGTGTAAAGAGCTTGTCGAACATGGATCTCTGAAAATCTGTAAAAAGCAACAACAAAACAAAACAACAAAAAAAAACGGACACATATATTGCAGGTGTTTGAGGCGATGGGAACGTGTCCTTCACCTCGGACTTCTTAAATGCCTTGTGATATACCAAAATAACATGATTTAAACAGCGTTATCACTTCGATTACCACTGTTGATTTATTCCACTAAAATATCATGCTCAAATAATAATTTTTGAACGTCATTGTTGAAGCTGCGTTAGCGCAGTGGATAAAACCACTCATTCTCGAATCCAACATCCATGGTTCGAATCTACGTGGATGCCCTTTTTTTTCTTTTGTAAGTGTATATCTCAGGTGAGTTTTGAAGGCCTTGCCTTTCTTGTTGTTCTTGTTTGTGTTCTTGTTCCTGTTCTTCTTGCTCTTGTTTTTCTTGGTCTTGTTCGTGTTCTTGTTCTTGTTTTTGTTTTTATTCTTCTTGTTCTTGTTGTTCTACTTTCTTATTTGCACTGAAAACGCTTATTATTATTATTATTATTATTATTATTATCATTAGTGTTGTTGCTTTGTTGTTGATGTTTTGTTGCCACGGCAACACAGTAGAAGACTAGGCAATGCCTAATAAAGATTTTAGTGTCTTGAGTCTTTGTGCACAGACGTGTTCTGGTACCGGGAGGGGGCCGAGGTGGAGGAGCTGGAGGAGGGGGAGGACATAGAGCTGCTCGTGGAGGGGGATCGTCACGTGGCCACCCTCTACCACATGGGTCGTCAGCACGCGGGGCAGTACATGTGCATCGCCCTCAGTGACCAGGGCAAGGCCATCAAGTACCTCACCGTCAGTGTCAAAGGTGGGGCAGAGATAGAGATTACCTCACCGTCAGTGTCAAAGGTGGGGGAGAGATAGAGATTACCTCACCGTCAGTGTCAAAGGTGGGGGGGAGATAGAGATTACCTCACCGTCAGTGTCAAAGGAGGGCGGGGTGGGGGGGGATTATGAGATTGATTCATAAGATTTACAAAATCTGAATGTTTGGGCTTCCAGCCTGTTAGCATAAGTTAACAGTGGCTGGTAAGGAAAATGATAGAAAATGTGTGAAACAGTATGGGTAATATTCTTCTGTGTGTTTCAGTGATTATGAGATATACATTGCTACATTTCGTGTAACCCACGTGGCTTCGGTAGGGTGAGAGAGAGGGAGAGAGAAATGTATATATTTGTGCATATGTGTGCGTGTGCGCATATACGCGGGCAAGTGATTTGTGAATGTATGTCACTCTGTGTGTGTGTGTGTGTGTGTGTGTGTGTGTGTGTGTGTGTGTGGATACACGCAAATATAAGGATTACTTCTGTCTGGATGGATGCACAAACAGGTACAGCGTGGATAGATGTGCGAATGGGTTTATATTTGTGTTATGTTTTGAAGAAGAAGAAAACAAAACAAAGCAAACTCGCACCTCCTTTAAAAAAACACACACACACGTAATCCTTGGTGTAGACTCACCAGATAACCAGACGGAAAGCCAACAGACCAGTTAGAACTGGCGAGACCTCAGACGCTGATATTTGCATATCGTTAACATTCATTAGCTGAACTCTCTGATAGCGGAGTTTGGGCCAATTTTGACAGGCCATTTCACTGATGTGCTTGTGGTGTGTGTGTGTGTGTGTGTGTGTGTGTGTGTGTGTGTGTGTGTACGCGCGCGTGTGTTTGTGCCTGTCTGTACGTCTGTGTGTGTGTGTGTGCGTTGACAGACAACAAACAAGAACTGAAGAAACCCGAATTTTTGAAAGAGCTCGCGGACGTGGAGGTGCTGGAAGGTCAAAGTGTGAAGTTCAGATGCAAAGTGAAAGGGTACCCCCCTCCCCGCATCTACTGGTACAAGGACGGCAGTTTGCTGAAAAGCAGCAGAGCATGCAGACTCGGTATGTGTTGTGTCCTTGCCCCAAGTCACCGATTATTATTCATTTATTTACCGGTTGTTCATTTATTTTTCTTACGTCACTTATTTATCTGTTTCGAGTGTACCTATTTGAATGAGCCTTAAGAGAATTGTACGTTTTAATTGTTTGAAGCAGATGACTGTATAGTCTATTGAATTGTATTTTCACTTCTGTGGCTGAAATAACGTCATGTCTGCTTTCGTTTGGATGGTTGGTGATGTTTATTAATTTATGTTTTTTTGATGGGGGATGTGAGGGAGTGGCAAAGAATCTGATTGAATGGAACAGGAAACGAATGATGAGCGCGCAGTGGCAGTTGTCAGTCGGCTTTACCCAGGTAGGCAGCCTGTCGTACAAATGACCCCGTGTTTGTAAAGCGCTTAGAGCTTGGTCTTCGACCAAGGATAGGCGCTATATAATTATCCATATCATCATTATCCTTCGTCGGCCACGTTTAGTTGTCCCGGACAATCGGACGGGCGGGTATTTCTAGTCCTGGCCCTTCCGAGGAGGGTGGATTGGGGTGGGGTGAGGGTCCTGGCTGTCTGTAGAGGGGTGATGTCCTGGCAGAACCAGGCAAACATTGTTCACCCTTTTTATTTTTTAAAATTTTTTATTGTGTCCGCAGAGAAGTTCGGTAACCGTGACTACCTGTTAGTGATGGACCACGTGACGATGGACGATGATGCAGAGTACAGAGTGGTGGCCAGGAACGTGGCTGGACAGGTCAGCTCCACGGCACAGGTCATCGTGGAGCCTCGCAGTGGTCAGTACATACACTGAAGACAGCTTTTTACTCACACAACACAACACAACACAACACAACACACACACACACACACACACACACACACACACACACACACACACACGTGTGTGTGTGTGTGTATGTGTGTAGATATATAGATACGCTGTTCGTTGCCAGAGATTCTCTGATTCTGGATAATACAGTGGAAACTTTCCTTTACTTCCTTTACTCAGAACTGAAATGTTCGACTTCCTTGTAGGTTTCTGTAGTTTGTCACCATGATGTTCCATAGGCGGCATCCCGTATTGAATAACGACCACACAACCCACACGACTGACAAACCGTGATTCTGTTTCGGCGCCCTCTCGTGGGATAGAAATGAGTAGTTTCTCACCATCACCGTCCTCAGTAAAACTGGTACAGAAAAGTCTTGGTGCTGCTGTAAGACTGTCGTATATTGTAGGGGGTTCCGGGCCAGCAGCCCCTGGTTGAGGCCAGTGTCGTAAATTGTAGGGGGTTCCGGGCCAGCTGTCCCTGGTTGAGGCCAGTGTCGTAAATTGTAGGGGGTTCCGGGCCAGCTGTCCCTGGTTGAGGCCAGTGTCGTAAATTGTAGGGGGTTCCGGGCCAGCTGTCCCTGGTTGAGGCCAGTGTCATAAGTTGTAGGGGGTTCCGGGCCAGCTGTCCCTGGTTGAGGCCAGTGTCGTAAATTGTAGGGGGTTCCGGGCCAGCTGTCCCTGGTTGAGGCCAGTGTCATAAGTTGTAGGGGGTTCCGGGCCAGCTGTCCCTGGTTGAGGCCAGTGTCATAAGTTGTAGGGGGTTCCGGGCCAGCTGTCCCTGGTTGAGGCCAGTGTCGTAAATTGTAGGGGGTTCCGGGCCAGCTGTCCCTGGTTGAGGCCAGTGTCGTAAATTGTAGGGGGTTCCGGGCCAGCTGTCCCTGGTTGAGGCCAGTGTCATAAGTTGTAGGGGGTTCCGGGCCAGCTGTCCCTGGTTGAGGCCAGTGTCGTAAATTGTAGGGGGTTCCGGGCCAGCTGTCCCTGGTTGAGGCCAGTGTCATAAGTTGTAGGGGGTTTCGGGCAAGCTGTCCCTGGTTGAGGCCAGTGTCATAAGTTGTAGGGGGTTCCGGGCCAGCTGTCCCTGGTTGAGGCCAGTGTCATAAGTTGTAGGGGGTTCCGGGCCAGCTGTCCCTGGTTGAGGCCAGTGTCGTAAATTGTAGGGGGTTCCGGGCCAGCTGTCCCTGGTTGAGGCCAGTGTCATAAGTTGTAGGGGGTTCCGGGCCAGCTGTCCCTGGTTGAGGCCAGTGTCGTAAATTGTAGGGGGTTCCGGGCCAGCTGCCCCTGGTTGAGGCCAGTGTCATAAGTTGTAGGGGGTTCCGGGCCAGCTGTCCCTGGCTGAGGCCAGTGTCGTAAGTTGTAGGGGGTTCCGGGCCAGCAGCCCCTGGTTGAGGCCAGTGTCGTAAGTTGTAGGGGGTTCCGGGCCAGCTGTCCCTGGTTGAGGCCAGTGTCGTAAATTGTAGGGGGTTCCGGGCCAGCTGTCCCTGGTTGAGGCCAGTGTCGTAAATTGTAGGGGGTTCTGAGCCAGCTGTCCCTGGCTGAGGCCAGTGTCGTAAGTTGTAGGGGGTTCCGGGCCAGCTGTCCCTGGCTGAGGCCAGGCTTTCTCGTCTTGATTTGGACGGCTTCTTTTACATACCTCAGTACCTATTTCACAAATTGCTTTCTGTGCACCGTGATCTGTTCAGATCAGCACTGTGAATCTGTGACGGGCGCAATATCCGAATGGTAAAAGTGTTGAACTTTCAGTATGAGCGTCCCGGGTTCGAATCTCGTAACGGCGCCTGGTGGGTCAAGGGTGGAGATTTTTACGATCTCCCAGGTCAACATAATTATGTGCTGACCTGCTTGTGCCTGAACCCCCTTCGTGTGTATACGAATGCAGAAGATCAAATACACACGTTGAAGATCCTGCAATCCATATCAGTGTTCGGTTGGTTATGGAAACAAGAACATAGCCAGTATGCACACCCCGAAAACGGAGTATGGCCACATAGTTGGCGAGGTAAATAAAAACAAAACCAAAAAACGGTCATACACGTAAAATGATACATGACTGTCTGAGTGTGTATGTATGCGTGTCTGAAATCTGATTGAATGACACAGGAAACGAATGATTAGCGCCCCGCAATGGCAGCCGTCAGTCGGCTCTACCCCAGGTAGGCAGCCTGTTGTGCAAATGACCCCGTGTTTGTAAAGTGCTTCGAGCTTGGTCTCTGATCGAGGATAGGCGCTATATAAGTGTCCGTATCATTCATTCATCACTCTGTGATGCAAGACGCTCGGGGAAAGCAAGAGTCACTCCAGTCACACTCACTGTCCATGTTGCAGAGGGTCACCCAACGCTGCCCAACAGCCAGTCCCGCTCACTGACCACGCTGACCACAGACTCGGACTCTGACCATCCACCCAGTGTGGAGAGCACCACCACCACCCGGCATCCTGACGGGCGGTCAGTCCACGGCACTGTCACGGGGTCCGAGGGGGGAAGGTGTGGAGGTGGCAGGGGGGACATAGTGGGCGCCAGACTGACCGCTGGTGTCGGAGACAGCAGTCTTCTTGGGCCTGGGGGGGATGTGGTCACTGAGGAAGAGGTGAGTGAAGAGTCGTTTTGGTGGCATTGTGGTTGTGGTTGTTGTTGGTGGTGCTGGTGCTGGTGGTGTGTATGTGTGTGTGTGTGTGTGTGTGTGTGTGTGTGTGAGTGAAGACATTTTTAGAGTACCATGATTTACATACCAATGTAAAAATATGTTACACAGTTTGTGTCTTTCCACAGCCATCTTATATCCGATTCATTCGCTCTTCAGCGTGCATCGGCCGCTTGTCATAGTTTAGATATATATACATATATATAATGTGGCATGCTAATTCACGTACATGTGTAAAAAAAAAGTTTCGTGGACTTTGTGTTTTGCATCCTTCTGAAATAAGATCAAGTCACACTTTAATGCAGTGGATGCTAGCTTAGAAATGTGATATGGCAGTTTGGACGAGGAAACAGGTGTACAGTTGTGTTGTTAAACTTGTGATGCACTGTTGATTGGTAAAGGGGAAAACTACTTACACAAGCTTAACTACTTGTTCCACATTTGACATATGCTCTGTTCAATGTTTACATGCTTTTTCGATCAGTGTTGTACAGAATTTCCGTGTCCTATTCCCGCTTTTTGCTGTTGTGCTTTATCTACAACTTCCCTGTTTCAATTCATCCTAGCTTTGTATGTAGAAGGGTGGGCGTTCCTTGCATGGTGTGTGTGTGTGTGTGTGTTTAACCCCTTGACTGCTGAACGTCAGTGAAATGAGATCAGTGAGGCATCAGTTTAATTGCCATCCTTGTCTTTTTGTGGACTTTTTAACGGTGTCATTGATTTCGATGGTCAGAGGTTAGAGAATCCCAAGAGGAAGAAATCCAGATACAGAGTGGTGAATAACATCCTCACCCGTAACATCAGTCTCACCTCGAGTCAGTGAGTTGACAGTTTCAGTTTCGGTTTCTAGGAGGTGTTAAAGCGTGTGGTCTGATCAAAATATGCCACACTTCATCTACTGATGACTTTATATAGATACACGACCTTCGCATAAACCTAACGCACTGGTCAGGCCTTGGAATGACAGCATTTCACTGACGAGCAATAACTAGCAGCCGTCAAGGGGTTAAAACAAAAGACTCCCCCGTGTTGTTTCTGACAAAACGACTAACCCCCAAACCAACGCCTCATGCTGAGCAGCTGAGCATAGTGACTCAGCATCTGGATGATATGGAGCGCCATCTGTCCATGGAGGACGACGGACGTGGCCTCAGCCCTGAGGACCTTTCCCCGGGCTGGGCCGGGGACCATGAGGACCCGTTGCCTGGTGACCCAGGGGATGAGGATGTTGATGAGGTCCACATGGTGAGCATCAAACGCACCCAGGTTTCCACCTGACTGCATGGCTGGCGTGCTTATTGTACTGAATGGGTATTTTCTCACATTCTCAGTTTAGAACTCAAGTTTCGGTTTCAAGGTGTCAGCACGCGCGGACTGATCCATATCCGCTACACCAGGTTTACTTTGAAGAAGGAAAAAAATAGAGCAGATGCCTGACCATTGCATAAACTAAAACTCGGGATCATTGATTGACTGAATCAAGTTTGGGCATTTGTGAATTCTTCTAGTCCTTCTTCAGCGTTCGTGGCCTGTAACTCCTTAATAACTCCTATGTGTATGATGAAGTGTTCTGTACGGGGTGGTTTCACAACAAGACAAGGGAAATCTGGCAGCAAGACATTAAGGGCACAAGGGCTGAGGAGAGGATAAAAGCAAAACAAGAACATCAGTCTTCTTCTTCTGCATTCGTGGTCTGCCACCCCCACGTTCACTCGTTATGTGCGAGTGGGCTTTCACGTGCATGACTGTTGTTCCCCTCCCCCAGCCACGCCTTACCCCTCACGTTGGCGGCCATACTCCATATTCGGAGGTGTGCATACTGGGTATGTTCTTGTTTCCATGATCCACCGAATGCTGACATGGATTTCGGGATCTTTAATGAGTGCGTTTGAATGTACTGCAAGCGTAGATACACTAAGGGTGGTTCAGGCAGTGGTAGGTCTACACATCTGTTGACCAAGGAAGTCGGAAAAATCTCCACCTATGACTCACCAGGCGCCATGACTTGGATTATAACCCAGACCCTCAGATAAAAGATCGAATTATTGTGCGGATGTTGTAATGGTAATGATAATAAAAGGACATTTGGTACGCCCAATCTAATGATACAAAAGCCCTCGAAGTTCAGAATGAAAAAAATGCAGTGACGCGTGCATACTAATTGAAAAAAACACACAAATACACTGACCTGCACGCACAAATCATCCCGTTCCACCTCCATTCCACAAACTCACACCCACTCCACACAAGATGTAGACACACACGAGCGCGCGCACGCACAAGTTGTACTTTTTTCTTTTCTTTCTTTCTTTTTATTTTTTACTTGACGTACATGTAGCTTCTTTTAAAACTACATTGCACTGAATCAGGAGTCAAATGCGTTTGCTAAAATAATGGTCAACGTTCGACCAGTCAGTAATCTTCAGCTTTAGTTGAAACTGAGAATTAGTCAGATTTTCACCCACACTTAAAGACAGCATCCACTAAGGACAACGACAGATGTGGCCCAGTGGTCACAGAACGGCACACAGTGCTGTGGTCGACCTCATCTCTGTTCACTGTCTCTCTGAATGTTGTCGGTGTTGGTGTTGTTTCTATAATAAGTCATTCACACATAATGCATGATTGTCTATCTGGTATTTTGTTTGTGCTGTTGTCATGGGTTTTGGTGTTGTGGTTATTTAACTCTAATCCTCTGTGTTGTTAAAACGTGAAAAACAATTCTGTATGTCTGAGGAAACATGGTGTTTATTATTATGAACTGACACTTTGGTATGGGAATGGTATTTATTATCAATTTTTTAACTGACCCTTGGGGTTGGGAAAGAGCACTTTCCTGAGGGAGTGGTATCCTGACGGAGTAACAATTCTCTAAGTCTGTGAAAACATGGTTGCAGCATTGATTTTGTATTTATTGTTGTTGTTTCTTTTAATGACACTGACGTTTGGGGCCGGGAAAAAGCATTTTCAGTGATAGAGAGCAGCATCTTAACTTTTGTTTCTTTGTCTTTGTCTATGAATGGGGGTTTCACACAACCCCCTGCTAAAAATTTTAGACATGGTTTGGACTGTTTGAAGGATGCTGAATTTCTGAACAATCAAGCATTAATAACATGACCACGATGTCGGACAATGCTGTGCTTGTAGAGTGATGAGGGGAAACGCCCAATGAAGTAACGTTTGTTGTCGTTGGGACTTGCGCTGTTTGAAGATAATTAAAACTAAGAGACACACCGAAGAATGTATGCACGTTCATGTTGTCTTGCTTTCGGGCGTGTGTTTGCTGTTCCCCGAATCTTGCTTCTCTTCTGAGTGCCGCCTTGTTTGTTGTGCATATCTTCGCTCAGTGTAGTTGCCTTGTGCATGCCTGTTTATACCCTACTCCTTGTCTGTCTTCGTCGTGAACTAAGGAAACCCTCGCACCATTCCATTGCATGTTCTGGTTGTGTAGGTATACTTCTCGTCTCTTTGTATCATCATCATCATCATCATCATCATCATCATCATTATCATCATCATCATCATCATCATCATCATCATCATCATCATCATCATCATTATCATTATGATTAAGATGATGATGATGATGACGACGACGACGAGGAGGAGGAGGAGGAGGAGGATTATTATCATTTCATACATTTTTATTGTTTAGTTGCTGCTAATGTAGTTGTTTTATTCTGATTTACATTATCCTCTCTCCTACTGACCAACAGGACAAAACGACAAAGACTCCACGCAGGCTGACCCCCAGCACCCTCAGCGTCCTACACGCCGCGGAAGAGATCATCCAGCAAGAACAGAATTCCCCCGACACCACCACAACAACATCATCATCATTATCATTATCATCATCGTCATCATCATCATCGTCACAACCACCTCGACCACGACCACGCAGCAGTGTCCCCTCACTCACCAACACACCACCACCACAAGCACCAACAAAAGATGACGGTATCCACAGAACTGTCTCACGACCATCCCCGGCAGGTCACACTGACCTCAACACATCTGTCTCTTCGGGGTACGCCGTGGACTTCCCTGACAGTGGCACGGTGGAATCTCGGCGGGACTGGAACCTCTCTCCCTCTCCCCAGGACGAGTTCGTCTCCCACCTCCCCCCTCTGCCGGGAGACGAAGGTTCGCCGCGAGGCGGTTCCTACCGGGAAGAGGTGTCCATCAGTTTGTCCGGTGGCGGTGTGGGCGGTAGTAGCAGCAGTAGTAGTCAGCCAAAGAAGGAGAAACCTACTGCGGTGTCTTCGGCACGTGCAGCAGCAACAACAACCACCGCCGCCAGCAAAACAGCAGCAGTGACCCCGGCGTCTGGCAGAAGGACAGCAACAGCAGCAGCACGCGACCTTCACTCCTCTTCATCCGTGCGTGTGGATTCTTCTTCGTCTTCTTCCTCTTTTCCTCCTGCTACTTCTTCTTCTTCTTCTTCCACCGCGCCACGTTACGCTTCCTCTTCCGCGCCTGTGGTGCCTTCATCGACGCGGCAGACGCGTTCCTCAGCCGCAGCGGCGGAGCGGCGGACAAGAGCCGCCGCGGCGGTTCCTGTGACAGTGACAGATGAAGCTAATGGTCCGCAGGGAGCTGAGGTCCCCCCCGTCAGAGCCCAGGGGCCAGACCTGGTGTTGAACTTCGGACCCAAGGAGATCGACCCCGCGTCTTACAGCCGGGACTACGTGGTGGTGAAGGGTGCAGGAGGAGGGAGGGGGGGAGAGGAGGAGGGGGGAGGGAGGAAGAGGTGGTCAGTGACGCTGGATCCTTACTCGCCAACTGCGGACGTGGTCAACAGGCGGCGGCAGGGGAGCGAGGCTGAGGAGGTGGGTAGTGTGGTGATGAACAAATAAATCAATCAATGCAAAGATGAATTTAAAAAAAATATATATAGATTTTTATATCATGTATACATAATGATTAAGAATAATTGTGTTCGCTGGGTAGAAAGTTCATGTCAGTGTGCGTGTGCTCTCTCTCACTCACGCACGAACAGACCCACATACGCACACACACATCGCACACACGCAGACACAAACACACACACAAGCAGCTCTCTCTGCCTCTATCTCTATCTCCATATTTGTAGACCTCGCCCTATGTCTCTTTGTCGCTGTCTCTCTCTCTTTGTCTGTCTGTCTATCTCCCTCCCTCTCTAACTCTTTCTCTCTCTCTCTCAGTCGACAGTGTGCAGGCACGCGCACATTATCACAAACACACAAGAAAAACCTGTACACACTTATGCACGCATGCCCGCGCGCGCGCGCGCGCACACACACACACACACACACACACACACACACACACACCCTTCCCCCCACACCTCCCCTGCCCCCCCCCCCCCCCCCCCCCCCAAAAAAACCCCGCTCCCCACATCCAGGTCTCCTCCTGTACCTGTTCACAAACTTGATGTCACCTGAAATCCTATATTGCTTTCGATGATTTGTGGGTTTCCTCTCGCTCTCTTGTCTCTTTTTTTTTCCCCCGTCTGTCTCAGTGTCTCTCTGCTTGCATGTCTGTTTTTCATTTTGATGAGTGAGTCAGTGTGTGTGTGTGTGTGTGTGTGTGTGTGTGTGTGTGTGTGTGTGAGGTGGTGGGGTGGTGGTTGATTCCGACGGAAGGACTGTTGTTTTCTTTGTTGTGTCTGCACGTTTTTACATTGTTTGTTTGTTTGTTTTGGGGTGGGGTTTTTTTTCAAGCTATTTTCTTTTCTTTTGTTTTTAGGTGGAATGACTGTGAATGGTGGGATAATCGGGAAATGTGGATGTATTTTCAATGTGTTTTGATTTTTTTCCTTCCCCTTATTCATTTTCGCTTCTTTAGCTTTATTCCCTCTTTATGGGGCGATGGCTGGATGTAAAAAAATGCTTATCTATGACCCTCAGTAATAAAGCTGTTGTCCTGTCCTGTCCTGCCTTGCCTTGTCTCCCAGGACGCGGGCAGCGGCACGCCTCAGACCAGCCCCAGGTCCTCGCAGGGAAGCACCATCTCCACCTCCCGCGAGTCCCTCGACTCAGGGGTGTCCTCCGCCCCCTCCCTGCCCCCCCTCTCCCACTCCCACTCCCACCCCCACCCCCCGGAGCGCACCCACCCCCTCCCCGTGCACATGGTGGGGGAGACGAAGGAGGAGGAGGTTCCAGAGAGTCGGGCGGAGTATGACGCAGACTCTGGGGTGGAGCTGCCGTCTGTCAGCCGTCTGAAGGCCATGTTTGCCTCCTCCGGCAGCAGCAAGGAGGCTGCTGCTTCTGCTGGTGGTGGTGGTGCCAGAGGGGACAGCGGTGAAGGGAGCAGTTTTAGGAGGGTGAGTTTTGTGGTTGTGGTGGGACGGTGGTGTGTTTTGTTGTTTTGTTGTTGTTGTTGTTGTTTTAGAGTGAGGGGTGGGTGCGTGGGTGGTGAGTGGGTGGGGGGGCGTTACAGTGGGTGTGTGTGTGTGCGTGTGTGTGTGTGTGTGTGTGTGTGTGTGAGCAATTTTAGGAGGGTGAGTTTTGTGGTGGGATGGTGGTGTGTTTTGTTGGGTTTTGTTTTGTTTTGGTTTTTTTAGTGAGGGGTGGTGGGGTGCTGTGTGGCCTGGGGACAGGTGTGTGTGTGTGTTTGTGTGTGTGTAAAGAGGGGTTTATTGTGGGTGTGGTGTTGGGTGTGAGGAGTGTTTGATGTGTGTGTGTGTGTGTGTGTGTTGTATTTTGTTGGCTGGGGTGTGTGTGTAGTGTGTGTGTGTGTGTGTATGTGTTGTGTTGGTTGAGGTATGTGTAGTGTGTGTGTGCTATGCTGGCTGGGGTGTATGTAGTGTGTGTGTGTGTGTGTGCATGTGTTGTGTTGGTTGAGGTATGTGTAGTGCGTGTGTGCTATGCTGGCTGGGGTGTGTGTAGTGTGTGTGTGTTGTGTTAGTTGAGATATGTGTAGTGCGTGTGTAATATTGGTTGAGGTATGTGTAGTGTGTGTGTGTTGTGCAGGATGGGGTGTGTGTCGTGTGTGTGTGTGAAGAGGTGGTTAATGTGGGTGTGGTGATGGGTGGGAGGGGTGTTTATGTGTGTATTGTGTTGGCTAGGGTGTGTGTATGTTGGTGGATTGTGGGATATTGTGGGGTGAGGGGGGAGTGTGTGTGCATATGAGTGCATGTGTATGAAGATGTATGTTTGTGTGTGTGTCTGTGTGTGAGTACATGTACATGAGTGTGTGTGTGTGTGTGTGTGTGTGTGTGTGTGTGTGTGTGTGTGTGTGTGTGTGCTTGCTTGTTTTTGAGTGCATCTGTATGTGAGTGTGTTTGTATATGAGTGCATGCATATGTGAGTGTGTGTATGTGACTCTGTGTGTGTGTGTGTGTGTGTGTGTGTGTGTGTGAGTGTGTATGTAACTGAAAGTGAGTGCATGTGTAAGTGTAAATCTTTCCAGTATCTTTGCCCTTTTATTTTCTTTCAGGATATTGAATATGATGTAAGTTGAGCCATGTATACACACTTTCCCATATCCTTATTCTCTTGCTAACTCCTTACACATTTCAGTCATTTGCAGTCTACATATATCTTTCATTTCATTATATCTTAATCAGTTGACTTTTTTGTTTGGTTTGTTCATTGTTTCATTTCATTTTATATTAATGTTATATACAATTCTAGGGTAGGCTGTCAAGCCCAAACCAATGTGTTAGGTTTATGCAAAGGTCTGGCACCTGCTTCTCACGCAACACACACACACACACACACACACACACACACACACACACACACACACACACACACACACACATTTCAGTTGTCTTTTATCTGGGATGTTTATTTCTCCAGAACAATGAAAAAATACCAGTGAGTATACTTGCCACGAAATGTGTGCGTGTGTGAATTTCCCAATGATTCGTTTTGTTTTTTCTTGTATGTCTATCGCCTGTGCAATGTCTTATAGTTCATAGTGTCAGTGAAGCAGTTAGGTATCAGGCATGCTTTATTTGTGGTAAGTGGCTTTCTATGAAAATGGTTTGTGCGGTAAATGGTTAGTAATCAAACAGTTCATGTTGTCTGGAAAAATCCATCATAGTTTTCTCTTTTTCCCCCATTTTTGTTTGCTTCCCTGTTTGGCTAGCAGTATACTTACCCTGTCAAATTTGTCAGTCATCATTTTGTTGATGTTTTGTTTCTGTAACCCGTCCCAACCCCCATCCCCTCTCCCCATCACTCTCTTTCTCCCTACAACACCATGTACATGTGTATGTGTGTGTGAGTGTTTGTGTGTTTGTATTGGGTGGGAAAACTCAGCTTTATGTGGTACTTGCCATGCATTTTGAAGTGTTGTGGGTATGACTGCCAAAAAAAGGGTTAACTCACTCAGGACGGCCAGTCCTCTCTTCTCTACACAGACCCCTCGGATGTCCAGTGGGTGTCTGAATGACCCAACCTTTCGCTTCCGTTGTCAGAATTGTGGTATTCTTTGTCAGCACTCACGTCTTCAGTATAAGAGCCTTCCGCTTGCAATATTTTGATGATGGTAATTGGGGTTAAACGCTGTTAACGTCGTCTCTTTCGCCGTTCGTATGGAAAGGGTTAAAACTTGAATTCAGGTTTGACTTTGTGCGTCATGCTTCTGTCCGTGCAACTTGCACACAGTTTCTGTGTGTGTGTGCTTCTGTAAAAAAGAGAGAGTGACAGGGAGTGAGGGACAGAAGGTGAAAGAGAGGGGGTGGGATACAAATAATGTGAAAGCATTCCATTGATTGAAAGTATCTCTGAATATGTATGACTGGTCTGTAAAACATGTACAGTCGATTTCAGTATTTGGAGAATAATTTATACTGAATACCGAAGGTCTGCAAAACTAATTCAGTGTTGGGCTTACATTATTTATATTGAATGCTTCAGAAATCTGTAATCTCTCTCATTTCCTAATGGCCAATTTATAATCACTTAATTTGTATGTGCTGATCTGTCTGTGAAACAGTTATTACTTGCTTTTTTTTTTTTTTAAATCATTGATTGAAAAATAACATGGAGGCTACCAATACATACAGAATATAAGCCAACAGTCATATCACATATGAATGCATTATTTTACTATTCACTTTTTAATCAACCAACATTTAATGCTGTCTGTTTCATTTATATTCCTCTTACATTTAACATGTGTTCTTTTCTGCTATTCTTTACTTTAGGTCCTCATATTTTTACTTATATATATATATATATATATATATATATATATATATATATGTGTGTGTGTGTGTGTGTGTGTGTGTGTGTGTGTGTGTGTGCCACAAATTATAATAGTGTATGCAAGTGTGCAATGGTGCTCACTCTGTATTGTTTTCATGGTTTCAAACTGTAGCCCACTTCATTCTAAATTATTTATCCAAACATTTCTCAACAGACACTTTCAAAGCTGTGTCTGAGTTCTCCACAAGTCAGACAGATCATTATCATGATACTGCATGGATTGTGAATTATCTGGTCATACGACATATGAAATGGTTACCATATCTGTTTGATACTTTTCCTGCGTGTCTTCATGCATGCACACATTGATGATTAATAAGTTAGAATTCCGTCTGGGTATCTATTTAAAAAAAAAAAAGTATATGTTTTGGGGTGTGGCGTGGGGTATCTTTTATCTTGAAAAAAAAAAGCAGTTTTCAACATAATCATATTGCCTTATTATTCTTTACGCTTGTGTCATATTTTTTGGTGGGGTAACTTTTGTCTTGAAAAAAAGAAGCCAAGTTTTCAAAATGATTAGAATGTCTTTAATTATTCTTGTGTGTGTGTGTGTGTGTTTGTGCACACATATGTGCACTACATGTTGCATATAAAATGAGTTATTCCATTTAGTTTCCTGGCCAATACTCTCATGGCCTCTGACGTAAGTTAATGAATGCTGTACTGATATTATTACTATGATCAACATCATGTTCATGAATGCTATATTGTTACCATTATCACCACCGTCATGATGAGAGACCCACACAATGCTGACTGCACTGTCCACAGATCCACAGCATCACGGCGCGGAGCCTGTCCAAAGAACAGCTGCAGAAGCTGAGGGACGGGGGCAGCGGAGCACAGCAGAGGGACACCAAAGTGCAGTCACGCTCCACCATCCAGCTGACACAGCCCAGTCCTCACCCGGCACACACTGCCCACACCCCTACCGCTGCCACCTCTTCACGGCAACAGCACACTTCTCAGGGAGACACCCCCACACACAGACAGCGGGTCCGAACTATCAGTGCTTTGGAACACACTCAACAAGAGGCCAGTCGTCAGCACATCCCCTCGCATCAAAAATCACAGAGTGCTTTAAACGCAGCAGTGGCGTCCTCAAACTCTTTCTCCAGGAATCGAGCCAGATCCCCCAGACCGAAAAGCGCGGTCATTGAGGGGTCTGTGCTCAGCACACCACACCCCGCCACCACACCCAGAGCTCGTGCTCAGTCCGACTCAGACACTGTGGAGGGTGTGGGGCCCAGTTTCAGACCAAAGATCCGCTCGGGGTGCATCTCTGCTCGTGCTGCTTTCTGGGAACGCCGGATTCTGCAGGGAGAGGGGGTGGAGGAGAACGCAGAAGAGAATTTCCCTGACATGCTGGAAGACAGTCAGCGCTGAGGAAGACGTTGGGTCAAAAGTTGGGAAAGGGAGAGAAGTCTCAGGACTCACCCCCTCGAACAATGTAACCTTCACCAAGACTCAAGCTTTGAATACCTTGACCTAAGGGCTTTTGGCAAATTGGTTGTTAATCTCTCCCAAGCCAGACCAACCTTGACCCTAAGGGCTTTTTGCTTATCAGTCATAAAACTCAGCTCTGCCTAAGAGAGGTCTTCCTTTTGATTGCTGTCAATCTGTCAGTCCACATGTGGTGACAGACCGAGCTGTCTTCTCAAAGTCCTGCCGGCAGCCATAAAGCTTGGTCGTCAGTGGAGTTGAAGCTGACCAACCTGTCGTCATCCTTTAACAGAAGAGGGGCTGGGGGCCCGGTGGGGGGTGGGGGGTGGGGGATTTGGACAAAACCACTGTAGAGAGAGATCCTTAAAGTGTGTGAAAATCTGCCTCGGGGCATTTTCATTGACAAGAAAATGAGACATGGGTGTTGGGGAGATGAGCAGGAATGCAGAGGAACATTTCCCAGATAACAGGGATGGCTGGGGAAAGGGGTGTGGGACAAACTGTTCTCAAGTTCTCAAATGTTCTTGCAACTCGGACATTCTAAACAATAGTTAAATTGTACGGGTCTGGTCTTGGAATAAAAATATAGAATTCTGATTTGATCACGCACAGTTATAAACTGGGGATAAATAACAGGGAAAGATTCCGGAGTATGTATTTGTATAATGCCAGTGCAATGTGCAGCTGCATTATGTGTTTAGCACTTAAGGTCAAGTTGTTTGTTAAGAGCATGATGGTGAAATTTTACAAAAGCATTTTACAGATTTAAGTCACATGAGTGAAGATAATTGTAGTGTTTGAAATGAGCACAGAATAGTGATGTTATCAAATCATTCTATATTCAAGTGAAACTGAAAGAAGCAGACACAATGTATTTTACATCAACATGGTATAGGAATTTCATCAATTCATTGGTTTGCGGAATATGTTCACCATAAGTATGGTATGAAGCATTCTTTACATTCTATTTAAAGAGTGAAGATGCTGTGTTTGATACAAGCAAGACATTGCCATTTCATTACACCATTATATAGATTTAAGTTAAAAGAGTGGAGACTGTTTAATGAACATGGTATTGCAACTGTATTGAAGCATTCTTTTGATTCAAATTGTAACAGAGTGAAAACAGTGTATTTTCTATACACGGCATTGTGATGTTATGAAAACATAAAGATTCAACTAAGAAATGGAGGCATTATCATGATGTTGCTATTTCATGAAAGAATTTTTTTTTCAAGATTCAAGTTAAAAGGGCATACGATTTTATCAAAATATTCTACAGATTCAAACTAAGGAATGGAGACGTTATCATGGTGTTGCTATTTCATGAAAGAATTTTCTTTTCAAGATTCAAGTTAAAAGGGCGTGCAGTTTTATCAAAACATTCTAAGAATGAACCCGAGGCGTGGAGATATCATGGTGTTAGAATTTCTTGAAGCTTTTTTTTTTTTTTTTTGTCAAGATTCAAATTAAAAGAGTGGAGACATTGTGTTTGATATAAAGCACAAGTTTTATCATTGTTTTGTGGACTGAACACCAGGGGAGGGAACGAAAACAGTTTTGATGGTCTATCATGGGTGTACACAAGGTGACACTGATTCAGGGATTGTTTGATGTTGACCCATAGTCACTGTAATCTCACACCCAGGAACAGAAAGGCTCGCACTTCTTTCTCCTCTATTTCCACCCTTTTTGAGAACCATCAGTCATGATCATACACATTTCATTGTCATAGTTCCCTCAGCTTTTTGTCTTTCTTTACACCCATTTGCATGTTCTAAGCAGGAAAAAAAATCTAAATCCAAACAGGTGTTCATAACTGACTCAAGATGACCAGACTGTGCTCTAGTGAGCATCAGGACATTTTGTGTGCCTTTGGTTTGATGACTGACAATGTCACTATGTGGGTGGTTGCAATACGTACATACTCTACATTATACAGGCCAACTCAAGGTTCATGTTGATGTTCTTCTTCCTGTTGATCTGATCTCCATGATACGCCATTAAAACATATCATATGTATAAGCAAAACAATAAAATGTTAAAATTAACATTTGCATGTGTCATGTGTTTTATGTGTGTGTGTTCATGTGATTGTATGTGTGTGTGTGTGTGAGAGAGAGAGAGTGTGATTGCGTGCACGTGTGTATGTGTAAACTAAGTGTAACAAAAATAATTCAGGTGTTAACCTTCAGCTGAAACGTGGGCATGAAAGCTGATCAACAGTTGCATTTCTGTTTGTTCCAGCAATATTCTTGTTCCAAGACTTGTTCCCCTCATCGCAATGATAAGACATGGTTGTTTCCAAGTTTTGTTTAGTTATCTTCCAAAATTCCATCCACTTTCACAAACATAGATCTCTCTATCACATATTCCCAGAATTCAGCAATACAAAATCTACACCAGAATCCCCCCTTCTCTCTCTCTTCTCTCACACACACACACACCCCTCACACGTACAAAACTCTGGGGGTTAAATGCAATTTTTTATTGTCCAATATGTTCATGAATATATTTGTTTTTCACAAATGGCAAAATGAACGAGTACAAAATAGATCTTTACTGATACATCTCACAGAAATATTTATATAAACTGTCATTTGTCACAAAGTTATGCAAAAGTCCAGCAAGAATAAGTGAGATCAATGCATAAGTAAAGGACAGTGGGAAAGGCAGAGATTGTAAAACAGAACAGTGGAAGAAAGGATAAGAAAGAACATGAATCTTGAAACTAATCAGAAAAACTGAATACGCAAAAGAATGTCTTCAATGCAGATATCATTTAAAAATGAACATCTGATTGTTCCCTGTCGTTATGTAATACCAGTGGTCTAATTTTTGTTAAGACCCTTTCCCTTATAGTAATACCAGTTAATGTAATACATTCATTCGTGTGGTCCCATCTATACTGAGCAATTTTTGTGTTTGCTTACGTTTGTTTTTGTTTTGTTTTTAAGCATACCAAGCCAAAATAAAATCAAGCACCTTACTGGAATAGGGAGTAGTAAATACAATTATTTAGAATTCACAATGGCAAGAACATAATTATGAACATACAAAACAAACAAACAAAAAAAAAAAGAATTAATGAAAAAGAAAAATGCAAAGGATTTAGAAGACCCCAAAACAGTCACTCCTGATCTGTAAACTTGTAATAATGGCAGAATAAAATAAAAACTGATGCACAGAACAAAAGTATATACTGCGGAGACGGATCAGTGACAAAAGCAATAAAAAAATTTTTTAAAAGAAAAGCTTTGGAAAGATTGGGTAGACACAAACTTCATTCACTCATCAGTCACACTGTCCAGTAATATTTACTAACATTAAATTACCCAGAACCTGGAAATAAACAATTATGTAAGTTTTTAAAACAAAATCAAACAACTCGTCAAAACAAGATAAAAACAAGGGGAACTAGAATTTGTAGAAATAACAAATCACTACAAAAACGAGGATTTAAAAAAATCATTTTACAAGCAAACATGCAACCAACTGAACCATATATAACAATTTTCAACACAAAATAAAATGTACAAAACCCCAAAAAAGCAACAAAAAAAACAACAAAACAAAACAGAATAGTATCACAAAGTTAAAGCAACTTTCAGGCTGACTTTATGCTTCAACTGATCAGAATGACAGTGACTTCAAGACAGAAGGAATCCAGAATGTGGTTAAAAAGCTTAAAGGTCTGACAGCCTTTTATGACCATTGGGCAGTGAATTCATATCCACTGCATTAAAGGGTTGGCACTGGAAGGCGGGCGCCTGCCTAATTGTCTCCTTCCACCTTCCCAAACTGAAGTCAGGAACCCATTCACATCTGGGTGGTGTGAGGAAAATCAGAATACAGTGCCTCTCTCCATGGACACAACACCATGCTAAACTGGGGGCTTGAACCCTGATCACTGGTGAACACTGGATCATAAGTCCAACACCTAACTCTGCCACGGGGCATCACCTAAGACGTGTCAGTTCAAAAACACCGGATGAAAAAAACTGTTAAAACCAGGCATTAGCACGAAGAACACCAACACAGCCAACAGAGGAAAGAAGATAGTCACAGAGGCGAAAGACTATAAAACTGACAAAACTGAAAGTTGAATTTGTCAAGGCAGTTGTAACAAAGCCAAAGCCAGGTAGAAAAAAAAGAGACATGTGACAAAGCTGGACACTAGATAAAAAGACCATGCTGATGCCAAAGTCAGACTAAAAACGATTATGACATTGCCAAAAGCTGGACTCAAAATGACTAACACAGCAAAAGCTAATGTAAAAGACGGATTTTGCAAAAAGCTTGACTCCAAAAGACTATAACACAGGCAAAAGTTATACAGTAAAAATGGAATATAGCCGCAAGCTTGACTCAAAAAGACTTAACACAAGCCAAAAGCTAAACTGAAAAGACTGGTATGTACAGCCGAAAAACTAAACTGAAGTGACTGGTATAGACAAAAGCATGACCTCAAAAGACTAGGACAGCCAAAAGCTAAACTGAAAAGACTTAATACAGCCAAAAGCCTGACTCCACTTATAACAAAGCCAAATCTAGAATAAATCACACAAGCAAAAACTAGCCTAATAAGAATATACTAAAAAAAAAAAGTCAATGTGTGGTAATGCACAAAGGCACTAGACTAGCATATGAACTACAACTCAAGGTCCAGTGGAACAGGAATGTCAGCTGAACAACCCAGAAGCAGAAAAAACAATTTCAAACCACTCTGCCTATCTTCAATAATTCTGTGTCTGCAGAACCCAAAACTTGTCAAAAGATTCACAAACTCCTTTGTGATGGTAAAGGCTAATGGTTAAACTACCGTGGCCTTTTACAACCACCAGGGCAGAGAATTCATACTCACTGTGTCAAGGGCTCCGCATAGGAGGGCAGGGCCCAACCCTATCCTTCTGCCGTTTTAACCATCCCCGACGGAAGTAAGGTACCCATTCACACCAGGGTGGAGTGAGTTAATGTTCCTTTTCTGAGGACATGACACCATGCTGAAACAGCCTTGAACCCTAATCAGGGGTGACCACTGGATCAGAAGTCCATTGCCTAACCGATAATGTCATGGCGCTATGGCTGAACCCAAACTTTACCATTCCAAAAGACTGACAAGCTCCCTTTGTCATGGTGAGGATCAATTTTCCATCTTTCCATTTCTGGTCTGCAAAAGGCAGATTCAGCGCCCATTTAAAACTAAGGGTTATGAACATTTGAACAGAAAGCCCTGTTTGCGTCAATTCTATTTTCTCTAAGCTTAAAATCAGAATACAAAAATGGACAAACTTGTTAGTATGAATTCAACCTGAGCTGCCATGGGTTATTTTTCAGTGTGCCAAGTGCATGGCACTTAGGACCTCATTTTATCCTTTCACATTCACATGTCATGACTATAACAATGTGATGTATTTCTATTTTTAAATACGAAAATACATCTGATGTACTTTAATTTTCCAGTTAACTGAGGTTGACTGACCAAGGATGGTTTGCATGAGAAGTCTTTGCTAAGTTTGCTTAGCACTAAGAATTTTTCCAAGTTCATGGACATAACAATCCCACCACCCCAAAACTCACAAAGAAAAAAAACCTACCCTGATTACAAATCAACACACCACATCAAGAAATATAAGAAATACAATCAAAAATGCAACATGTATATCCATAAAAAAATGTGTTCTTTTCTAAATGAAGAGACTATCACAGACTACTTCACCTGTACATGAGACAAACTAAAAACTCAACAACAAAATGGCAAATCAATACAGATCACTGAACACAACCTGAGCTAATAAGCTGCATGTTATACACGTTACACTCATGGTAATTTTTTTTCGTATTTTCTCACTGGCCTTAACAGAAGACCACTCCATTTTTTTTTCGCAAGAGTAGTAAAATCCTTGTCAAAATGTCTCTGTTGTAACAATATAATCTGACCACACAGTACAGACTGCATGAATGACATGTCAATACATTTCCATTTATGATATGTATTTACAACAATCCACACAATCATTTCTCTCTGATGGAAAAAGTAAAACGATTACTCAAACATCTGTCTTCACAAAGATTATTCAAATGCCTAGTCATTGTAACACAATACTGCAAAAGCCATTGAAACACAAATGCAGAACATACAGACTGAATAATATAACATAAACACACTTCCATCTCATGAAATATATTTATAGAATAAAACAAATGTCTAACATATCTGAGTAATAACCATCCATATGGTTGAGAATGCATAGAAAGAGAACATGAAATAGTTGACCAAAAAAAAGGACCAAAATGTGTCATGAAAAGCGATGCAATGTTCAATCAAAACATTCCTTCATGTGGCAGGGCATCTCTATAAAACACAAGTGCAGCGATGGGACTTCTTGGGCCAGTCTGTGCGCATCTGTGACAGCAACAGTAAAAATAATAATAGCAATAATAATAATGATAATAGGGAGAGAGAGAGAAAAAAAAACAAACTTACTTTAGTATCTGAATTCCATTACTGATAAAATTGCTCAGAAAGATACTGATTATCCATATCTGGCTAACCCTGTACAGTTCACACAGGATTAGAATCACAAAAATATTTGAAAACTTTTTAAAACCTGTCTTTTTCGTTAAGTCTCCTGGGCCCAAATGGAACACACAGAATTTGTAGTGCTGGTTTCATTATGCCCCTTGCATAAATCATTGTCAACAACACAGATCAGATGAGTAGCGCAATTTCAGTCACAAAGATTTCAGGATTCTTTTTGTCCCCCCCCCCCCGGTCCCCCCTCACCTCCCTCCACACATACCCCCCCCCCCCCTTTTTTCATATAATTTTTCTTTTAAATTTGCATTCAGGTTGAGTATTTTCCTGTTGTGCTTGATTTCAATTCAGGTGCCAATCACTGAGTGAAACACCACTGTTGTGCTGTTTATCTACTTTTTTTTTATTCACAGTTTAGAGAGTCCAAATTAAAACACTTAAATAAACCTGGGTAAAGAGACTTTGAACGATTAAATCCAGTTTTTGTTGTTATTTTTTTGTTTGTTTGGTTTTTTACAAATTGAAAAAAAAAAATCAAAACTTGTACAAGTCCTGATGGGTCAACACAAAAAACTGGAGGTTGCAAATGCTTGACCAACTCACAGATCCAGTGAGTAGCATTCTGTTGTGTAGACCCTGTTTCAGGGCAAGGACTGAATGGAAAAAAAAATGCGCACCAGTGCTTATCTATTATCCTCAAGAACAAAGAATTTTGTCTTGTCTTTTCTTGACTCCTAGGATTTCAGTCGACATTGATCAGGCAGTAAGTGAATGGTTGAGAAATCTTGGGGGTGGGGGGCGGGGGTGGGTGGGAGGGATGGGGGGCATGGGGGGGAGTGGAGGTGGAGGAGGACAGGGGGGAGGGGGAAAGAAAATAAATTGTAACATGACATATTCACAACTATTCAACACCTCCCCCTTCATCTACGGCTTTTACAGCCATCAGGACAGTGAATTCAAATCCACTGTGTCTAGCTAGGACTTGGCACATGGAAGGCGGAGGCCCAATCCTCTCTTGGTAAAGCCTTAACGTTAAAACTTCCCCAGCCAAAGTCTAAGTACCTATTCACACCTGGGTGGAGTGAGGTGAATCTGAATTAAATGCCTTTCCCTTCCTCAGCCAAAGTCTAAGTACCTATTCACACCTGGGTGAAGTGAGGTGAATCTGAATTAAATGCCTTTCCCTTCCCCAGCCAAAGTCTAAGTACCTATTCACACCTGGGTGAAGTGAGGTGAATCTGAATTAAATGCCTTTCCCTTCCCCAGCCAAAGTCTAAGTACCTATTCACACCTGGGTGAAGTGAGGTGAATCTGAATTAAATGCCTTTAGCCAAAGTCGAAGTACCTATTCACACCCGGGTGGAGTGAGGTGAATCTGAATTAAATAAATGCCTTTCCCTTCCCCAGCCAGTCTAAGGACCTATTCACACCTGGGTGGAGTGAGGTGAATCTGAATTAAATGCCTTTCCCTTCCCCAGCCAAAGTCTAAGTACCTATTCACACCCGGGTGGAGTGAGGTGAATCTGAATTAAATGCCTCTCCCCAGGACACACCACCATGCTGAATCAGGCCTTGAACCCCGACCACTGGTGAACATTGGATCACAAGTCCAACACCTAACAGATTCCGCTTCCTCCCCTTCTTGTAAGCCCTCTCAAAAGGAGAGGGGGGTTAAAAAGATTATGAGACTGGTACAGGAAGATGATATTCTTGGATTCTGTTCTAAATTGAAGAACAACACACAAACAAGACATGTAGTTTGTAAGCAACGGCAATGGCACGTGTGATGCTTTTGATAAAAATATCCATACAAAAATATTTTCAGTGCAGTGAAAAATCACACAAATGACTGACACTCACCTGTTAAACTACAGAGGTATATTACAAAACAAAAAAAAAGAAAGAAAAGGTTCTTGAAAAACAGTCTGATATGTCTGTCTGGTATAATATATATAAGCATAGTTCCTCTGTGTGTGTGTGTGTGTGTGTGTGTGTGTGTGTGTGTGTGTGTGTGTGTGTGTGTGTGTGTGTGTCCACAATGGAAGAACCTCTGACACATGGACAGAACCCGTACATGCAACAACAGCCAGAAGTGAAAATATGATCAAAACCTGGGAAATTAATATAATACATTTTAAATATTCATACATTTTTTTCCATAGTCTTTTACAGAACTGTTTTCAATTGAAAGAATTCCCTTATGATACGTCGGTGAGAAAAAAAGAAAAAAAAGAAAAAAAAAAGAGGGTGTGGGGGTGGTGACAGAAAATGGACTGCAGGCACACTATTTCTTGTCTTTGAGAACGAGAACTGATTGAAGGATGTGACAAAACTAAAGGGAAGCTCACCCACTCTATTTAAACCTGGTCACACTGTGAGAATCTTTTCCCCATAAACATGCATGCATCAGTGGTATTGTAAAACCAATGGAAAACGTTGAAAAAACACAAAACAACATACAAAAGAGACCTATTATAGCCGTTAAATTTTCTGTTCTGAAAATATCACTTGACTCTCCATAATCTGCTGTAGTACAATGCAGGGATGGAAATCTATGGCTCGACTTGTAGCCTAGCATGCGGTTTAGATTTCTCCTTAGCGCACAAATTAGATTTCTAAGTTCATAATCATTTTCATTTCACACAAAGACCTTCCCTCAAACAGTTTAAGTTTCCGAGAAGGTAAATTTCAGATGCAAATTCATTTTTCAGTTAAACCATAGGAAACACAAAAATGGATCAATCCATATTACTGTCATGATGGAAAAGTAATAATATCGGAAAGCGACTAATCATTATACTTGAATAATCAGATGGGCACAATAGCCGAGTGGTTAAAGCATTGGACTTTCAATCTGATGGTCCTGGGTTCAAATTTTGGTGACGGTGCATGGTGGGTAAAGGGTGGAGATTTTTCCGATCTCCCAGTTCAACATATGAGCAGACCTGTTAGTGCCTGAACCCCCTTCGAGTGTATACACAAGCAGAAGATCAAATATGCACGTTAAAGGTCCTGTAATCCATGTCAGTATTTGGTGGGTTATGGAAACACAAGAACATACCCAGCATGCACCCCCCTGAAAGCGGAGTATGGCTGCCTACTTAGTGGGGTGAAAACGGTCATACAAGTAAAAGCCCACTCATGTACATACTAGTGGGCATGGGAGCTGCAGATCAGGATTTGTTTAAGTAATTTTTTTCCAGTCAATTTTGTTCACTTATCTGTTTAAGACTATTTTGTTATCTCTGCAAGCGGATAGCTCAGTGTACTTCTTAGACAAACAAACAAAAACACCAGAGCAGATAGAAAAGGAAAAAAAAAAAGGAAACCAAACTTCAAGCAGACAAAACAACAGATATAAAAAAACAACAACAACCAAACATACAAGCTTCAGGACAATTCAAAAAGCAAAACAAAATTATGGACCATCATCATGAATGATGCAAAAGGCTGACATCCGTGTGTCACTTTATGACTCTGGTCTGTCATTTACACTGTAGGAAGGTGCTCCATAACAGTACAGGATTAAGTAAATACTGTTCAATACTGAATGCATATATAAAATATATATGTATAGCATTTATTCCTCTGCCTCAATAAGCTGCATCTCAAAGAAAATATGCAAAAAATACACAAGGTTTTGAGAGAGAGAGAGAGAGAGAGAGATGGTCAATTCACAAGTTTTTAAGGCATGCAAAACTATACAAGATTTTGAGAGAGAGAGAGAGAGAGAGAGAGAGACAGAGAGACAGAGAGAGAGGTCAATACACAAGTTTGTAAGGCATGAAAAGTTTTGTTTTCATTATAGATAGATAGATAGATATGTATATATATATATATATATATATATATAGATATATAGATAGATAGATAGATAGATAGATAGATATGTACAGGTACATTTTACTTTAAAGGATGGGTATTAAAAAACTATAGACTTCTTGTAGTTTGGAATAATGCAATGTAAAATATTCACCAATAACAGAAGTGACTACATATCATCATCACTCTCACACATAGTTGCATTACATTGAAATGCTTGCTTCCTTTTTGTGACTGTGCTTGTGAAAGACAAAGAAAAAAAACCCAACAATTATATAATCATGTGTGTGACTGTGCTAGAATATTCGTGTGAGAAAAATAAACCTTTTTCAATGTATACATGTACATATCTGCATGAGAGACAGAACTAAATTAAAAAGAATAAAATACACACACACATATACATGTGTGTGAGAGACAGAATTAGAAAAAAAACCCCAAAAAACACACACACACATACATAATGTGAGTGAGAGACAATTAAAAAAACAACAACACAAAAACATATGAATATAACTATACATGAATGTATGTAATGCCATCGAAATAATGAATTCTTGGTCGTTCAAATAACATGGAGGGCAAGTAAAGGTAGAGATTTAGGCATCCCATATGTATGTTAAGCATAAATGACTGAGATCCCTACCGTCTTACAGCCTTTAACTGACCGAAGCTTTCTTTATTCAAAACACAGCCCAAAGACTGAAAAGACGTGTCCTTGATATCGATGATGATGACAACTTTTTTTCCGCCCCCCCCCGCCCCCCCCAGAAGACATGGATAACAATAGTATTAACTATTCATTTTTATCATAATCCACGTCTTTCTCGGGTAAATGATCCTGTGGAATTATAAAACAAAGGTCACCACAGCACCTAACGTGTCTGTTAAACGTAGTATTTGTGTTTTGATCAAATGAGCATACAGTGAGCATGCATGCATGTGTGGGTGTGTGTGTGTATCTGTGTGTGTGTCTGTGTATGTGTGAGTATGTCTGTGTAAGTCTCCATGAGTGTGTAAGTGAGTGAGTGTGTGTGTGTCTGTGCGCGCATGCGCGTGTGCGTGCGTGCATGCATGCGTGTGTGTGTGTGTCGTTTGTGTGTGTGTGTGTGTATGTGTGTGTGTGTGTGTGTCTATGTGTATGTGTGTGAGTGTGTGTCTGTCTGTAGCCTCTGTTCCATAATTTACAATCTACAAGCCACAACATTTTCCTTGAGTCTGAATTATTGGGAACCATAATTCCCTCAAGCCAATATAAACAGGAAACTGCGAATACTCTCATTATCATTCTGAGCACCTATGTGCTGATGAGCTTGTGTATAGAAATTAACAATCACCTATTATGCAAATGAACTATCCAGCCAAGTGATATGGCAACCACAATACTTATGATTATTTGGTAATAGACAATAACCTGGTTTTTTTTTTATTGAGTATTTCAAATAATTTCTTGCCATTTCAGCCACACACACACACACAAGATCACTCTTCTGAAGTGAATATTTTCTGATCAATAACAATATACAAATTGTCACATAAATATTTTTACCTCCTTTAGATTAATAAGAACATGGGATCATATGCCTTTTGTCTCGATGCATATGTTTAAAAAAAACCCCCAAAAAACATACATGTGTTCACACACACACACACACAATGAAATGAAACACAGAAAAATGGAATGGAATTAAACTGAGTACTACAATGAAGACCAAAAAGGCAAACTGTACATTCACTTGATATGATGCACTGAAAGATGGTTACCACTCTATAATGCATGAAATGCTGGTTATCGTTCAAATCCTTTATGAATAGTTTTTGTTACAAAACCATCATCTAATCAACTTTTTTCTTCTTTTTTTTTTTTTTTTTTTACAATCCAATGATGCTACACACACAAATTCACAATACACTACACAAAAAAAACCCAGCCCTAAACAGCTGTCTGACGACACAACACCACAAAAAATGTTGCACAGACACAACCATCTTCATCTACACAACAAAAATTTCTGAACAAAATTCAATCAAGAGCAAAATGAAGATACATTCAGTCGGTAAACCAGGACCAAAGACTTCAGAATTGAAACACAACACACACGTGCGATCCTTATGTGGTTTAGAAATCTTTGGAACAAATAGTTCGCAGGTTTTAAAAAAAAGAAAACGATATGTTCCATGAATGAGGCAGTCATCAGCTATTGTTGTTGTTTTTGTTTTGTTTTTGTTGGTGACGTCACCATCATTCCCCCAATGGTTTAGCTCCCTTTTTGAGGACGTGTCTGAAGTCGACCTGTTGAGGCGTGACATCCTTGGGCTGTCGGAGGGCGTCCTGATCATAGTCGAAGCGGGTTTTTCGCAGCCTCATTCTGGCGATTTCCAGAGAGTTGCCTCCCTCATCGCTGTCGTCAGACTGTATGGACCCTGTCCTGCTTCGCCGGCCTTTTCTGTCAGCACAGAAAGGGGAAAATACACAAAAAACATGTCAAAAACAATATTCTGAACAAATAATTTTCCATCTGTGCCCTGTTCTGTCAGCAGAGAAAGAAAAAAAAAATCAATAAGAGTATGCTGAATGAATCATTTTCCATCTGTAACCATGTTCTGTCAGCAGAGAAAGAAAGAAAAACATGTCAATAAGAGTATGCTGAACAAACAATTGTCCTTCTTTAAACCCGTTCTCTCTGCTGACAAAAAAATAAAATAAAATTTGATAACAACAGTAAGCTGAATGAATGATTTTCCATTGTAACCCTGTTCACATGTCATGCAGTTAATTACAATATGCTGAATGATAATTACTGTTTGTTCTTCTGATATCCTATTTACATGTCACATCACAATATGCTGAATGATTTCCTTTTGTAACCCTGTCAACATCTCATGTAATTAACTGCAATATGCTAATTGATAATCAATGTTATTCCTTCTGCTATACTTTTTGATATGTCACATCACAATATGCTGAATGAGTGACTTCCTTTTGTAACCCTGTTTACATGTAACATAATCAACTACAATATGCTGAATGATAATTAATGTTTGTTCTTCTGGTACACTATTTACATGTCACATCACAATATGCTGAATGGATGATTTCCTTTCGTAACCCTGTTTAATTACAGGGAACTACAATACGCTGAATGATAACAAATGTTTTTCCTTCTGCTATACTATTTATATGTCATATCACAATATGCTGAATGAATGATTTCCTTTTGTAACCATGTTTACATGTTATGTTATTAACTAAAATATGCTGAATGATAAGTAATGTTTGTTCTTCTGATGCAGTATGTATGTCACATCACAATATGCAGAATGAATGATTTCCTTACATAACTGTGTTCACATTCCACGTAATCAACAACAAAACACTGAATGATAGTGAATTGTTTCTGTCTGATAGTGATACACTACTTATATGTCACAGTTAATGTGCTGAATGAATGATTCTTTTCTGCAACCCTATTTAAATGACACATAACCAAAAACAATATGCTGAATGATAGCAATATGCTCGATGATTGATTTCCTTCTTCAACCCTATTCCAACATGTTACTGATATAAATAAACTGATTTTTTCCCCTTCACCAACCCCATTCGTATGTCAGAAAAAAATCACAATATGCTGAATGACCTTCCTTCTTCTCCATCCCTAGCTGTTTAGGGGCAGTGATTTCATATCCACAGTGCATATGGGTCAGCAAGTTTCTCCTTCTGCTGTTTAAACCTTCCCAAACCAGAGTAAGTACCTATTCCCACCTGGGTGGAGAGTGGAGAATCAAAGTAAAGTGCCTTTCCCAACGACACAACACCAAGCTGAAATGGGGCCTTAATTAAACCCTGAAATACTTGTGAATACCAGATCAGAAGTCCAACATCTGACCAATTCTGTGAAGTCACCTCCTGTAAATATTTACATATCGCATAAATCACTAATAACAATAATTATGGTACGTGAAAAACTTTTCCTTCTCCAATCATATCACAAAACTGCCCCTTCCTATCTGTGTGGCTGCCTTCACCTCTACACTCCATCTCGCTCACTACGATCGGCTTTGGATCCACTCTGTTTATGCATACCCAGATTCAAACACTCGACTGTTGGCCGCCGTTCTTTCTCTGTCTCTGGACCTTGCGACTGGAATGAACTTCCTCTTTCGCTTCGTCAAGTCTCCACTCTCAGCTCTTTCAAGTCTGGCCTTAAAACCCACCTCTTCCCAAAATAGCCTCCCTTGCCTGCCCTTCCTTGTCTTTAGTTTCTACAGTTTTAGAGTTATGCATGTGTGTGAATGACTGGTGCGAAAGCGCTTTGATTTGTCTCTGCACAAGATTCAGCGCTATATAAATACCATTATTATTATTATTATTATTATTATTATTATATCTAAGCAGGAAGGCTGCAGATTGGGTAAGACACTTATCTGCCAATACATTGTCAATGAAGGTCTGAGACTGACTTCCAGTCTCGCCCTTTCTCCAAAGTTTAACTGGAAAATCAAACTGAGTAATTCTAGTTATTCAGATGAGATGATAAACCAAGGTCCCGTGTACAGCAGGCACTTGGAACACTGACAAAACCCCCCCCCCCAAGGCAATATATGTGTTGTCCTCTGGCAAAATTACCCAGAAGAAACCCACTCAGATTGGTACCCAAATATTTATGCATGCACCCAAGGCCTAAACATGTTGGTTATGTCATATAACAAATAACAATATGCTGAATTTCTCTTTCAACAACCTGATTATTCACACATCACATAACTAGTAATAATACTATGCTGAATGAATGTTTTCCTTCCGAAACCATAATTACATATCAGATAACTTATAAGAATGAAATATTTACTTCTCCAACTCTAAGTATTTACATACACAACTAATAACAATGAACAGAATTCTCTTTTTCCTTGACTGATTTACATATGCTACACCACATCCGTTCAGGGACAAAAGAAGGGAGGTGCAGATGCCGCACCTATGCACTTATTAGGCCTTGGGAGCCTACAGTATAGGTTTGAATCACACATTAATTTCTTTTCTTTTCATTGATTAAAAAAAACAACCAAATAAGTAAGTATGAAACATAAAATTAACAGCAAACAAGGTGCAGTGACAATTAATTTCATAAAAAAAAGACATACACACCTGCACACATTGCATTTTCGTGCACTTGTGCACACACACACACATATATGCATGTACACGACACACACAAGTGAAAAAAACACCCCCCCCCCCCAAAAAAAAAAAACACCACCAAAATGACCCCACTGTCTCAATGCCCCTCATCCTTACACACAACCAGAAACAGTGTCAACTAACCCACAGCATGAGTGCAACAGCTAACTGACAGAAAAGAAAACCCCTAACTTTTCATATAACGTTTATATAATTACAATACACAATGATTCTATACACATCAATGAATGAAAATTGATATAAACACATCAGTACACACACACACACACACACACACACACACACACACACACACACCTACAACATCAAACCACAACCTCACGTAAGTCCTGATAAAAACTCAACCAACCAACACGCACACAAAATAAAATCAGCAAAGATTTCCTCACTGCACTACCAACCAATAAATGAAAGAACAAACAAATAAGGACATGCAGGTCACAGGAAAAGTGAAGTGAGAGTAAAACAAAAAAAACCCCAAACTAATAATTAGTTTTTTGCATGTGGTTATGGGACAGAATGAAAAAAACCAAACAAACTGATGTTGCTAAAAAAAAAAAAAAAAAAAAAAAAAAAAGGTTTGGGGCCAGGGCCAGAACCAAAGCAGCAACCTCTGTCTATACTCACCTCACCGAAAGCAGGCACACAAACTGCACAGAGACATGTTCTAAGAAGAGCGGTTATTGTATTGTATTGCACTGTATTGTATCATAAAAAAATAAAACGTTTGAAGGTCCTGGATCCTTTAATAGCCATCGGGGCAGTGAACTGATATTCACTGTGTCTGGGGCTCAACACAGGAAGATGAGACACTATCCTTTCTTTTTGCTGTTTTAACCTTCCCCAGCCAATTCTGCTGCCCCAGCCAATTCTGCTGTTTTAACCTTCCCCAGCCAATTCTGCTGTTTTAACCTTCCCCAGCCAATTCTGCTGCCCCAGCCAATTCTGCTGTTTTAACCTTCCCCAGCCAATTCTGCTGCCCCAGCCAATTCTGCTGTTTTAACCTTCCCCAGCCAATTCTGCTGCCCCAGCCAATTCTGCTGTTTTAACCTTCCCCAGCCAATTCTGCTGTTTTAACCTTCCCCAGCCAATTCTGCTGTTTGAACCTTCCCCAGCCAATTCTGCTCTGCTGTTTGAACTTTCCCCAGCCAATTCTGCTGTTTGAACTTTCCCCAGCCAATTCTGCTCTGCTGTTTGAACTTTCCCCAGCCAATTCTGCTGTTTGAACTTTCCCCAGCCAATTCTGCTGTTTGAACTTTCCCCAGCCAATTCTGCTCTGCTGTTTGAACCTTCCCCAGCCAATTCTGCTGTTTGAACCTTCCCCAGCCAATTCTGCTGTTTGAACCCTTCCAAGCCAATTCTGCTGTTTGAACCATCCCCAGCCAATTCTGTTGTTTTAACCTTCCCCAGCCAATTCTGCTCTGCTGTTTGAACTTTCCCCAGCCAATTCTGCTGTTTGAACTTTCCCCAGCCAATTCTGCTCTGCTGTTTGAACTTTCCCCAGCCAATTCTGCTGTTTGAACTTTCCCCAGCCAATTCTGCTGTTTTAACCTTCCCCAGCCAATTCTGCTCTGCTGTTTGAACCTTCCCCAGCCAATTCTGCTGTTTGAACCTTCCCCAGCCAATTCTGCTGTTTGAACCCTTCCCAGCCAATTCTGCTGTTTGAACCATCCCCAGCCAATTCTGCTGTTTGAACCATCCCCAGCCAATTCTGCTGTTTGAACCATCCCCAGCCAATTCTGCTGTTTGAACCTTCCCCAGCCAATTCTGCTGTTTGAACCATCCCCAGCCAATTCTGCTGTTTGAACCCTTCCCAGCCAATTCTGCTGTTTGAACCATCCCCAACCACTTCTGCTGTTTGAACCATCCCCAGCCAATTCTGTTGTTTTAACCTTCCACACAAATGTCAAGCAATCACCCACAGCTGGGTGGAGTGATAAAAAATCTGAGTAAAGTGCCTTTCCCAAGGCCAAAACGGTTTACCAGGCTGAAATGGGAGCTCCAACACTGGTCACTGGATCAGAACTCGGCCATGGTACATCCATTGTATGGTATGGTATGGTATGGTATGGTATGGTATTGTATTGTATTGTATTGTATTGTTTTGTGCTGTGTTGTATTGAGTTGTATTGTATTGTATTGTGTTGTGTTGTATTGTGTTGTGTTGTGTTGTATTGTATTGTATTGTATTGCACTGCACTGAACTGCACTGCTTTTTTTTTTTATTGCATTGTACTGTATATTTTATTGTATTTTACTGTATTGTACTGTATGGTATTGTATTACATTGTACTGTATTGTATTATTACTGTATTGTATTGCATTGCATTGAACTGCACTGCTTTTGTATTGCATTGTATTGTACTGCATTGTACTGCATTGCACAGAATTGCATAACTTTTTGTCACAACTGAATGCTCAATGTGAAATTCGGACTGCTCTTCTCAGGGAGAACGTGTTGCAATAGTGCAGCGCCATGCTTTTTTTTTTTTTTTTTCTCTTTTTTTTTTTTCTTTTTCAGTCTGCAGGTTTATTTGTTTTACAATCAAAGTGGATTTTGCGACATAATTTTGTCTGTGTCAACTCTTTTGTTGTTGTGGGTTCTGCTATGTGTGCAAAATGCATGCTGCAAGTCAGAGCTCAGTTCATCGTCTCAATCGAATGACTAGCACTTGATGAGAAGTGAAACACAACTTTCTAGCTACAGTCATGAACAAAACTTGACAAAAAAAAAAAGCGCACAAAAGTCCTTCAACTGCGCCAAAACGTTGTCAATAACTGGCCAGATGTTTATCAACAGTCATGTTCATTCCCCTAATTGTTTACACTTAATTGAAAGGTCGAAAAACCAGCTTGATGAATCAGGAATCAATAGCACAAGCATTACAGAGGTGCAAAAAAAAAAAAAAAAAAAAAAAAAAAAGCACGCTAGCAGAATGAACAACAGTGATCTTTACATCTCCCAAACCACATGGAAGCGAAATGCTGGCTCAAGCCATGTAACGGGCACTTATAAAAAAAATAAGCCAGTGCCTGGTAAAACGAAGTCACAAGAATCATTACATCTTCCAAAGCACATGGAAGCGAAACACTGGCTCAAGCCACGACAAGGCACTTCTGAAAAACATGCCAGAGCCCTGGTAGAACAAAGTCACAGTAATCATTAAAGCATCTTCCAAACCACATGGAAGTGAAACGCTGGCTCAAGCCACGAACAGGCACTTACAAAAAAGCAAGAGCCTGGTAGAACAAAGTCACGGTAATCATTAAAGCATTTTCCAAACCACATGGAAGAGAAACGCTGGCTCAAGCCACAAACAGGCACTTACAAAAAAAGCAAGAGCCTGGTAGAACAAAGTCACGGTAATCATTAAAGCATCTTCCAAACCACATGGAAGAGAAACACTGGCTCAAGTCACAAACAGGCACTTACAAAAAAAAGCAAGAGCCTGGTAGAACAAAGTCACGGTAATCATTAAAGCATCTTCCAAACCACATGGAAGTGAAACGCTGGCTCAAGTCACAAACAGGCACTTACAAAAAAAGCAAGAGCCTGGTAGAACACAAGTCACGGTAATCATTAAAGCATCTTCCAAACCACATGGAAGTGAAACGCTGGCTCAAGCCACAAACAGGCACTTACAAAAAAAGCAAGAGCCTGGTAGAACAAAGTCACGGTAATCATTAAAGCATCTTCCAAACCACATGGAAGTGAAACGCTGGCTCAAGCCACAAACAGGCACTTATAAAAGATAAGCCAGAGCCCTGGTAGAACGAAGTCAGGATTATCACAACACCTTCCAAACCACATGGAAGCAAAACACTTGGCTCAAACCACTAACAGCCACTTAAAATATAAGCCAGAGCCCTGGTAGGATGAATAACGGTAACCATTACAACATCTTCCAAAGCACATGGAAGCCACTAACAGCCACTTACAAATAAGCCAGAGCCCTGGACCCCGCGCGGGGCCCCAGCGAGGTGTTAGGACTGCGGGTCGCCGGGGAGCGAGAGCACATGGAGTGGGGGGTTTGGCTGGCCGTGCTCAGATCGTCGTCCGTGTCGTAGGCGATTTCAATGTCACTGCCCATCATGGGCTGGTTGAGGCGCTCACGCCACAGCTCCAGGATGCTCCCGGCCAGCTCCCCCTCCAGTCTCTGCGCCAGTTCATGCTTGTCCTCCTCGCTCAGGAACTCATCCTTCTCCGCAGTCAGATCTGCCTCAATGGAGTAGATGCTGCAAGGACTGATATAACCACTGCCGTCTCTGGAAGACAATGGGTTATACACGTGTCAACAGGTAAATGTGTCAACAGGACTGATATAACCATTGGGTACTCATGTCAACAGGACTGATATAACCAGCAGGTACATGTGCCAACAGGACTTATATAACCAGCAGGTACACATGTCAACAGGACTGATATAACCAGCAGGTACACATGTCAACAGGACTGATATAACCAGCAGGTACACGTGTCAACAGGACTGATATAACCAGCAGGTACACGTGTCAACAGGACTGATATAACCAGCAGATACATGTGCCAACAGGACTTATATAACCAGCAGGTACACGTGTCAACAGGACTGATATAACCAGCAGGTACACATGTCAACAGGACTGATATAACCACTGCCATCTCAAGAAGACTATCGTACTCATGTCAACAGGACTGATATAAACAGCAGGTACACATGTCAACAGGACTGATATAACCAGCAGATACATGTGCCAACAGGACTTATATAACCAGCAGGTACACGTGTCAACAGGACTGATATAACCAGCAGGTACACATGTCAACAGGATTGATATAACCACTGCCATCTCAAGAAGACTATCGTACTCATGTCAACAGGACTGATATAACCAGCAGGTACATGTGTCAACAAGACAGATATAACCACTGCCATCTCAAGAAGACTATCGTACTCATGTCAACAGGACTGATATAATCAGCAGGTACATGTGTCAACAAGACAGATATAACCACTGCCATCTCAAGAAGACTATCGTACTCATGTCAACAGGACTGATATAACCAGCAGGTACATGTGTCAACAAGACAGATATAACCACTGCCATCTCAAGAAGACTATCGTACTCATGTCAACAGGACTGATATAACCAGCAGGTACATGTGTCAACAAGACAGATATAACCACTGCCATCTCAAGAAGACTATCGTACTCATGTCAACAGGACTGATATAACCAGCAGGTACACATGTCAGCAGGACTGATATAACCATTGCCATCTCTGGAGAAGACAATGGTACACATGTCAACAGAACTGGTATAACCACTGGATGTACATCTCAACAGAGCTGATATTAACACTGCCTACACCGAAGACAATGAAACACCTGTCAACTGGCTTCCAAGTCTGTCTTGCAGTCTGATGTACCATACTAAACAGGCCTCAAGGTGGTTTTTGTTTGAGGGAGTTAAGAGAGTGGGGATGAATCAGATACAGACACCAGAAAATCAAGGTAACATTTACAGTCTGTGCAGCAAACTTTGTTCAAAGAGCGAAAAACATTAACTGGAAAACAGGAAAACTATGTATTATGACAAAGGATCAGATTCACGTAAGCCAGTCATACACGAGTCACTCATGTTACCTCAGGTCCAACATCTCCATCAGTCCCACACAAATGACTTCTCTCTTCAAAATCATTCCGTTCCAGTCAAGAGAACATCTCACATCATCACTGATACTCTGATGCCTTGAACTGTATCCCTCCACATTCCGTGCAGTGCATCACCAGACAGATCCCGATATGGAACCCCCAAGGGAAGAGAAAGAGAGGCAGACCAACAAACACATGGCCAAAAAGACCTCCAGGCAAACACCCAGAAAAATGGCCTAACCTGGAGTCAGACAGAGCCTGGAGGCACATACAAGGGGAGCGTGGAGGTATCTTGTTGATGGCCCATACCACAAGAGAAGTGTGAAAGGCCTCAGTGAGTAAGCTGAAGTTTAGGAAACTGAAAGAACCACCAGGAAGGAAGATCTAGACAAATGACCACAACCCATTTTCAGTCAATCCACATGGCGTCTTTCAGAATTCTCTGTCCTCAAGCTACCAAAGAGGTAAATGACAGGTTGGATGGCCAGCTGCAGTTCCACTGAGGACCAAGGTCTACAACAGCTGGCCGGCAGGACCTGAAGAAGACATGTGGACTGACCAGAAGTGGCACAGACCCAGGATGCTTTGACACACAACTAAAAGACCTGGAGGCATCTGGTGAACACTTCTTCTGTGCAGTGCCCCACTGACTCTTCACAGAGTTAAAGAAGAAGAAGAAAAGCATGTGGACTGGCTGTGTGACAGCAAAAGCAAAGACGACGATGGCTGCCAAGGCAATGTCCTTTCCTTCCCCCCACAAAACATCTTTTCCCCCTTCAAGTGGTCAGTCATCTCAAAGGAGGGTCTGAACATCAACCAGATCAGGATTCTTCTTGTGAATAAATCCCAGGATGATATACTGATATCAGCTGCACCATCTTCAAAATAGAAAACACTTTTCAGGTTAAAAAGAAAAAAGGCTAAATGCCCAATGCCTAATATGGCCATTTGGACAGTGAATTCATATCTACCGTGTCTTGGACTCCACAAAGGAAGGCTGGGCCCAGTTGTCTCTTTTGCCATTTTAACCTTTCCTTGGCTGATATCAGGTTCCCATTCACACCCGAGTGGAGTCAGGTTCCCATTCACACCCGAGTGGAGTCAGGTTCCCATTCACACCCGAGTGGAGTCAGGTTCCCATTCACACCTGAGTGGAGTCAGGAAAAATCAATAATAAAGTCCCTTTCCTAGGAACACAGAACCATACTGAACAGGGCCTGGAACACTGATCACTGGTGAACGCTGGATAAGCAGTCCAACGCCTGACAGATTTCACCACAGCGCCTTGAAAAAAAAAATGTTGAAAAGGAAAAAAGTCATAAAAGGACCATCAACATACCATGCGGCCACCCTCACCCATGTTACAATCATCTATAAGCACAGCAACCAAGGCAGACAAAGAAACAAGTATTATTCAAGCAGAAGCCCAGAAACCACAAATCACCATCAACTACAGGTAACCACTGACAGAAAAACCCAATACACTATATCAATGCCATACAACTAGATTAGAGAAGTGTTAGTCTTCGAAATTAGTCAGATAGCATGCCTCCTATAATGACAGTAAGAGGTGGCAAAAGGGTAAAACTACAACAGTATCACTCATAACAACAGACCTGGAAAGTACTACTTGTCCTCATCTGAACAGAACCAAAGACATCAGGTCAAACTAAACTTTATAAAAACCAAATCAAAACCAAACCTATCCAACCAAGGTTTTTATCAAATTAAATCAAGAAGAGATGAGGCAAGGCAAACACAAATACAAACAATAAACAAGTACTGTAACACACACACACACACACACACAATGTGTAATGCATTTAATTATTGCAAACATTAAATTAATACAAACAATAAACAAGTACTGTAACACACACACACACACACACACACACACACACACACACACACACACAATGTGTAATGAATTTAATTATTGCTTAAAACATAAACTTTGCCTATGGTGGGTCATTTTCCACAAAAGGTGCAATGCTCAAAAGTATCATCACCTTACTATGTCACAAAGATAATTTCACAAGATAAATCTTTTTTTAACATCATATCCTATGAATTGTATATCCAAAGCTGTTGTTCCTAAATACTGTAGGAATGAGCTTTTTAATACTCATGAAAAAATAGTGAACCATATCATATCAAAGGTCAGGCATCCAGTTAATCATGACCAGGTAACGACAAATGATCAATACAAATTTGCACCAAACTGTAGAGTGCAAACAGTCAAAAGCTGAACAGTGAAAACTCTAAGGGAAGAAATTCTGTGATAAAAAGGGGGGGGGGGGGGGATGTGAATGACAATAACATGAAACATGACAACCGAAGTGAGACAGGCAAGTGAGAAGCGTACAAAGCCTGTCAGCTGGTGAACTACAGAACCATGCCAACAGGGAGGCAATTTCTGGACAGGAAGGGGAATAACTGTCAACACATCCCCCAACAATGTGTTCCCTCCCTATTAGTCTTTTCCCAACCCCTGACTATGTTTTATGTCTTTTATGTAAACCTATTCAATGACTGTGACTCTCAGACTTGGAGGCTAAAGTACACTGTCTCTCAGTGCTGCAGCCTTGGGGGCTAGTTGGTCTTTGGAACCATCCCAACACCAACTGTCCTAAAACCCTCTTGGCCAAGAGAATGGGGATGAAACTTGGGCAGGACACTATCATACATTCAATGACTGTGATTTTCATGCATTGCTTGTATTATACACCACAAATTAATATCTCTTAGTGGAGATAATATGGTACTCAGAATTTTGTATCATGCCCCATGTTTGAAGATAAGTAGTCTCTAAACAATAATAATTTGTCTCTAAATAATCTGCATCTTCTGTGAAATAATGGCACAGTGGTTGCTCTGAGTTCAGATTATGCAAGGAATAGGATTCCCTCCCCACAATTCCACCCTTCCTCCATCCCCTTCACTAGTTGCTGAGTGATGGTCCAAATGCTAGTCTTTCAGATGAGATCAGAAACTGTGAAACATGCACTTGTGTATTTCAGAATCCATGGCAATAAAATAGTTGTTGCCCCTGGCAAAATTCTGAAGATAAGTCCACTGTGATAAATGGAAAAAAAAAACATACAGAAGGGGAATAATCATCGTGGCACACCCTCTGGGAAACTGCAGAACTAAGACGTACAATATACTGTCATCATTCACCAGTCAACCAACCAAACCCTTTTCACACAAGACTTCCATGACAGATTTCTAGAATGAGTAAGCAAGAACCAAAAGCAGTCTGTACTGTACAAATAAAAGCAGAGGACATCCTGTTTATTCACCAACTCCTTGAGAATTAGGAATTCACATGGGCACTTTGGGAACATATTCTCAGAGGGTGTGTAGGAGGGTGGAGGGGGTGTGGGGTGGAGGGGGAGAGGAGCGGGAGGAGGAGTGGGGGGGGGGGGCAACTTCTACATTAACTAGAGTGAAGGGGCCAGGGAAAATTCTAGAGGGGGGAATATCTACTACAATAATGGGAACTCAAACTCAGGGGAAAAGGGATTCCCAGCATGCAACCATGGCTAAAACTGTTATTGTTTAACCAGGTCATAAATACATTAAGAACTATTATTGTTCAACTAAAGACACCAGGTCATAAAGGCAGACAATTAACTGGTTCATCCTTACGCCCTGTTGACACAGCTTACTGACAGACAACACGTGTGTGACTGTGGACCAAAGCCTGGCGGTGTTACTTCCCTGCACACGGATGGTACGTACATCTCCGGCTTGAGGGCGTTCTGTCTGGCCGACAGCAGCGGAGCATCCCAGGGCACGGACAGAGTCTCTATCTCCTCTGGCATTGGTGCCGTCACTGTCACCTCGGGCTGTCCGGGTTTGCTGCGGCACACACATCAATATTCATGTGATCTACTTGACACTGAAAAACAGCTTTCTCTTCCCTGCAGCTGGTGTGGCACGGGGAATCAATTTTTGCCTGACGGAAACTGACAACATGCGAAAACATTGTGTTGCAACTTCATCATTTTCAATGCATGAAAATGAGATCAATTTTTGCCTGACGGAAACTGACAACATGCGAAAACATTGTGTTGCAACTTCATCATTTTCAATGCATGAAAATGAGATCAATTTTTGCCCGACAGAAACTGACAACATGTGAAACACTTTGTTGCAACTTTATCATTTTCAGTACATGTATACACAAGATCAATTATTGCCTGACAGAAACTGACAACAGACTGCACCTTCAACATTACCTTCTGTGAATATTTACTAAAAATGAATCTGACAAATGTTCATTTTTTTTTCTTAAAAAGCGACAACTACCAAACAAAAAGAAAAAAAAAAACTAAATTGCTTATCTATTATAATAATCTGTAAAAAAAATTTTTCTTCTTCTTTTATCTTTTTTTTTTGGACAGAAACTGACAAACATAAAATATGATATCATACATTCGTCATGGCTATGAGTATGCTAACCATCATAAATAAAAGCAAGTTTGCAGATGTTTCTCTCTGAATTTGTTGGAAAGATTAACTGAAGCATTACAAACAGGGAAGAAAGGGGAAAAAAAAAACCTTGAAAGGATGCTGATAGATATTGACCCAAAATAGGTGTGTCAGCTTGTTGCTGATGTCTGTGGAATGAAACAATGATGTCATTTCACACTCCAGCATAAATATCATACCTGGAAACCTGTCTTTTAAATCACCCTCAGCCATGTTTTCAGCTGCGATTCTGATATCGCAAAATCAAGTCAGGCTGGTCAGGTGACCACTGAAACGTTGCTTCGCAAATGGCGAACTGTCTTGCTGGGTGTTTGAAGCAATTTCTCAACAAGTGCTGGCTCGGGTTGTGATGTTTTTTTGTTGTTTTTTTTGTTTGTTTTTTTTGCTGCCCCAACATCTGCACCGTTTCAGTGGCATTACTCCCACGCCGCTCATTTAGATTCCCCCATACACGGCCACACCCGGGTTCGTCCATCGCAGTTCCAGCGTCGGCAGTCCACAGGGAACCATCGATGTTAGGTCGCCAGGAGGCCACACACCAGAGGAGACCCTACACTGCTGCTGAGTCACTTCAGTGGTGTTCAGTGGTGCCTGTTCTGTTTTAACGTACTTAGCACACCACCTACTAAGCCCCCTACTAACGACAATAATGGCTTAGTCGCGGAGCCAGACTGAGTGAGCGTCCCTTCGGGTTGTGATGTTGGTTTTTGTATTTTGTAAAACAATGTTGAGCATACACACATGGCTGCCAGAATGTACAGTGTAGCAGAAGTGTCTAGATTTTCTTAAATTAATTACACAAAAGTGACTAAGAAAATGTGGTAGAAAACAAAAGTCATGTCATTGTTGATCAACCAAAGTTATTCTCATTATCCAAGTGAGGATAAAACCCAACCAAGTACACTGAAATACTGTATACAGTGTGTGTGTGTGTGTGTGTGTGTGTGTGTGGGTGGGTGGGTGGGTGTGGGTGTGTGGGTGTGTCTGTGTGTAGGTGTGTGTGTGTGATATCATATGATAGTGTTTTTGGGTGGTTTGATATGAGGGTGTAAGTGTATGTATTTCAATACAGAACAACCTGGTAACGGAAAAAAATCAAAATAATTTCATCTGGTTGTAATGTCCAAGACCATTTCCACACATCAAATACAGTGACCTGGATTTTCCTTCTTTTTTCCCCAATGATTGTGAGTAATTTCACCCTGTCAACACTGAATAAATGATGATGATATTCTCCATTCATTTTCCTTTTAATCAAAGCAATAAAATGTGCACCAGTTAGTATACCACACCAACACTTTGTTAACCACAATGCAATATGCACACACACATGCTGTAAAGTTTGGGCAAGTAAGCTCACAATAATAAGAGTTCCCTCAAAAGAATCATTACCACTGCATGTGTGAGAGCATGCATTTGTGTGTGTGCATATGTGTGCATGCATACATTTTGTGTGTGTGTGTGTGTGTGTGTGTGTGTGTGTGTGTGTGTGTGTGTGTGTACATGAATGTGCATGTGCATGAATGCATGTGCAGGCATTTCTTTATGCTTGTATGTGAGTGTGTTGTTGTTGTCTTTAGTTTAATGTCTTTCCACTTGAAGTGATATTAGAGTGTGAGTGTGTGTGTACACACATGTGCGCACATGTGCATGTGTGTGTGTTATGTGTGCGTGTGAAGAGGGTGAGGTGGGAGAGGTGAGTGTGTTGTAAGCGATGTTACACTGTTTGAAAGTTGTATTTTTGGTGAGTTTGTACCTTTGATATTCTTCATATTCATGCCAGGTGCATCGGTGAGTGCACTTTAAACCGCAGGGCAAGCGCTACATAAATGCACAATTATCATCTTTAACATAACTGTTACTGTGATTATAGAAGCTGACCATCACAAGCACCGTATACAGATGACACCCTAACAGGACAACCGTGCAGACCTGTGTCAGCAGACAACCAAGCTACAACCCAGCAAGCCAAAAGCCCCCTCCTGGACACACAGCCACCACTGACAACCAGGTGCACACGCTTCACTATTTTCACTCTGGATCCACTTCAACCACACAGAAAACCACAGAAGCGCACATACGAAACTTGCAGACACTGAAGCATAAATCCAGTGCATAAAAATATTCAGGCCAATGATGGATTGTTTGGAATTATCTGTCACGTTCTCTGGACTGGAACCAGGTACGGAACACACAATACTGACCGCCTGAACGCCAACGAAAAAAAACAACAAACAACACAGTAATGACCACAACAACACCACAAACACAAAACAACAATGGACTTTCACTATGAGGGTTCTGGGTCTGAATCCTAGTCACAGTATCCTGATGAGTGAAGGTTGAGAGTTTTTCCCCTAGCTCCCAGGTCAACAGATGATCATGTGCAGACCTGGTAGTGCCTGAACCCCTTCGAGGGCATTAGCATGCAAAAGATCAAATGCACATGTTAAAGGTAGTAAAATCCATATCAGTGTTTAGTGGGTTATGGAAACAAGATTATACTCAGCATGCACATCCCCAAAAACAGAATACGGCTGCCTTCATAATGGGGTAAAAGTGGTCTTACACATAAAAGCCCACTGGTACATTTAAGTGAACGTCAAGGGTTGCAGACCACAAATGCCGAAGAAGATAAGAAGTACACAGACTCAATCCTGACCACAACACCATCACACAGAACACAAATACAATACTGACCATGTACCACCCTATCACCAACAACCCCTCTACAAACACAGTTTCAGTTTCTCAAGGAGGTGTCACTGTGTTTGGACAAATCTACATATATAATCTACACCACATCTGCTAGGCAGATGCCTGACCAGCAGCATAACCCAATCTGCTTAATCTGGCCTTGAGTGCATATATATTTGTATACCTATCTCAGTTGATTTTTTCTACAGAATTTTGCCAGAGGACAGCACTATCATTGCCATGGGTTCTTTGTCAGTGCGCCAACTCCATGCTGCACACATGACCTCAGTTTATCGTCTGATCCGAATGACTAAGAGCTTAGTTTTATTTTCCAGTCAAACTTGGGAGAAAGTGTGAGAGCAGGAGTCAAACCCAGACCCTCACGGACACTGTACTGGCAGATAAGTGTCTTAACCCTTTGAGCCCTGACCACCGCTTTACCGGTGGTGGGGAGGGGTGGTATAACGCCTGGCCACCGGTTGAGCGGTGCGTAAACACTTGTCGTGTTTTGCTATTGGTTGACTTATATTGAAGAGCCAATCAGAAAAACCGTAATATTCTGACGTCAGCGAACGTAGTACCAACATTGCTGCGCCTTTTCACTGTGTTTTGTGCATGTGCTTTGGATAAAAAAGATTGATTTCTACCATGAAGTGTGCAGAGTCTCAACCTGACACGCCTCCTTTGATCAACTGATTCTGCATGCTCAGATTCATTTTCAACATCACTATCTGTAGCAAAATCATCCGATTCGAATTCCACCTCACTATCAGAGTAATCATTGTCATACTCTACTTCTGATAAATCATCAAGCATATCAATTACTTGCTGCATTATGTACAGTTGTTTTCTCGCACGTTTTGTCCCTGATTTCTGCCCTGACGGGCCAGGTTGAGACTCTGCACGCTTCAAGTGTTTACGCACCGCTCAACCGGTGGCTGGGCATCATGTCATTTTTCTCTGCCACCGGTAAAGCAGCGGTGGTCAGGGCTCAAAGGGTTTAATACCAATTATTTGCAAATTTTGGCTCAGGAGCTCAGGCAGAAGGGTTAAAATTGCTCAGGAACTCAGGGCTCAAAGGGTTAACCATTCTGCCAGCTCCAGACACATCAAGTGCAGCACACACAATGAAAGATGCAGCCTCCCGCATCACCCTGGAGCCGTGGCCTAGTGATAATACTCCCAACTCGGAAGTGTCTACACTTCAAGTCTCATATACAGACCAGGATTTTAACTTCCCCTTTTACTAGACCTTAAGTGGTGGTCTAGGTGCTAGTCTTTCAACAATAAGCTGAGGTCACATGTGCAACACACTCTTAGCGCATGTAAAAAAGGTAAATTCTGAGGAAAAATCCACTTAATTCCACTTTGATAGTAATGAAAACTTGCAGACAGAAAAAAACATCACAAAAAAAGACACAAAAAAGGGGGTACGCTGCACTGTAACAGCACACACTCCTTGTAGAAAGTAGACTGAATTTCACAATGCTGTGACAAAAAGTAATACAATACAATACAATACAATACCATGCAGTACATTACAGTACAGTACAGCACAGTGTAACACAATGCAACACAACACAACACAATACATGTACAATAAAATACAACACAACACAATACAGACTTGAGGAAACAAACACAAAGCTGGACAGTCACTGGTGCCACACACACACACACACACAAACCAACACCACCACACTACACAATGTGCAGACCAAGACACGGCTCAAGGAACCTGAACCATCCATCCCATCCCATCCCATCCAGAAGCGCAGGAAACGAACACAAGCCCCACGCTGCCCCCAACAGCACTGACGACAAAGCAGGACAGACACAGGACCCGAACCAAACCCACTTCGCCATCAGCGTGTGTGCGGCAGACCGGGCCAGCAGAAGGCGGGATAGACGCGTGCCCTCGCTGGAATCTACACCTCCCTGGTCCTGTCTGAACCCAGCCACACAATTGGACAGTCAGTATGGGGTGATGGCCTAGAGGTAACGCGTCCGCCTAGGAAGTGAGAGAATCTGAGCACACTGGTTTCAATCTCATAGTCGCTAGTATTTTCTCCCCCTACCACTTGACCTTGAGCGGTGGTTCAGATGAGACGATAAACTGAGGTATTGTGTGCAGCAAGCACTCAGCGGACATAAAAGAACCCATGGCAACAAAAGGGTTGCCCCTGGTAAAATTCCGTAGAAAAATCCACTTTGATAGGAAAACAATTAAAACTGCAGGCAGAAAATCATACAAAAAAAAAAAAAAGGTGGCACTCTCAGTGTAGCGATGTGCTCTCCCTGAGGAGAGCAGCCTGAATTTCACACAGAGAAATCTGTTGTGACAAAAAGAGAGTAACACAATAAAGCACAATGCAATATGTCTCTGGGTCACAAGTAACAAACACAGCTGTGGTGACAGACTGGCGAATAAAAACTGGTATTTTCATGACCAACTGTCCTGTGTCTTTGTAGCTCAATGTTTGGGTCAGGTGCAATGATAACCGGTTACAAAGTAACCAAACACCGTTCTGATAACAAACTATAGCTTCAGTTTCAAGGAGGTGAAAAAGAATATTGACTGATCCATAGACACTACATACATCTGCTTATTAAAAGAAAAAAAGAGGAGCAAATATCTAACCTATGCATAAATCCAACACACTGGACAGACCTTTGTGTAAAACATTAAATGACATGAAATAAAGTAATCAGACAAAATAACCAAGTAAGTAAATGTAAGTTACTATCACTGCTGAGGTTACAGACTAAAGAATAGAAGCTGGTATTTTCATGATCAGTCAGTCCATGTCTTCTGAACCATGTGCAATGGCAACAGTTGACTGAGTAATTAATAATAATAATAATAACAAGAGAGGCAAGGCCTTCAAGAGTCACTTGTGATAAATTAAGTCCCCTAGCATTAATTACAGAGTAATTTCCCTTTTTTACTATCTGCACCAAAAACGTTTGCAAAATAAATAAAACTTCCATGCTGAGCAAAAGAAGATCCTGTTTGAACAGAAAATGATAATAATGACTGCTCTTGTTGTTGGGTCAGAATATCAGATCAAAGTGCCAAGTTTAGAGAATACAAAAAATATAAATATAACAGTAAATGCAGTTTGCATATAATTAGGCTTCCTTTTTTTTTTTCTTTTTTTTGTGTGCCCATCTCAGAGGTGCAATATTGTTTTAAACAAGATGACTGGAAAGAACTGAATTTGTCCTATTTTTACACCTAATTTGGTGTCAACTGACAAAGTATTTGCAGAGAAAATGGCAATGTTAAAGTTTACCACGGATACACAGCACACACACACACAGACAACCGAACACCGGGTTAAAACATAGACTCACTTTGTTTACACAAGTGAGTCAATAAAAGGATATTTGATACGCCCAATCTAATGAAACAAAAGCCCTGGGCATTTACAATGAAAAATGCAATAATGTATGCATACTAAAAACACACAAATACACCCGCTCCAGCTGCAACCCACAAACCCACACCACTCCACACAACATGAAGACACACACACACATGCGCACGCTCAAGCATATCTTGGCCGGTCAAGGCATATGAACGTGTGTGTACTGTGAAAAACACATGCACCCACACACACATTCAGAAATGCATGCGGGCACACATGTACACACACACACACACACACACACACACAGAGGAGCAGGCACACAAACATGTTCACAGTATTGCATATAAAAGGGGAAAGGCTGAAAGTGAGAGACACACATTCACCCATTTGATATACACACTAGACCACAAAAAAAAAACAACAGACAGTGTAAACAATTATAAAATATTAAAAAGGCACCCAAAAAGGTCCATCAGTATGAAAACAGAGAACTGTGAAAGAAAGGTTTGTGTATGTGAGAGAGAGAGGAGGCATGGTACAAGAGCCTCCATCCCAGAACATAGGAAAGTAATTGCACACACCCCCCCCCAATCCCTCTGTAGTATTGTACATGAGGCAAGCAAAACACTCAGAATAGTCTTTTATGTGTGTCGAGTCTCTTTATCTTGAAGGTCATAAAAAAAATTAAAAAATCACTGCTTTGGTAATAGTCTATAGAATAAAAGCCAGTATTTTCATGATCAATTATTCATGTCTTTGAATAGATCATGGAGTAATTTATGCTGCAGCAGTAATTTATGTTGTAGCCAAGATATTTGAATTGAATATCCGCATCATAGTTTTCTCTTCTTCTATGAAATGATATTCTAAGAATAGTTTACATTCATGTATCATCTTATTTTTGTCCTTACTGTTCTTTCATGTTAACACTTCATGTGTAAAACTCTGTAAATGTCACTGGGTGAATAAAAGAAGTAATCATCAATAATTTATTTCTATTTAAAAAAGAAACAAAATGGAAAAAGAATAAAACCTCGTAATTTCAGAATCAATCATAATAATGATGATAATAATAATGGATACTTATATAGCAGACTATCCAGAAATCTGCTCCAGGTGCTTTACAAAAACGCTTTTGTTAACAAAAAACATTACATCAATGTTACACACACACACACACACACACACACACAAACACACACACACACAGCATACATACATTTTAACATACATGTGTATCTAACAGCTACCCTAACACATACGCACACATAGGCAGGCACAAATCACAATCATTCTGTGTCTTTGGGTGTGGATGTGCAGTGACAACAGATTAATGAATGACTAACACTACTATGTTTACAAACTGTAGAATAAAAGCTAATGTTTTCAAGATTCTGTCTCAAGCTCTAGGAACACATGTTATCTCCTGTCATAACAGACATGGACTTATTAAACATCTAAAACATGCAAATACAGTATTACCAGGGGGGCGCATAATTCTCAATGCTAAGTCTTTGGAAGAAACAAAAACTACTTTTCTAAGCCAGAAACCCCCAGTTTTCAGGGCGGTACGAAAGGACTCAGGTGAGTAGAACACAGAATGACTTCAACTCAAGTCACATAGTTATCTATTCTTTCCCTTTGTGGAAAGAAAGTAGTGTTTTAATTCACAAGAACTTCAACATAATACAGGTGTGCTTTGAAAACATGCAGCACGAATTCAGTAAGGAAAATGCTTAACAACTTAAAATAAAACACCCATAAAATAAATGACACACATGTATGAATTTAACTCCTTGACTGCTAGTAACAAGTATGCTCATCAGTAAAGAGCTGTTGCCTACCTGTGATAAAATCGAGATTACAGGTACAGGTTGGACTTCTTCCTCTACGGATTTAGTGGCTTTTGTTCATCAAATCAATCATACCACTTAAACATACGCAAAAAGGTAGTTCTTGCACTTTAAATCCCCGCCACACTGATCATATTCCATCAATAAGAGGGTTAATCAAAAGAAAAAAAAACCCCTGTGAGAATTGATGAACTCATGACGGGCGCAACAGCCGAGTGGTTAAAGCGTTGGAATGTCAATCTGAGGGTCCCGGGTTTGAATCATGGTGACGGCACCTGGTGGGTGAAGGGTGGAGATTTTTACGATCTCCCAGGTCAACATATGTGCAGACCTGCTTGTGCCTGAACCCCCTTCGTGTGTATATGCAAGCAGAAGATCAAATACGCACGTTAAAGATCCTGTAATCCATGTCAGCGTTCGGTGGGTTATGGAAACAAGAACATACCCAGCATGCACACCCCCGAAAACAGAGTATGGCTACCTACATGGCGGGGTAAAAACGGTCATACACGTAAGAGCCCACTCGTGTGCATACGAGTGAACGTGGGAGTTGCAGCCCACGAACGCAGAAGAAGAAGAAGAAGAAGATGAACTCATATTCTAACAAACTACCTTACTCACCAAATAATCAATCAGCAACTCAATAACCAATTGCTGGACAGCTTTTAGATCTTGAGCTGTACAAACTGGAATTCAGTCTTTTTCAGTCCATCACAGTTCCTCTCTCACATCCTTAAACACAAATCTAAACTTGTACATTCCTTTTTGAACAGTCTCCACAAAATGAGCACTCCAATCCATCACTGTATTCAATGTGTCCATATAATTTTTTTCAGTGTGTGTGTGTGTGTGTGTGTGTGTGTGTGTGTGTGTGTGTGTGTGTGTGTGTGTGTGTGTGTGTGTGTGTGTGTGTGTGTGTGTGTGTGTGTGTGTGTGTGTGTGTGTGTGTGTGTGTGTGTGTGTGTGTGTGTGTGTGTGTGTGTGTGTGTGTGTGTGTGTGTGTGTGTGTGTGTGTGTGTGTGTGTGTGTGTGTGTGTGTGTGTGTGTGTGTGTGTGTGTGTGTGTGTGTGTGTGTGTGTGTGTGTGTGTGTGTGTGTGTGTGTGTGTGTGTGTGTGTGTGTGTGTGTGTGTGTGTGTGTGTGTGTGTGTGTGTGTGTGTGTGTGTGTGTGTGTGTGTGTGTGTGTGTGTGTGTGTGTGTGTGTGTGTGTGTGTGTGTGTGTGTGTGTGTGTGTGTGTGTGTGTGTGTGTGTGTGTGTGTGTGTGTGTGTGTGTGTGTGTGTGTGTGTGTGTGTGTGTGTGTGTGTGTGTGTGTGTGTGTGTGTGTGTGTGTGTGTGTGTGTGTGTGTGTGTGTGTGTGTGTGTGTGTGTGTGTGTGTGTGTGTGTGTGTGTGTGTGTGTGTGTGTGTGTGTGTGTGTGTGTGTGTGTGTGTGTGTGTGTGTGTGTGTGTGTGTGTGTGTGTGTGTGTGTGTGTGTGTGTGTGTGTGTGTGTGTGTGTGTGTGTGTGTGTGTGTGTGTGTGTGTGTGTGTGTGTGTGTGTGTGTGTGTGTGTGTGTGTGTGTGTGTGTGTGTGTGTGTGTGTGTGTGTGTGTGTGTGTGTGTGTGTGTGTGTGTGTGTGTGTGTGTGTGTGTGTGTGTGTGTGTGTGTGTGTGTGTGTGTGTGTGTGTGTGTGTGTGTGTGTGTGTGTGTGTGTGTGTGTGTGTGTGTGTGTGTGTGTGTGTGTGTGTGTGTGTGTGTGTGTGTGTGTGTGTGTGTGTGTGTGTGTGTGTGTGTGTGTGTGTGTGTGTGTGTGTGTGTGTGTGTGTGTGTGTGTGTGTGTGTGTGTGTGTGTGTGTGTGTGTGTGTGTGTGTGTGTGTGTGTGTGTGTGTGTGTGTGTGTGTGTGTGTGTGTGTGTGTGTGTGTGTGTGTGTGTGTGTGTGTGTGTGTGTGTGTGTGTGTGTGTGTGTGTGTGTGTGTGTGTGTGTGTGTGTGTGTGTGTGTGTGTTCTTGTGTGCTTTGTCTGACTGCTGTGTTGCTGCAAAACGCTATGAGAGGTTTGAAAATGCTATGTAAATTGTAATTATTATTATTGTTATTATTATCATTGTTACTATTATCATCATCATTATCATTATCATTATTATCATGAAATCAAACACTCACTGTGGAAGGTTGTTGTTGTCTTCTGTGTCGTTATTACTGTGGTCCTGGCTGCAAAACAGACATCACACAAATTTAATCACACTAATGGAGATATAACAAAGATGTTTTCAAAACTGAAAAATAACCAGAAAGACACTTAAGAAAATTTCTTGTTCATGTTCTTTGAAAGTAGAAAGTCACTGATGAAAATTATTTTGTTCATGTCTTCAGCAAGTGATCTTCTTCTTCTTCTTCTTCTTCTGCGTTCACTCGTATGCACACGAGTGGGCTTTTACGTGTATGACCGTTTTTACCCCGCCATGTAGGCAGCCATACTCCGTTTTCGGGGGTGTGCATGCTGGGTATGTTCTTGTTTCCATAACCCACCGAACGCTGACATGGATTACAGGATCTTTAACGTGCGTATTTGATCTTCTGCTTGCATATACACACGAAGGGGGTTCAGGCACTAGCAGGTCTGCACATATGTTGACCTGGGAGATTGTAAAAATCTCCACCCTTTACCCACCAGGCGCCGTCACCGTGATTCGAACCCGGGACCCTCAGATTGACAGTCCAACGCTTTAACCACTCGGCTATTGCGCCCGTCAAAGATGTTTTCAAAACTGAAAAATAACCAGAAAGACACTTAAGAAAATTTCTTGTTCATGTTCTTTGAAAGTAGAAAGTCACTGATGGAAATTATTTTGTTCATGTCTTCAGCAAGTGATCAAAGCTGGCATCTGCCTTAACTCCCTCTTTCGTAGATTTCTATGGGATCCAAGTATCATCACCAAAGACATAGACAAAAAAATTTTTTTAAATAAATAAAAATTAAAATTAAAAATACAGGGTCCAAAGCCAGTATGTTCACAATTTGTTCCACATGATCCACCCATTCATGGCCTAGAGGTAACACGTCCGCCTAGGAAGCGAGAGAATCTGAGCGCGCTGGTTCGAATCACGGCTCAGCCGCCGATATTTTCTCCCCCTCCACTACACCTTGAGTGGTGGTCTGGACATTAGTCATTCGGATGAGATGATAAACTGAGGTCCCGTGTGCAGCATGCACTTAGCACATGTAATAGAACCCACGGCAGTGAAAGGGTTGTTCCTGGCAAAATTCTGTAGAAAATTCCACTTTGATGTGAAAAACAAATAAAACTGCACGCAGTAAGAAATACAAAAAAAAAATGGGTGGTGCTGTAGTGTAGCAACGCGCTCTGCCTGGGGAGAGCAGCCCAAATTTCACACAGAGAAATCTGTTGTGACAAAAAGAGAAATACACTACAATACAATTGAAACAATCTAAGAGAAAGCTAAAAAATACAACAACAAAAAAAAAAAGGTAGAAAATAAAAGTTGTGTTTTTAGCCTTCAAACAGGAGAATAATTTGGTCTTCCGTAAGGCTGAGTCAGACATCATAAATAAATCCCACTTTCCCTCACAACTTGAGAACACTGTGTGCTAACCATCCCCCAAAATGATTGTCACCTTGACACCGAATCTCATTACTCCATCTGTTGGGGTTTTTTTCAATTAAATTTTTTTTTTTTTAATTCATTTACTTAATTGCTAAGATTGCAAACAATGCCACAAAATGGATTAGAAAATGACGTCAGTGGCATTCTCAAACAAGGAAACTCAATCATTTTACTGATGCACAAAACCTTAATGATGGTGACGCCAAGCAATTGCAAGAGAGAAAAAAAAAAGAAAGAAATGATGAAATCTGCACCAAAATATTGTAATATTCACCAAGAATTGACAAATACATGAAAGAGAGAGAGGAGAGAGAGAAAAATATCAGAATGATCCAACATTAATGATTAACTGTACATGTGTGTTAGACAGGGTAGAATAACTTTAAAGCCAAGTCAGGTTATCAGCCACTTTGAGTTTCACATACCCCTGAAAACACTGCTTCTAGACAAAGAGGAAATCTTCAGAAAGCCATTTGCAAATAACTCCATGATACTGAAATCCAAACATTATCACTGTAGTAAACATAGAACATTTAAGGGTTTGTATATTTCACATTTGACTAGCAGTGTCATCAGATTTAGTCTCTTAGCTCAGATTTACTTCCTTATGTGTAAAACAAAACAAAAAAAATCTGGATTTTCTTCCTTAAAAATCTAAATGTCAACATCCACACATTGTCACTTTACAGAGTATAAGGTAGGTGCCATGACTTCATGTTTACAAGCAATTCAAATGGATACCTGTGCCACTTCTGAGACCATACCAATTTCCAAGCAACTTCTTATTTTTTTCAAAGGCAACTGAAAGAGGCATTTTTTTGTCATTCTTGAGAAGATTCAATATTCTAAGCAACACCCTGGATTTTTATTTTTTAATCACAAACAGTTAATGCCTTTACTAGCCAGCATCTTGGAATTTTTCAGGTGAGACAACAAAACAAAAATCCATCAAAAAGCAAAACAACACAAATGGGACACTTAACATCAAAAGGAAAAAAAGCATGTGTCCTCTTCAACAGTTGACATCAACACAAGCTCTTGGAAGGTCTGGATGGAACGATTTAAAGCAATTTGCTAATTACATTGTTTTTAAGATATACAGTCATTCTTTTGAAACATTTTGGAAGAACTTGATTTTGTGGTTTCATTATTTTTTTGTCAGATATAAAGTCTTTCTTGTAGAATTTCTTTTCAAATATACAACTAATTACTAATTCTGGTAAACAGTCTTGAAAGAATGTCAACTATTCAAAACACTTCAGTTACATAAACTATAAACATATATAATATCAACTAAAGTCACAAAAAATAAAACCAACACAAAATAAAACCACCAAATTCTGGATTAAAAAAATAAATAAAAAAATTATTTTAAAAAAAAGGTATAACCCAAACTATGTATAAAATAAAATCACCCAAAAACACATAAAAAAAGGGGAAAATAACATGAACATAAAATACAATATAACCAAACCAACTGAAAGTACAACAAATCCTTGATATCAAACTGCGCTTCATCAATCCTGGCACCTGAATCTCCTGAAGTCAATCACACAGAAGGCAGAGACGCCGTCGATACAGAAAACTGCTGCATCAGACACAAGCAAGGTGGCATAGCAACAGGCTGCTACATCAAGCGACAAAAGGTAAATAATACTGAGCCCTGAGGAAAGAGAGATGGAGAAAGCAACAGAGCAGCCCACGGGTGGATCAATAACTACCCAGGGTAAAACAGGAGACAGATCCTAAAGAAAGACGAATGAAGGCAGAGTCATCTTGAGGACACACCCTGTTTAACCCTTGCTTCTCCGTGTCGTACAAACAACAGCCAATAATGTAACTCATGTAACAAGACTATATATGTAACAAGACAATAGTTAAGGGGGGCCTCTTGTTCAATTGGCATGCAGCTGTTCATTTTTGCATGAAAGGTGGAATGGCTTCATCAAGATGCATAAAAACAGATGGATATTTTGAGTATTTGTGTATTGGGGCTGTTTATTGAATTTTACTTTTATACAAAGAAATGACGACAAGCGAAATTATATAATCAAATGCTTTGGTGGCAAAAACTTGTCATTCACCAAATAACACCCAGATCTTCACTTAATTTGATATGTTGTACACTAATGCATTTGTTACTGATACTTTAAAAAGTACACCAAAACCTTTCCACAACCTTGCATCCCAAGATGTGTTTTCTGTATGAGTCAAAGAAGTTGCTTTTATCATTATCAATAAGCTTCATTTGTTTCAGAAATTTGTTTGTTGGCAATAATCCTACCTGAAACCATTTTACATCATGTAACTGACATGCATTTTGAAATTTGTCTGCATCCAGAAAATAACTTGAAACAAATTACATTACCTGTTAAAGCATTTAGAAATTGCATCATATCTGACAAAGGACATTAATATGAAAAAAAAAAGAAAAAAAAAGTCTGGTCCCTTTAAAAAAAAAAAAAAAGACATGAATGTCGGTTTATCGTCTCATTCGAATGACCGGATGCCGTTTGATTTTGCAGTCAAACTCCGGAGAAAGGGTGAGAAAGAACAGGATTCAAACCCAGACCCTCACAGACACTGTATAGGCAGATACATATATATCTTAACCATTCTGCCATCCTGCTCCTTGTATTGTATTGTATTGTATTGTTGTATTGTATTGTATTGTATTGTATTGTATTGTATTACTTTTCTATCACAACAGATTTCTCTGTGCGAAATTGTGGCTGCTCTCCCTGAGGAGAGCACCTCGCCACAGAGCAGTACTATGTATATCTGTTTCGTGTGGACTAACTTCCTTGAGGTGAATATTTCTGGTACACAGGAAGAATTGTGTTTTCTAAATTCTGGTCTTTTCACAGTGAAGAGGAACAGTTACAATGAGAAGGACAATCATTTCTGTTTTCGTTTTCCAAGTACCTGATGATGTAGCTATATGGTTTTTGTTGTTGTTGTTGTTTGTTTTTTTGTTTGTTTTGTTTTTTTTCTTAAAATTTTATCTGTATTAAAGTCATTTTAAACATGGTGATAATACATCTGATAAGAAAAAGGTCCATTCCATGTCGTATCTCTCTGTGTGTACATATATATATATATTTATGGAAAAGATCAATTTAGCTTTGCGGTTCTGTTTTGTATTCATAACACATAGTTTGACTCTACCAAACCTGTACGATAAAACTACCATTTGGACTTTTGCAAACAGGTAACACATCTTCAGGCATGACAGAACAATGACACTAATATATACACCAACAACAGCTTTATGTTTCTCTCTTCATCACTGACAGTTCCAAAAGCCCATAAAGCTAAACACTTGGGATGGATGCTAAAATCTTTTTATTTCATTTTTTTCGTAACCATATCAAAAGCATATAAAATTACAAAACTTTAATAATTTTCAATAGTACTCTTCCATACCTATCAGTCTTGAAAAGATTGTGTTTCCTGAAACTATGAGATGATAATTTACAAATCTATTTTGACAATTTTCAATATCTTATCCATGATCAATGATTTCTCCACTGCAATGAGAATTCATTTACAGCTTTGTCTTTTTGTGAAGGACTATGACTCTCCAACTTGGAGGCAAGATGGCACTGGCTCTTAACACCGCAGCCTTGGGGGCTAGTTGACTTTTGGGGACCATCCCAACACTGACCGTCCTATAGCCCTCTCACCTGTGAGAGTATGGATATAACTTGAACAAGACACTCTCGACTATAATAAAATTCTAGCCCAGATAGTCGGGACAACTGTTGACTCCACTGCTGTTCTGATGGTCAGTCAGACATGATGAACAATCACACACACACAACCTTTTATGTGCAAACTATAATCACAAAGAAATCCTGTGACATAGAAATTGCTTCCTGGGAAACTGATGCCCTTGACCGCTCTCACAGGAGGATGCTGTGCTCTAGTGGCATAAAGACATTTGAAAACAAGAGAATGCTGGCCATTAAGGAGAAGCGTGAGCGAAGGAAGCAGGACACAACTTCTGGAGACGTTTTCCCTTGCAACACCTGTGGGAAGTGCTGCGCATCCAAAATCGGCCTCTCCTCCCATAAGAGGACACACATCGACAGATATGCCTGCATGCCTACTCGTCCGTCAGTCCAACGGGAGACTCCATTAATCACAAAGAAAACAAGGCCTCTACTCCACAGTGGTATTTTCACTGGTGAAACTTCTTCTTTTTATTTTTTTACTTGGATGTGATTTTGTCCATCTTTTAAAAAGAAAAATCTCTGAAATCAGACTTCACTGTATTTCTGTCACAGACCGAAAAGGGTTAAAAGCAACCTACTTTGTCAATATAATGTTTAATCTATCATACAATACAATTTCCAGGAAACCTTTAGTGTACTGGCTCACATCGCTATCACGAAACTTGATACTTTGAGAGAACATCATTATCATGGCTGTTTGTTCTGAAATATGACCTGTAGATGCTCCAAAAGCTCTGTTATCTTCATGACAACGTGGTGGAAATTTATTAGAAAAAAAGTCACGTACAAATGTAGCCTGGCTGTTTTGTTGTCTTGTTTGAGAATGGAATCATGGAAAATGCGCATTAACAAAGATAAGAGCATAGTCACACAAAGATTTCATACGAGGACTGTTCAATATATATAAGTTCTGAGATGTGACTCTGAGAACACCTACTGGCAAGCTGACTTGTCCAGTTTCTTGAAATATCTTCCCTCAGCCCTGATACAACTGCATGGTCATCCTGTCAAACCATCAGCCCTGATGCAACTGCTTGGTCATCCTGTCAAACCATTTGTCAGACACCCAATCACACTGACTGGGGGATAGTGGAGATAATGCCTTCGAACTGAGCTCAGGCATCTCCAGAAGTCTGGAACTTCTTCCATCGTAACTTCTTCTTAACAAGAGGAAACAAACCAGACACAGGGGGCCAGGCCTGGCAAGAAAGATGGGTAAGTGACCAACTTCACGTTGTTCATGGCCAAAAAATCGAGAGTTGCTGCCGCAGTGTGGTCACTGGCACTGTCATGGTGGAGCAGCAGACTGTGGACACCTGTGTGTGGGTGGCGCTTGCACCATTCCTTGAAGACCTTGGGCACGCAATGGTTGATATGTGAGTTGGAGGTCACTGGGCACGCAATGGTTGATATGTGAGTTGGAGGTCACTGGGCACACAATGGTTGATATGTGAGTTGGAGGTCACTGGGCACGCAATGGTTGATATGTGAGTTGGAGGTCACTGGGCACGCAATGGTTGATATGTGAGTTGGAGGTCACTGGGTACGCAATGGTTGATATGTGAGTTGGAGGTCACTGGGCACACAATGGTTGATATGTGAGTTGGAGGTCACTGGGTACGCAATGGTTGATATGTGAGTTGGAGGTCACTGGGTACGCAATGGTTGATATGTGAGTTGGAGGTCACTGGGTACACAATGGTTGATATGTGAGTTGGAGGTCACTGGGTACGCAATGGTTGATATGTGAGTTGGAGGTCACTGGGCACGCAATGGTTGATATGTGAGTTGGAGGTCACTGGGCACGCAATGGTTGATATGTGAGTTGGAGGTCACTGGGCACGCAATGGTTGATATGTGAGTTGGAGGTCACTGGGCACACAATGGTTGATATGTGAGTTGGAGGTCACTGGGCACACAATGGTTGATATGTGAGTTGGAGGTCACTGGGCACGCAATGGTTGATATGTGAGTTGGAGGTCACTGGGCACGCAATGGTTGATATGTGAGTTGGAGGTCACTGGGCACGCAATGGTTGATATGTGAGTTGGAGGTCACCAACTTCCTTTCCTCCACAGGCATCGTGGCTACATGGCCAGATTTAGAAAAGAAGCTCACCACCATTTGTTTCTCAGCACTCCTTTATCTGTTGAATCGTACAGGTGGATCCTCACCTGGGAAGGCCCGCATGGCCGACTATTGTCTGGTTGCTGGATCTTACTGATTGAAAGACCCATGTTTCGTCACCAGTCAGGACTCCCAGAATGCGACTTGAACTTTCTGCAATGGATTCCCTCAGCATATGGGTTCACCATTCTACTCTAACCATCTTCATCTCTTAAGCAACTGTTCAGCTGACACCAAGCTGATCATCCAAAACTGTACTCAAGCTTCCCATTGTAATGCCCAGTCTCCTGGTACGTTATTCTGGGACAGACCTTGATCAATGACTTCACCATGGTTAAACGGTTCTCGGAAACTGCCGTTGCTAGACAGCTGAGTAAAGTTGTCATTTTCAAGTGTCGGTCTTCCAAGCGGAAACATTTTGTACCACCTGAAAACTGTGGCCCTGGAAGGAGACTGTTTCTAGTGGAATGTTATTCTGAAAGTTGTTAAATAATCAATGCACAAAAATGAAGTCTGATCACTTCCAAGATGGCTTGAGAGGGGCACTCAGCCTGACCGTACATTTCATCTTGTAGTTCAAAATTCCATGGCCAGATGTTTTTGAAAATATGGTTTGAATGCAAAGACAAAAGCGGGGGTATTATCATGATGTAATAAATTCTTTCATCACTTCATAGGGTACGTCATAACTTATCAAAAAGCTGTCGTAACACACACACACACACACACATCATTTTGTTATGTTCACTTTTTTTTTTTTCCTTTCAGTGCTGAAAGGCCATACTCCACATAAACGTGAATTCACACACACACACACGACAACTACACATATGTGCTTACACACATGCAGCATGTGTGTGTACAAGTGCTTGTAAGTGCACTGTGTAAATGAACACCTGGAATTAGAATTGTAAGTACTTTTTTTGTTGTTGAGTCAACAAAAAGTGTAAGTGAAAGTAGACATAAAAAAGACAAAAAACATTATCAACAATAACAATCAGTTTTCAATCAGGTGACAATACAGTAAAGCTTCTACTACAGAACAGTACATAAATGAACTGCAGTCACAGAAAAAAACAACAAAAAACAGGTAAACAATATCACAAGACTATGCATGTGAAACCAAAACAGGTCACAGGTTTCAAGTTCCTTCACTGAACAGTCTCGGCGTGGACACCAGTTTGAAACAGAATCTACACACTCACTTCACAGAAATACAGAAAAAAACTGAACAACTGATCACTGAAAGAGAAACTGACACACAATTATCCACAACAGATCAACAGACATAACAGGAAAACCAGTCTCAAACACAGACTCTAACAATCACTCCACAGAAACACAGAAAGAATAGAAAATTGACCACTGAAAAGAGAACTCGTACGAGAGATCAACAACTTTGCACATCCACAAAATACCAAGAGGGTGTCAAAAAAAAAAAAAAGAAAAAAAAAAAGATCACCAAACAATGGGTGACTGAAACATCAGCCACATTCATGAAACCATACAAGGTGGACGGATGTAGAAACCAATCACGAAACAACAGCGGAATGACTCAGGCACCGGCCACATTCATGAAACTATACAAGGTGGACGGATGTAGAAACCAATCACGAAACAACAGCGGAATGACTCAGGCACCGGCCACAAATCCACCACACACGATGACCTGCGATCTACCTGCTATGGCCACGCTCAAAGCCAGGGACAGTGCCCTCTCTAACGTGGTTGTAATAGTTCTCACTTTCCGAGTCCATCACACGTTTGACCTCACCCCGCGCTACCTGTTTGGAGAACTCAGTCAGCCTCCTTCCAGCCCGCCAGGAAAAAAAAAAAAAAAATATATATATATATAAAAGTTAACATCAATACCTCCAACAGCAGACTTTAATCCTACAATCCGCTGTGGCAAAGTGGCTAGCATCACAGACTGACAACTGGGTGTATGTGAGTTCGATCCCCATCAGAGGTGGGGTTTGTTTTGTTTTTTGCCCGTAGCTGGCTTCTGCCCATGGCCGAGTGTGTTGCAGACTCAAATGAAAAGACTGGGACCACACAGTCAAAGGTTATCTGCTTCACGGATGTGTCATTTAGAGTGCTGCTCAAATTTCCTTACCTACACAGCAGCTGTCTGCATATCTCAGCCTGGTAGATGCCAGAAGATATATTTAACTATATGAGTACAGCCTTGTTGAAGTGTCTCAAATGTAAATGGACCACTGGCAGCATCTTCATGAAGTTCATCACCCCCATAAATGTCAATGAAAGAAAGACAACAAAATGTCCCAAATTCAGGTGTGCGTGCTATCATTGTCACCGAAATATGGACAACAAAATGTCGCAAATTCAGGTGTGCACATACACACAGACACACACACACACACACACAGACATCACCCCTATCATTGTCACTGAAATATAGACAACAAGATGTCCAAAATTCAGGGGCACACACACACATACACACAGACACACACACTCACAATTCTATCTTTGAGCATGGAGGACAGACAATACCAACATAAGCATCTCTATAGGTGTAACTCCTTTATACCAAAAGGAGAGGGGATAATGAAAGACATGAAAGTTTCGTGCTCTTCTTATTTATTGAGAGATGCTTATGTTTTCAGTCTGAACATGTGAAAATATACAAGACAACTTCAAAGAAGAAGAAAACTGTTCAATGTTTCTTGTTTTGAACTATACATTAACATGTCTTTAAAAAAAAAAAAAAAATTGCTGGATCATTGTTTCTTTTTGATGCTGTTACATTAACTCTCTCCATACGAATGGTGAAAGAGACGACGTTAACAGCGTTTCACCCCAATTACCATCATCAAAATATTGCAAGCGGAAGGCTCTTATACTGAAGAGGTGACTGTTGACAAAGAATACCACAATTCTGACGACGGAAGCTAAAGGTTGGGTCATTCAGACACCCACTGGACATCCGAAGGGTCTGTGTAGAGGAGAAGAGAGGACTGGCCGTACTGAGTGAGTTAACTTTCATTCTCCTCTCAAAACTTCTGGAGACATGCATGTAATCTTTTTCTTCCTTCCCTTCTTCCTTTTTTTTATTTTTTGTTACACAACACTTGCAGTTTGTGTGGCATCAGTGTTGCTCACAGTAGACACGCATGATACTTAACATTTCATATATGCTAACAATGGACATTTTATGTCCATGTAATTTCTTAAAACTTTTTTTTTCTTATTGCAACGCCCAGCCAGCAGTACATGGCTATGTCAGGGTTGTATATATATATTCATTTATCTTTGTTGCTTATGTTATAACCAGGCTGGCCACACAGAGCTATCACTTCAGGCTTGAAAACACCCAGTAAAAACTATACAAAATAAACATACAAAGTAAAACAAAAGATGTTGAACCAATATATATCCCAGACATAGGAGGATATATAAAAAGAAAATAAAACTCAATCGCATATGCACAAACTATAGAAAATAAACATACAGAAAAAACAAAACAAAATATGCCTGACCAATATATATCCCAGACATGGTTGGGAAATACCAAAAAGAAGATAATACTCAATCACAGTCACACTCAAGCACTAAAATC
>NC_134876.1:4800630-4810630 GCF_041734735.1 Babylonia areolata | reverse complement strand
TGGTTGATTTAGTGCACCACGATCGCAGGTCTTGAGCACAGAGTCAGACATTTTGTTGAGCGAGCCAGGAGAAGCCAGGCAAACACTGCGGCAGTAACCCAACCAAAACGTTCAAATAAAGGACTGCCTCATGATGTAGCTGGGGTTTCTAGCTATGAATAGAATCTAGAAAGATTCCCCAAGCTAAAGCTACCAGTATTTTTGTCAACAAACTCAATGCAAACCAGGGAAAAGTCAGAATATTTCGATGATGATTTATCTCGTCAGTATAGCAGCCAAGCGTACACACTTGCGCTGACAAGTTATCTCGTCACACAGGCAGCCTAGGGGTTAAAGGGCACATTGTCAGATCTTCCTCTTGCAAAGTTTAGCTAATTTTCTAACTAAATTAAAACTTTCAGGCATTTTGACTGGGGAAATCCAGGTATGAGTTTGTCTTCTTCAAGATAAGCCTACTGTTTTTATGAAGGATATTACTTCTTGTAAGTTTAATTCTGTTTTTAATCAGCAGCAATGGTTCATTAACATTTAACACAGAGAGAAATAAATGAAAGAAAGGATGGGGAAAAACATTAACAGAACCAGGAATACAAGGTTATTGAGTCTGTCTGTCCATTTTTACATATGTCAGTTAGTGTGTGTTATGTGTCTGTGTGTTCACAGGCTTGTATGTATGTTTACAGGCATACATGTATGCATACATACATACATATACACACACACACACACACATATATATATATATATGTATATATATATATATATATATATATATATATATATATATATATATATATATATATATATATATTGGAAGTGTGCACATGCTAAAACATATTTTTGTATATGGCCATATGTTTGTACTTTTCTCACATAAATATGTATTTATCTATTTCTTATTTGTCATGAAAAAAAAAGAAAGAAAAAGAAACAAAGACGGCTGGGCACATCAATGGTTGAACAAGTCAGCAAAACGCAGACTTCATCAGCAACAAACACCACAAAACACTTCAGTGTGTTACTTCAAATAAAGGAAGCTGACAATAACAGGGACAAAAAATATGTGGCCACTCATGAAAAAGAGAAATAATAATCCAGAAAAATACACAGTGTTGATAAGAAAAAACAAAAACAACAATAACAGGGAAACATCAGAAAATGAAGACTTAAAAATACAAGTAATAAGCAGTTGTGCTGAATAAATCAAACACAATCAATCCAACAGCCAAATGACAAAGTGTTTAACCGTGTGTATGCTGTGTGATTATAGAGACAACAGCAATACAAGGTTCGGAATCAAAGAACCTTTAACCCTTTGACTGCTGCTGACAAGTTTGCTTGTCAGAAAAGGGCTGTCACCTCATTGAGACAGGACTTGAGACTGCAGGTCTGGGTGACAGTCATCATTTTTTATTTGGACTTCCTCCTTCTTCTTCTGCGTTTGTGGGCTGCAACTCCCACATTCACTCGTATGCACACGAGTGGACTTTTACGTGTATGACCGTTTTTACCCTGCCATGCAGGCAGTCATACTCCGCTTTCGGGGGTGTGCATGCTGGGTATATTCTTGTTTCCATAACCCACCGAACGCTGACATGGATTACAGGATCTTTTTATGTGCGCATTTGATCTTCTGCTTGCATATACACACGAAGGGGGCTGAGGCACTAGCAGGTCTGCACATATGTTGACCTGGGAGATCGGAAAAATCTCCACCCTTTACCCACCAGGCGCCCTCGTGATTCGAACCCGGGACCCTCAGATTGAGGGTCCAACGCTTTAACCACTCGGCTATTGCGCCCGTCGGACTTCCTCCAATTGGTATTGCATTATTTGTGCTAAGCAAATACAACGACATCACTGGCATGTCAACAAAAAGCAAGAAATGCCATTAAAACCAATGTCATGCTGATCTCATTTCAACAAGTTCAACAGTCAAAGGGTCAAACATCACAAAAGACCTACCTATCTTCTTGACTGCCTTGTACAAACACAAAATATGTTTACAGTTAGCCAATGGAGACAATCAGCCAACTAAACATACATCCTATCTGTCATTCACAATACAAAACAAGTACATACCTTTGAGTTGGTGCAGACAAAACGGGCTTTCGTTGTGCTTTAGGAGTACTGGAAGTGAAAAGCGGAAAGAAAGTTTCTGAATAACGCTCATGGTATCCATACAACTCCACACATCTAGCTACCCCAAACACCAAAGAGCTGAGAGAAACGGGTACAACAAGGATGATATTTTTTCCACATTTATCAAAGCAGTAACAGCAAATTTTTACACTGTGTTTCACCATGCACATGCTACATAGCACAACACCATGGTTATGCATGAAATGTGTTCACTACGATTACATAAAAGAAATAAACAAAATCAAAATCAGGAGAGATATCTCCACCCATTTCCCTCTCCTCCCAAAACTACACCACACACCCGCGTGTGTTTATGTAAGTTGGTGCCTGCCTATGTGTGCGTATGTGTTAGGGTAGCTGTTACTTACACATGTATGTTAAAATGTGTGTATGCAGTGTGTGTGTGTGTGTGTGTGTGTAGTCACATTTTGGTGTGTGTATGTAACATAGATATAATGTTTTATGTTAACAAAAGCGTTTTTGTAAAGCACCTAGAGCAGATTTCTGGATAGTGTGCTATATAAGTATCCATTATTATTATTATTATTATTATTATATCTCTGTCACTGTCACCTGCTCAAAACTGATGACTGCTACAAGATTGACCATCGCTGAATGCTGATGTCAGTTTCATCTCTGTCACTGTCATAATCTTCATGTTCAAACAACTCATCAGACAAGAGAGATCCATCTCTAACATTACGCTTGTCCAAAATCATTTGCACTGCCTGCAGTTGTGTAAATCCACTGACAGAGACTACTGTCTTTGCTGAACAAAGTCCAGACATCATTTTTGCATATGAGCCAAATCCCATTTCCACGCTCACTTCACGTGGTCCAGTTAACAAATCATTATCGAGAAGAGAGGGGTCCTCCTCTAGACGTATCACTTATCTAAATAATATTTTTTATTAATCAAGACACAACAAACCAACCATTCAGAGTACGTTTATGTTCACTGAACGAAACTCCAATGAAGAAATAATCAGAATAGATGCAGGGCATCAGTGGATGTCTCATACTTATAGACATTGTGGCAACACTTTGTACAGGACATCAGCTGATGTCCTATAGGCACTGAACTGGTTAATGGCTGACCCAGTTGCAGCAAAGATCCATCAATGAGCCTATAGGCACTGAACTGGTTAATGGCTGACCCAGTTGCAGCAAAGATCCATCAATGAGCATCTCAGAAATGAACAACCTGTAATAAAAGAACACACACCCCCCCCCCCCCCCCCGTTTACCATACTGCTTCCTGTGTGAAGCTTTCTGTTGCGGTTGCTTGCATGTTCCGGTGTGTTTAAGTTTGGGGGGTTAAATTGCAATGCTACATTGGGGCTGAGGGTGGGGAGGAGGGAAGGCATGCATTCTGTGGTTATGGCAAAATCAAAAGCACTGCAAAACCACTGACAAGCAGGCAAATAAAATGACAAATACATTTAGTCTATGAACTGTTGTATGACCTGGGTACAGTTCTGGGTTTTTTTTGTGTGTGATTTTTTTCTTGTTGTTTTTTTTCTTCTGTTTTTGAACTTTTGTATGCTCCTTGACATTGTAAATAAAGGTTGAAATAAGTTATGTCTTTAAATTCTTTCATGTGTGTGTGTATGTATGTCAGTGTGTGGGGGATTGGGGGGTGGGGAGGGAGGTAAGGGGGTAGCCAGGGAGGTGTGGTGGGTAAAACCTCTTCATACAAATATTCAACATTTCAAGACGTAGTTTTCACCATTCTCACAAGCATGGCATGCATACAGACACAGACTCAAAACTGACTTAACTCTTTTACTGCCAAGTTTCTGTGTGAAAAACACTCCCCAGTGCCAAGTATTTTAGAAATGATGGTCTCAGTCACACGCTTCGGTTCATGTCAAAACAACACGATGGACTTGTTCGTTTCAAACTCAGCCAGGGAGTAAGGTTAGTCACTGCTCTATTGGCAGGAAACTGGCTGCAGCTGTCCAGCTTTGTTACAATGTGAACAAGAGAGGCAACGCCTTCAAGACTCACTTGTGATACACTTAAAAAAAAATCTAATCGTTAAAATGTGTTCTGTATTTGTTATTATAAAGCTTTGCATTAAAAAAGAAAAAAGAAAAAAAAAGTCCTAATAGGATTCGAATTATGTCCCCTAGCATTAATTACAGAGTAATTTCCCTTTTTTTACTATCTGCACCAAAACGTTTGCAAAATAAATAAAACTTCCATGCTTAGCAAAAGAAGTTTCTGTTTGAACAAAAAATGATAATAATGACTGCTCTTGTTGTTGGGTCAGAATATCAGATCAAAGTGCCAAGTTTAGAGAATACAAAAAATATAAATATAACAGTAAATGCAGTTTGCATATAATTAGGCTTCATTTTTTATTTTTTTGTGCCCATCCCAGAGGTGCAATATTGTTTTAAACAAGATGACTGGAAAGAACTGAATTTGTCCCATTTTTATGCCTAATTTAGTGTCAACTGACAAAGTATTTGCAGAGAAAATGTCAATGTTAAAGTTTACCACGGACACACAGACACACAGACAACCAAACACCGGGTTAAAACATAGACTCACTTTGTTTACACAAGTGAGTCAAAAATGGTCTTATCAACATGATCCCCCGATGTCAACAAAATTCGCCTATGGCGGTGCACTGTCTAGTCAACTAAAGACGTCTATGGCAGTGAAAGAGTTAAACATAGACACCCACATTCAAACAGATGCAGATACACAAGACAAATACACAACCACACACACGACACATGCAACACTAGCACACACTTGCACACTCACACACGCACACACACTGTCACACACACTTGCACACGCACACACATGCACACACTCTCTCACACACACACACACATCATCAATGACAACAATGAGGAAATAGGTTTACATACATAGGGGCTTCACCATTGACAAGGACTGCAGGGGGACCTGAACTCTGAGAGCTGCCTGCCACATGGCCATTCATCTGAAACCAACAACATTGTGCGTTAATATGTGTGCATATTGTTTTTCAAGAAACCATTGTGTATATATGTTTTTCTTGCAAGATAAAGAACTATCAAAATTTCAATATTAACTGAAACAGTCAGGTCATGAAGGTAACAAATGGTATAAAAGTACACACACACACACACATTCATACACACACACACTCACATGCATACACATACACACACACAGACACACACACGCACGCGCACACACACACATACACACAAACACACTCTCATAAACACACACTCTTGCACAAACATAAACATACAGACACCCCACGCCCACCCCAAAACACACACTTACACATACACACCTACACATTCCAACACTCATACACAACCAGACACACACCCTCCCTCTCCAAAAAAATACACACACCCCTCCAAAACAAAAACAAAAAAACCCAACCTGACCAAGGATTCTAATCAGCCCCCACACACAGAGTACACCAAGCCCCCCCACCACCCCCCCACCCTGTCAACCCCTCCTCCCCCCTCCCCCTCCCACCGTACACCCCATACAAAGGTATACCCAGCCACCCACATTGTGGCCCCCAAACACACACACACACACATATATATATACACACACACATACACAAACACAACACACACATATATATACACACACATACACAAACACACACACACACACAGAACACCCCACCTACTCCATCCCTCTCCTGCACACACACACACACACACACACCCAGCCCAGTCAACACCCAGCGACACTCACACTGTCGTAGTAGTTTGCCTCCACAGTGGGCAAGGTGCTCTTGGACTCGTGCATCTTGCGCATCTGTTCGATTCTGGCCTCCCCAACCATCTCCTGGTCCACTCTCTCCCACATGGGGGCACTGGGCTCAGCCCTCTCCCCCTCCCTCACCTCCTGATGACATGTGGTGATCGTAATATATATGATAGTCGGTCATGTCTGCCTATGACCATCAGAACAGCAGAGGAGACAACTGCTGTTCCGACTATTTGGGCTAGAATTTGATTATAGTGGAGAGTGTCTTGCCCAAGTTACATCCCCACTCTCTCGGCCAAGAGGGTTTTAGGACAGTCGGCGTTGGGATGGTTCCCAAAGGCCAACTAGCCCACAAGGCTGCAGCACTAAGAGCCAGTGCAATTTTGCCTCCTAGTTTGAGAGTCATAAGCCTTCACAAAAGACTAAGCTGTAAATGACTTCTCATTGACTGGAGAAACCATTGATAATACAGCTCTCACTTTGCTGTTGGCCCAAATGTAAACTTATGCCAATCTGTGATATAAGCCGAGTAATAATAGTAATGACAATAACAATAATGATAATGATGATGATGATGATACCACTGCTACTATTACAACTGATAATAATAATAATAATAAGAAGAAGAAGAATGATACTACTGCTACTACTAGTAGTAATAGTAATAATGATAAAAAAATTAATCATCATCAACATCATCATCACTGTTATTATCAATCATTATCATTATCATAATCATTATTATTATAACAACAACCGTAATGATAATATCATCATCATCATCATTGTTAGTATGAATCATTATTATTATCATAATCATTATTATTATAACAACAACTGTAATGATAATAACAATAATAATAATAATAAAAATAAAAACAGAAAAATATAGAATGAAATAATAATAATAATGATAATAATAATCATCATCATCATCAATAAAAATAACAAGAATAATGATAATACTAATAATAATGCTAATATTATCATCAGTAATAATCATCATCACCATCATAATCATAATAATTCAGTTTCAGTTTCTAAAGGAGGAATCACTGCGTTCAGACTGATCCATATTTTGCTGTACCATGTGCTACGAAGATGCCTGACCAGCAGCATAACCTAATGCACTTAGTCAGGCCTTGAGTGCATGCATATATATATATATATATATATATATATATATATATATATATATATATATATATATATATATTTATATATATATATATATATATATTTGTGTACCTATCAGAGTGGATTTCTTCCAACAGAACTCTGGCCAGAGGACAACACTTTTGTTGCCATGGGTTCTTTTTCAGTGCACCAAGTGCATGCTGCACTCGGGACCCCCGGCTTATCATCTCATCTAAATGACGAGATGCTGAGTTTGATTTTCCAGTCAAACTTGCGTTGAAGGGTGAGACTGGGATTTGAACCAGACCCTCACAGACTCTGTGTTGGCAGGTAAGCTTCTTGACCATTCCGCCACCTTCCTCCTCCTAATAACAGTAATGTAAATCGACGCTAACACCTCCCACAATAACAGTTATACATACATAGATATACATGCATTCAAGTACAACATACCAAATACAAACAAGCATGTGTGCACAAACACACAGACACACACACACACAAGCAAACACACACACACACAGCCAACAGAAGTTCAAGAAGCACATTAATCAATAAATCAATAAATAAATCAATCAATAAATGGTAATGAGAATGCCAGAGGTGTGTTTTGAGAGGCTTAAAAAAACAACAACACTGAACTGAGAAGTGCAGTTTGTTCCACACTGCTGAGTCAAGATAGGAGAAAGGATGCTGGATGAGAGGTAGAACACCAAGGTCATTACTGGGCAAAACAGAAAAAAAGCTTGTCAGCTGAAGACCATATCTTACTTCCAACTTAAATTACGCTTGGTTTTGTGACTGGTCTTACAGCATGATCCCAAAGTAAAATTTCAAATTCAGAGATTAAGGTCGAGGTCACAAAATGGCATAAACTGTTGATGGGAAAATTTTCTACATGCAAGAGAGAGGTCTTGCACATGATCGTCATGACATCTGGTACAATCACTGGTCATGGTGAGAACAAAATCCACGGAAACATATAAGATCAAAGGTCACAACAAGGCATATTGAGAAAATGTAGAAATACATGACAGAACCAGTCTTCATTAAACGCATTTATGTTTTAGCCAGAATATAAATATGTTGTAAATGCAGAGGTCGAAGGTCAAGGAAAGGTCAAGGTCACAAAGTGTGTGTCTTTTCCCCCCAAGATATGACTTCCAATGCTCTTTGTGTTGGATTTTTTCATGCTTTCTTCGTTGGGTTCGGTGGCTATCACACACAAATCTTGAAGCCGTTGCCTCTCATCTTTTACATAATGTTATCAACCACCATCCTCACACATTTCCAACTGAAAATAAGAATTACCATGGATGTGGTTTCAGCGGCTGGAGACTTAGCGGCAGAAGTGGATGCTTTCACTGATGCTTTGTAGCTCTCGTCTGCTTTCTGTAGATTTTCAACCATGTCTCTGTTGTAGAGCTCCACCTAAACATTGACACAGAGCTCGTGTTAGGCACAGAAATTCAGTTTGATCATTCAAATTCTGGGACATTTGGTTATCAAGTCCTGTGTCAAAAGCTGCACATACGTTATTTTTCATGATTTCAATCCCTGTCAATATGAGCAAAGCATCAGCAAACTCCTGTGTAAATATGCTGATTCATCATTTATGGATCATGTTGTGCTAGTTTAGAGAGGATTCAAAAATAACTATGGATACTTAAATACAAATATTAACTCCAACAAATAATCATTGTTGTTAAGGAAGCAAACTGCAAAAGATCTCATTTCACATCTACTTAAGGAAGTGAATCACAACAGACTCCTGAAGATACACTACACTCTGTATTTTAACCCCTCAGCTGCTGAACCTTGGTCAAATGAGATCAGTGTGGCAAGACTTTCATGTGCAGTCACTATTTTTTGTGAATTCATCAGCACGAATAGTTTTCTCTTGTTTTTCCCTACAGACAACCCATTTGTTAGGGTTAGGAAAAACATCACAAAAAATACAAAACATAAAGTAACTGAATGAAACTCACTGTACTTGACCCACAGACCCCTCTCCTCACACCGTGTGAACACCCCCCCCCCACCCCCCTTCTTCACTGCTCTCAGAAGCTGAGTCACTGTCAGTATCTTCTTGCTGGTAGTTTTCTTCACAGCAGATACTTTATTCAACGTCTTCATCATCCTCATCAATGTCAAAACCTTCAGTTTGAAACATTTCAATCACTTCAGCAACAGTAAAAGCTGCTGTTGTGATCTAGTTTGCTCCAAAAATTTCCGCTTTTATTGCCTGCGATGCCATTTTCGATACGTATGCAGATTAGCTTGTCATGTGGGGTGCTGAACTCGCTGGCATGCTGGCAAGTGTGTTGTTACGGAATCTCATGAAGAAACTTTCCATTCGACCCTTGACACATTCGCAGTGCCCAGTGTAGCTGCAATTGTTATGCCACCCCATGAAGAAAGCATGGGAAAAATTTTAATTCTTGAAACCGCTACTGTGTTCCGTCGTCTGGAGTGCTACCTTTCGTCAGGAACACTATAGGGTTCCATCGTCCGGAGTGAGTTAAACAAAAGTAACGCACTCCCCAAAGGAGGAAGTCCAACTAAAGAATGACGACTGACATCCTGACCTGTCAGCTCAGTCTGTACTCAGTGAGAGGAGACACTCATCAGTCTTTCATTGATGAGCGCACTTAGCAGCAGCAGTCAAGGGGTTAAAATAGAAGTTTATGGTCTACTTATGCAATCTATATATAAAGCAACACACATGGCACCACCTCACAGTATAGAACAGCACCACACTCCACCCTGTTAAGTTAAAGATAAAAGGTCCTACCACCTTTTATAGCCATCAGGGCAGTGAATTCATATCCACTGTGTCTAGGGCTCGGCATAGGACAGTGAGGCCCAATTCTCTCCTTCAGCACATTTTAACCTTCCTAAACGCTGTCAGGTACACATTCACACCTGGGTGGAGTGAGAAAAATCAGAGGTAAAGTGCCTTTCCTGAGGGCAAAAA
>NC_134876.1:4665630-4795630 GCF_041734735.1 Babylonia areolata | reverse complement strand
CAGGTGTGCATGCATGGATATGTGTGAATGTTCTCCCCTTACGTTTCTGTATGACAAGGGCTGCACTCTGTCGCTCCCATCTCATCCTGAAGAAGTGTGTGCAGGTGTGCGTGCAGGTGTGCGTGCAGGTGTGCATGCATGTGTATGTGTAAATGTTCTCCCCTTACGTTTCTGAATGACGAGGGCTGCACTCTGTCGCTCCCATCTCATCCTGAAGAAGTGTGTGCGGGCCAGCCAGGACCGGACACAGCACTGGATCACCACCACCTTCTGCGTCAGTCGCTCGTACAGCCGCGCCAGCTCCTCAATGTGGTAGTACTTCAGGAACACCTGGGAACAATTTTTTTTTTTAAAGTACAGGAAAGAAATACAGAACACAGAAATCTATTTCTAACATCTCAACAACAAACAAAAAACAACTCAGAACTTTTTGTGTTTGTTTTTGCTGCCCCATTGTCTGCACCGTTTCAGTGGCATTACTCCCATGCCCCTCATTCCAAGTCCCCCATACACAGCCACACCTGGGTTCATCTATTGCAGTCCCAGTGCTGGCAGTCCACAGGGAACCCTCGATGTTAGGACGCCAGGAGGCCACACACCAGAGGAGACCCCAGAACTGATAACTTTATTTTTAACATGTCAGCAACAATGTAAAAAAAAAAAAAATTAAATAAATAAAAAATCAGCAAAGCACTCGGAACTCAGAACTAACTAACTTCCGACATATCAACAACAACAAAATAATTACAAAACTCCAAACTATGAATTAAAAACTTTATTTCTCAAGAACTGAGGTTTTAGGCATGGCCTATCCTATGTGAGGCAAAGTAGCAGAATCAGGCACAGGGCATCTGATCCTGTGTTCACCAGTGATCAAGGTTCAAGGCCCTGTTTCGGCATGCTGTTGTGTCCCTGGAAAGGCTCTTTATTCTTGTTTTCTTCACTCTACCCAGGTGTGAATGGGCACCTCACTTCAGTTGAGCAGGGTTAACTCACTCCGGACAATGAACGCTATAGCGTTCCTGACGTAAGGTAGCGTTCCGGAGGACGGAAAGCTATGGCGGTTTTGACAATTAAAAATTTTTCCACTTTTCCTCATGTGGTAGCATAACAATCACAGCTACACCGGGCATTGTGAACATGTCATGGGTCAATTGGAAAGTTTTTCATGAGATTTCGCAACAACACACTCCACAGTGAGCCAGCGAGTTCAGGACCCCACATGACAAGCTAATCTGCATATGTATCGAAAATGGCGTCACAGGCGATACAAGTAGAAATTTTTGGAGCTAACTAGATCATGACAATGGCTTTTATGGCTGCTGAAGTTATTGAAATGCTTCAAACTGAAGGTTTCGACATCGACGAGGATGATGAAGATGTTGAATAAAGTATCTGCAGTGAAGAAATCAACCAGCAAGAAGGTACTGATAGTGACTCAGCTTCTGTGAGCATTGAAGAGGGAGGAGGGTGGGCGTTCAGATGATGTCAGAAGAGGGGGGTCTGTGGGTCAAGTACATTGAGTTTCATTCAGTTGCTTTATGTTTTGTATTTTTTGTGATTTTTTTCCTAACCCTAACAAATGGGTCGTCTGTAGGGAAAAGCAAGGGAGAGAACTATACTATACCTCCAGAGTTAAAACGACAGAAGGACACACACAAAAATGTGACTAAAAAACTAAACACACACACACACACACAATGACACACACACAATGCATACATGTAACTTAACAAACAAATGTACATAGCAGCTACCCTCCACACATATGCACACACTGGCATGCACAAACACACACATACACAAACACACACACACACGTCTTATCACTATCAACACTGATGACTCACTTTGGTTTTTCCGATGGCCCAGTGGGTCATGCCCAGTTTCTCCAGCAGCAGAGCACAGTTCTCCTTGGTGATGGGAATCTTGGTGGACCCGCGAAGAGCCAGCAAGTGGTACCTGTCACGTGGATAACACTTCTCCTTTATGAATACAATACTCAATCATAACATATAATGATGATACTAATGATAGAAAGAAGAAGAAGAATGATCGTGATATCACTTACACAACTACTACTACAACTGATAACTATAATGATGAAGATGATGATGATGATGATGATGATGATCACTTGGAAGAAAGATTAGTTAAGGTGTGTGGGGCAAAAGTGGTGCATGAAAGGTAAATATGAGTCTTTGAAAAAAGAAAAAGATGTGCGAAAAAAGAGGAGGATGGAGGCCCCACAAAAAAAAGAAAAAAAAAAAAGGGAAAAAAGAGGAGGTTGGAGGCCCCACAAAAAAAAAGAAAAAAGAAAAAAAAAAGGGGAAAAAAGAGGAGGTTGGAGGCCCCACAAAAAAAAAGAAAAAAGAAAAAAAAAGGGGAGGGGGGGGAGAGGAGGCTGGAGGCCCCACAAAAAAAAGAAAAAAGAAAAAAGAAAAAAAAAAGGAAAAAAAGAGGAGGTTGGATGCCCCACAAAAAAAAGGAAAAAAAAAGGGGGGGAAAAAGAGGAGGTTGGAGGCCCCACAAAAAAAAGAAAAAAAAAGGGGGGGGAAAAGAGGAGGTTGGAGGCCCCACAAAAAAAAAAAAAGAAAAAAAAGAGGGTGAAAGCGGAATTCAAACCCAGACCCCCACCGACACTGTACTGGCAGGCAAGCATCACAAACATTCTGCCACTCTGCTCCAGTGTGGTAAGAACGCCTAACATCCAGAAAAACACAACAACAAAAAATCAAAACCTTCCAGAAAAAAAAAAATACAGAAGAGCTAATTCCCAGCACAGAATTTCTAGAAGGTGGGGATACTATTCTTACCTGAAAAAGCCTTCTGTATCCCCACAGGAAAACATGCCACTTTTTTACTGCCTAAATAGCTTTAATTTTAGGCTCTGGCAGTGTAAAGATGTTAATAAATCATCATCATGCCACTTCAATGAACCTTTCTTGATACTGTGTTTTGCTTTCCACTTGAGTAAACTGGAATCAAGCTCAGTCCTATTTCCAGAAGCGGTGTTCTGTACATTTCCCACTGCTTTCCTAAACCACACCAGAAAAAGTACCCAACCTTTTCAGGAAGTCTGAGAAAAGGATGCGGTGAGAGTATCCTTGCCGACGAATGCGAGTTGTTTCCAGAACACCTGTGTACCGCAGCTGGGTCTCCACCCGCTCTGGGTCAAAGTTACCTGGCTCTTTGGCATCGTTGGGCTTAATGCACCTGCAACACAATCAGAGCAGTGAAGCCACAGAAACAACAGCCCAATAAGTCACACAAAACACAGAAGGAAAAAAACCATAGTTAAAAAAAATAAATAAATAAAAAGCAAACCATAAAAAAAACACACAAACAAAACATGTACATACACACACAAACACACACACACACACATATATATATATAGAGAGAGAGAGACAGACAGACAGACAGACAGATATTTACTTAGTAAAACATGCCCACAGATAGTGGAGAAATCTTCGGTGAACCATTTCTTCTCATGAATTTCCTTTTACCAAATAAAAAAAAAAGTATAATTATATTCTCAGATGAATCCCACACACTTTTGCTGCATATCTACACTGACCCACATATTTGATTTTTTCCCCTCTTTTTTTCCAGTATTTGGTAGGTTCTCAATGCCTGACTGGTGTCAGGTCTTCCACCCCACACCCCTACCCACCCCCATTGTTCAGCAGATGTGGTGTAGCAGATATGGATCATTTCACACACAGTCAAAATGTGCTTTCCTTGCAACTGAGACTCACAGAGAACCACAGTGTAAACTTTCAGGGTAAAAACTGATCCAGGAAAGTTACCGACTACTTGTAAATCTTGATCATAGCGCCCCTTGTTGTTAATTTTTGTAGCCATTCCCAACCCCAGCCCAGCCCAATCCCACACCCATATCAATGTTAATTGTAAATGCTCTGAGCCCTTGTGCTATGAACGCAGTGAGGCAGCCAGTTGTGTCCAACTATGACCATCAGAACAGGAGAGGAGGCAAAGGCTGTCATGACCATCTGGGCTAGAATTTGATTGATCATCGTGGAGAGTGTCTTGCCCAAGTTACATCCCCACTCTCTCAGCCAAGAGGGCTATAGGACAGAGTTGGGGTGATTCCCAAAAGCCGACTGGCCCCCAAGGCTTTAGTATGAAGAGCCAGTGCTGAGGAAGAAGAGCACTTTACAAATGCCTGTTCATATGATTATTACTGTGGAGACGTGCTGCTGCCAACTCAGTAGTGGGGCGACCATCCCCATCCCGGACGGTCCCAGGGTAGCGAATAGGGGGACACCGCCCCTCAGATATGAGGGTTAGCTATGATATTCTTAGCCCCGGGCCAACTGGCCGTGTTCCTATCAAGACAGGGCTGGACTGCAGGTGTCACTGATGCACTCACTGAAATACCTCAAGCGTCCAACGACGGGTCCATCATGCGATCAAGAGGCACGCTACAACCTCTAGCCCTGGGCTGGGATCCTCAAAGAAGAAAAAAAAATCCCCCCTGTGCTCACAGGGCAGGTCTTTGGGGCCATGAGCTAAGGGAGAGGTAACTCTGACAGAAACCCACAGTGCTGAAGACAGGGGTGTAGGGCCACATGACGCAGTCAAACAAACCACAACACCACACATTACCGCCTATGAGAATGTGAAAAACACACACACAACACGCACACATGCACACACGCACACACACACGCACACACACAAACACACACTCGTACTCTCTCTCTCTCTCTTTCTCTCTCACTTTACTCATTTACACACACATGCACTCACACATGGGCACAAGCAGGCGCACGCACGCACGCACCCACGCAGGCACACACACACACCCACGCACGCACGCACACACACACACGCACGCACACACACACACACAGAGCTACCTGACGAAGTGAGGTGTACCAGCCACCATCTTGTTGAGCAGGTCCATCAGCGAGAAGCGGAAGTAGGTGGCTACTGTCTGCTGGATTCGGGTCATGCTGGTGGAGCCCGTCACATGCTGGAAACACCGGTCACCATGCACAGCTTGTATCTTACTGGCTGCTCTGTGATCAGTCGTTTACTTATCTACTGGCGGTTAAACACCGGTCACCATGCACAGCTTGTATCTTACCGGCCGCTCTGTGATCAGTCGTTTACTTATCTACTGGCGGTTAAACACCGGTCACCATGCACAGCTTGTATCTTACCGGCCGCTCTGTGATCAGTCGTTTGCTTATCTACTGGCGGTTAAACACCGGTCACCATGCACAGCTTGTATCTTACCGGCCGCTCTGTGATCAGTCGTTTACTTATCTACTGGCGGTTAAACACCGGTCACCATGCACAGCTTGTATCTTACCGGCCGCTCTGTGATCAGTCGTTTGCTTATCTACTGGCGGTTAAACACCGGTCACCATGCACAGCTTGTATCTTACTGGCTGCTCTGTGATCAGTCGTTTACTTATCTACTGGCGGTTTGACTTGATCCATCTGTCTGTCTGTCTGTCTGTCTCTCTCTGCCTCTCTATTGTTGTTCATTTTTTGGATTGTCTTTTTTTCAATGGTTATATTTTTGTTTCTTTATTCATTCAAGCTTTTTTTTTCCATTGATTATCTTATTCATATACTTATCTATTTATTCATTTCTTGATTTATTGGTTGGTTTATTTATCTATTTGTTTATCCAATATTCTTTTACAATGCTGATTATACCCCCATACTAATTCCTCTAGTTTCATTTTCACACAATCACTTGCGCACACACTCATGCACACACACATGCACAAACACACAAAGAAACAAACACAAACAAAACAAACAGAAACAAAAACATCTACTCGTTCATTGTCCGAGCATAAGACAGTTAATTCCAAAAGATGTAATTGATGACTTTTCTTCCAATATTTCATTAGCCACTGAAAAGATTTTGAATGATTATTCATTGCTTAGAATGTTTTCAGAAATTTTAAACTCCAGTCCAGTTGGTATCCTCCTTTGATGTATTACAATTAATGTTGTTATTTATATTTACACTGTTGTAGGTTAATACTTGTTGATATGCATATACATATTCTTCCCCCCATGACATCTCATTCAATACACACTATAATCTCTTTAGACTTTTTCTTATAATAATCTACCTTTCCTCTGATACATAACATGAACACTTTTTTACACTAATATTCACATGCACTCCCTTTCCTTTATCCACTACTTGACTCCTTTCCTTCTAAAAACACTTATAGTGAATAGACGTTAAACTGAAGATAAAAAAAACAAACACACACACATGCACACACACACACACACACATACATGCATATACGCACGCATGCACACACACACACACACACACACATCAACAGAAAAACAAATCATCACATCAACAAATACAAGTGGAATCTTTTTATCTGCTTCTTTTTGTTAACTGTTGGAGGGAAGAAACACAACAGCAGACATTCGAGTTCTATGCCTACGGTACATTTTCAATGTTCCTGCATTCATTTTGGTACATCTGTAAAGGCTGCAGTCTTGGTTCTTCTCAGAAAATAATAAAATCATTATTCTACAACAACAGAGACTCAACTTAGCAAGAATACAGGTAAAGTAGAATTTTCTTTCTTTCTTGAACTTTCTTCACTTTAAATTCTTTTATCAGCCGTTCTAACATTTCGTCTATTCTGATGGCTGTTTAGACTAAGATGTGAAAGAACAATTGTAAGACTGAGTGAAGTGACTGGGATGAGTTGTGTCAGAGTATGGGGAAGCCCCTAAACAGAGGAATACACAAAAAAACAAACCAAAAGATGGACTAGCAAAAAGGAAAAAAAAAAACAAAAAACCCAAACAACCAAACAAACAAACCAAGACCATCAGATCAGACAACTAATAATAGAATAAAATGTATTAAAAAAAGGAAAGTAAAAAAGAAAAGCAATTAATCATAATAATATGGTCAAAAGTACCAGTAAATTATCCCATGAGCTTTAGGCAGAACTTTCAGACTGAAACATAGAAGGGAAAATAACAGACAGAAAATGATAGGGGGGGGGGGGGGGGGGGGGGAACATCACAACCTTTCTTATTTTCAATACTGTATCAGACTTGATCTGTTCATTCCTGTTAAATATATACACACCAAGTTAAACTTAGACAATGTAGCGTTCAAGTATTTTGAACAAAATGATTTGTTCATAAACCAAAAAAAATTACCCAGGTAACCTTACTGATCCCCTTTGTTAAAAACTGTACAAGAAAAGAGCCCAATTCAGTCTTTCCAATTGCAATACATTAAAAGAAGAAGATAAGAAAGAAACAGAATGAATTTTATCAATCTCCTTTTGTTCAAAATTATAAAAGAAAAGAGCTGTTTCAATATTTTGAAATGTGCAGTACATTACTTGATGCAGTTACCAAAACAGTGCAGTCAGCGTCTTTGACACAAGTGAAGTACTCTGGTGTTGAACGCCATTCAAAACAAAGCGTGAAGGCTTTGATGCCAATGCAGAATATCAATGAACAATACAGTTATTTACCATAATTTTTAGTAATTTTTCTTTTTACACTGAATAAGAATAGTTGCTTTACTTATATAGAGCATTTATCAACAAACAAAAAAGCAATCAAATACATTAACTAAGGCTAGAATGATATGTTTCACTTCAAGCATGACTGTAATTTCATTTGAAGTATCATAGCAATGACTTCATGATGCCACTTGGGAATAATACAGCTTACACAAATGTTTCTTGAACTAAATGTTTATCACCCGGTAATAATATATTCATACACTGCTCTGGGCAACAAGGGAATTCTTCCTTGAACAAATATATCCAGGCCACCTCGCTTTCGCCTTACCCTAGACACCATTACTGTAATAGTTGACACAATTGATGCTATTGCTATGTTACAACTGGTCCAGGCTATTTATTATTAATGTCATCTTAAATCATCATGGTTACTACAATCATTAAGATGTAAACATTGATTGATTGAACGATTGGACAAATCTTCCTTTTTTTTTCTTTCTTTTTTTTTTGTTGATGTTGGTGTTACAGATTTGTTTTGCCTTGTTTAGTCTGTCTTGTTTTGTTTTGTTATATCTCTCTCTCTGTACTGGAAGATGCTACTGTTCGTTTTATATTGTTTGTTTCATACTATTCTCTGTATTGTATACATGTTTTTGGAAAATTTTTAAAAAAGTAAAAAAAAAAAAATATCCAGGCCACCATATTCTTAAATGAAAAAATATATTGAAGTGTGTGTGTGCGTGTGTGTGTGTGTGTGTGTGTGAAAGAGACAAAGTTCAGCGCAGTGCCTGAGGAAACAGGAGTAAAGATACACACAAGCCATCAAACCATCCCTCAACTAAAACAAAATGAAGTCAAACGTAATGTAATGGTGAAGCAAACTGAAACAAAAACAAAGTACAAAACAACTGATATAAAGCCAGAAAAGGTGGGATAATGTTGTTGTTTTTTCAAAAAACATCAAAAAGGAATAAATCATATTGAAAAAGCAGCAAAAAAAAAAAAAAAAGGAAGAGGGTGAAGAAGAAATCAAGTGGAAGACAATTTCATCGGGATCAAAAGCAAACAGAACAGGAAGAACGATATATCTTAACTCTCTCCATACGAATGGCGAAAGAGAGCGACGTTAACAGCGTTTCACCCCAATTACCATCATCAAAATATTGCAAGAGGAAGGCTCTTATACTGAAGAGGTGAATGTTGACAAAGAATACCACAATTCTGATGACGGAACCTAAAGGTTGGGTCATTCAGACACCCACTGGACATCCGAAGGGTCTATGTAGAGGAGAAGATAGGACTGGCCGTACTGAGTGAGTTAATGTTCTGTTTTGTTGCTGCATTTTTGAGGGGGAGTTTGGGGCAGGAGGGGGGAGGGGGAGATAGGACTGGGGGGGGGGGGGTGACAGAAGATGTGACCATATCATATACAAACAATACCAAACATGAATTCTTAAGTTTGAGATGAATGAGAGTATTATGCATGAATGTACTTATTCACAAAGAAAGTATTGAGTGCAGTTATACAAATCCACACTCAAACTGGGTGGAGAAAAAAGTACCTGGAAAAAATTGAGTGCTAGCAAACTCCCAAACTTCTGATACTTACTAGTTTATTGTAGATCTGCAATTATATGTACAACATGTAATTTACGTATGAAAAATGAATATGTGAGAGAATACTGCTATTATGTGGTGTCTGGTATTGAGAAGAATTATAAGTGAAGAATTTAAGTGTAACTACTAAGTAAAAGACACACACACATACACTTGACAAATGACTTTTGACTCAGCTACATAGACCAGTACTATTCGGCATTAGTACACTCATACGTTATCCTCTTTTTTTGTTCTACATCTTTCCATGATCATGATTTTAAACATTATACATGTAAAGACACACACACACACACACACAAACACACACACCACACAAACCTACACACACAACACACACACAAACACACACACAAGTGCATGTTTGTGTTCACAAATACCCACATATTTTTTTAAACATCGTCCAATCATCACATTCACAAACCCCAACCTCATGTCATTTCAAAGTCCAACCACCAACAAACACACCACAAGGGTTACCTACCCTGCTGCCGCCCATGACAGAGGCGCTGCGAGATGCGTAGCTGGTGGTAAGGGAGGGAATGGTTGCCATGGGCGACGGGGAGGAGGAGGACTGGGCACTGGACTGTTGGGTGGACGTCCCTGACGACAGGTTGCCTAGCAACACACAACAAACTCCCATTGAAATGCATGTCATATAGGAAAAAAATTTTAAACAAGAAAAGATATTCTACCTGTGAATACGTCTGTCACATACTTAACTCATTCTATCCCACAGCTACACACCAGCTACAACTCCCCTGGAACAACACTACTTGAGACCACTACAGTAAAAAGCAGGGTGGTTTACTAAAACAGCGAAAATTGATGAAAAATTGTTGATTTTATCAGTTAAACAAAGCTTCGTTTTCATAATTCTGGATTCCGTAATCAGTTCAGTATAGAACGCCAGCTGTACCAACGAGAATAAAAGAAATTAGAACAGTGTGTTGGTGTGAGAATACTCATACCTGGTCCACAGGAGAAGTAATCACGGTATGAGTTAACTCACACCTGGAGTGGAATGAGTAAAGATGTACTTTTAACCAGAAAGGATTGTATAAGATTTTCTTTTGTCCTGTTCAAAACTGTGGTGTACTGTGAAATGTTCTACATAAAAATTTTAAAAAAGATACTGTTTTAACCAAATGGAAGTCAACTTTTGTTTCTAAGAATAATACAGTGCAGCCAAAATAAAACATACAAAAACAAAATAAAGTCAAATCTAAAAATGGTAATTCACCTGATTATGAAATATTGAAACATCGCACTGACAGAAAAATAATGCAACGAGATGTCTTTTTTTCTTCTTTTTTTTCCAAATAGAATTTTGAAATAGGATATACTATATGTTCTGCACAAATATAATGGCAACTTTATTTTTTAATACGGTTAGAAAGGAAACTTTTTCAGTCAATGACTTGAATTCAAAACTAAAAATCTGACACAGAAAAGGGACAGTTGGTTTCAACAAGAGTTTATTGCACCGAGCACTTCCTGAATAACAACAAATTCTTAAAATCAGTTAAATTCAACAGAAAACATGGAATGAATTTTTCTTTTTGTTTGAAACTATGTTAAAGTGCTAAAAGAAATATATATACAAACAAAAGGCAAAGCCTTCAAGACTCACTTGTGCTTTATACAGTAAAGGAATCATGAGGAGAGAAAAAAAAAAGAGATTTAAAAATTCAATGAAAAGTGCTCTGTATTAAATATGATATATAAAATAAGAATTGAGAGAAAAAATTGTTAAAAAAAAAAAAAGGCATGTGAGTGGAATCGAACCAAGCAAGTTCAGTTCTGAAGCAAGCAGACTAATCCCCACTGCTGTGGCACATCTTACATAATTTGACTAAATTTTAATACTTAAAGCAATGTTGACGCTTTGTTCTTTGTGCAATAAATAGATGTGGTTGTAGTGGACGTAATGACCCATTTAAATCATGCTTTTTGTGTGTTTTAGGTAAAGTGTTTTATCATATCTCAATTACTCTTTTATTTCTGCGGTAAAGGAGACGTTGCCATCCCTTCAAGCACACCGAAAGGCATGGTAAATATCTAGATCTGCACAAACCAGTCTAGGTCTACAACAAGCTGAAATGAACGATCGATTCTTCTTCTTCTTCTGCGTTCACTCGTATGCACACGAGTGGGCTTTTACGTGTATGACCGTTTTTACCCCGCCATGTAGGAGGCCATACTCCGTTTTCGGGGGTGTGCATGCTGGGTATGTTCTTGTTTCCATAACCCACCGAACACTGACATGGATTACAGGATCTTTAACGTGCGTATTTGATGTTCTGCTTGCATATACACACGAAGGGGGTTCAGGCACTAGCAGGTCTGCACATATGTTGACCTGGGAGATCGTAAAAATTTACCCACCAGGCGCCGTCACCGTGATTCGAACCCGGGACCCTCAGATTGACAGTCCAACGCTTTAACCACTCGGCTATTGTGCCCGGCGAACGATCGATTCAATTTTTCTTTTATGTTGATTCCAGTTAATTCAGTGTCCACTTTAGAATATTCATATGCAGTAAACACATCGATGGTGTAGTTAGTATCAATGAATGTATTCTGTCCAGAATTTGCATTTCTTTCCTTTTAATTGTGAACAAGAAAAACGAGGTCATGTCATCTTTGTACACAACCTACCTTCTAGAAGGCCTAACTCAGTGGAAAGTGGTTTTTAGAATTTTCGGATTTCAGAACGAATCTAAATGAAATAAACCGTTAATGACTTGGAAATACAGCTCAATTCTGGAGACTTACAACCTGTTATTGGAATGACTGTGAAGATTTTTTTTCATACTATGTTTAAGCCAAATTTGGTGTTGGCAGACAAAGTATTTCCAGAGAAAATGGCAATGTTAAAGTTTACCATGGACACACAGACACATACAGACACACACATACACACACACATACACAGACAACTGAACACCGGGTTAAAACAGACTTACTTTGTTTACACAAGTGAGTCAAAAACGAATCTGGATGTACCAAACAATAAGTATAAAAGTCTAGAAAAAAACTTTTAATAAAAACATATACCAGCTCAATGAAATCTCATCAAAATGACTTTCACATCAACTCTCATGTACTCATACACACAGACATTGACACACTGTATGTGTGTACATCCACACACAAACTCACACATGCACAATATGAACATTACAGACAGAAAGACTGAAACAATGCAAATGATTTGAAAACAGAAAACAGCCAACTTTTTTTTCCAAAATGAAACTCAAGGTATGTACACCATTAACAGTCCAACACACAAATTGACCCGAAAGATGCAATGCATTGACAGCAATATACATGTGTACATTTGCAAGTAGAGCAGTATGTTATTTGTGCATGCGCATGCAAGGTTATGTGAATTTTGTGCATTGATTTTAAATACTGTTGAATAACAGCTGGTTTTAATCATGTACGTTGTTGTTTTAACTATAGTATGATACTTTCATCTGTTCTCTTACTGTACTTATAACAGCTGGTTTTAATCATGTACGTTGTTGTTTTAACTATAGTATGATACTTTCATCTGTTCTCTTACTGTACTTATAACAGCTGGTTTTAATCATGTATGTAGATGTTTTAACTATAGTATGACATTTTCATCTATTCTCTTACTGTACTTATCGCACTGGTTGATTTGTGATTATTGTTGGGGATTAATTAGCATTAACTTTGTATCTATGCATTTTGATGTTCCTTATGTATTCATGATGAATGACTGTGAAAGTAGGTAATCATTACATGTGTGTGATTGTGATCATTGTACAAAAGGTCCTCACCACCTTAGTATTTCAGCATTTTATGTCTGTTATGTGTTTACATTGAGTGACTGTGGTTTTTGTGCATTGTTTGTGGAAAATACGCCACACACTGATTTCTCTTATTCAGATAACAAAGTATTTTGTATTATTTATCTCTAAACCAGAATATCTGCAAAATTTTCTGAATAAAAAGCTGAAAGGAAATGTTGAGCATTCATCAACTTAAGTTGAAAGGATGATAAAAAAAAAAAAAGTATCAGATATAAAGGTAATAAACTTTGATCATCCAGTTCTCTCAAAAGCTAGTACTGAGCCTCAACATATCAGCTAGAACTCAAAATCAGAGACCAAAATCATGGTGAACAAAATAAAACACATAAGGCATTACATCACAAGAATACTGATCACTGCGGGGATGTACCGCTGTACAGAGCGATCAATGCTGAAGCATCTATTCTGCATGGATTGAGGTCAGTTTAAATGTTCCAGGCCCCAAAGCCTTTTACATCTATCCATGCAGTGAATTCAGATCCACTGTGTCTACGGCTGAGCATAGGAAGGTGGGGCGCTACCCTCTCCTTGCAAAATTTCAACCTTCCTTGACCAAACTCCGGTACCCGTTAACACCTGGGTGGAGTAAGGAAAATCAGAGTAAAGTGTCTTTCCTAAGGACACAGCACTATGCCGAAATGTGTCTTTGAACGCTGATCACTGGTAAAGACTGGTAAAGACCTGATCAGAAGTCCAGTGCCTAACAGATTCTGTCACAGCGCCTCCCTAGACAGTAAGAAGCCAACCATTTGTACAAAGCCATCGCTCAGATGAAGAACGTAAAAGAAATCATCACCTGAAGCAGGGAGAAGACTTAAATAAGAACGTCCAGGGGGAAAGAATGAATGATAAAATGATACCTTATTTTTTACTATTTCTAATAAAAATATCAGTATAAAACTGTAAGGGCTGGAAATTCTGTTCTTCTACATAATCATGTTAATGCAAGAATCACATGCCAAACTGATTTTGAAAATGAAAATCATTTGTGTATTTGTGCATTTAAACACACACACACACACACACACATAGAGTAACAACACAACATAAATCACAACATAAATCATCTAGATAATACCAACAGATTTTTCTCAGCATTAAACAATACTTAAAGCACAGATATTCCATCTGACAAGTCTTCACACACACACACACACACACACACACACAGAGAAGACACATCTGACGATCACAACAACCCATGGAGACAAGTCAAGCCAGGCAGACATATCCATGATGTACAACGCTGGTATTCCCAGGACACTTACCCAGTACTCCTGCGTGATAGAACAAGCAACTGTTAATACTGTTTCCTGATGCGTTCAACAATCAACTGGATGATTTCTAAAAATTCTCAAACGTTAAGAGTTATATTTTACTAAAGGAAAACATTGGCTAACTGGGTATGGAACCTTAACCAAATTACACCAAACTGTTTTTTAAAACAATGACAGGACTGAGTAAATACTTCACCAATCAACTTAGAATTCTACTGCTACTACTTCCGATTTAGGATGATCTGGTTTAAGGGATTTTCCATGACATTTTTATTTTATTTTTTAGGTGATAATAATGTGCAATTCTTGTCAGTCACAGAACAGAACAGACAGTTCACTGTTCTTATTCAAAATAAATATGCAAAGTTGTGGTTGGGTTAAGGGTGTTGGGGGGCAGGGGGGGGGGGCAGGGGGAAGGGCGGGGGGCGAGCAGGAGTTCCTGAATATTTCCTTTGATCATTTAAACACGCACTGCAGGTTAAAACATTGTTCTTCTTATTCATCTATTTATTAATTTTTTGTTATCATTTTCATTTATTTATCTTTTTTTTTCTCAAGCATGACATAGCGCGTTGAGTTACGCTGCTGGTCAGGCATCTGCTTAGCAGATGTGGTGTAGCATATATCGATTTGTCTGAACACAGTGACACCTCCTTGGGTTACTGATACTGATACTGATACTGCTCTTCACAGCACATTCAATATTCTGTCATACATATTTTCAATCCCAGGTGCACAACTTATAAATTTGCCATGTGTGGACAGGAACCATACAAGACATCAGGAAATAGTTGCATCTTTGTTGTTGCTCTTATTGTTGCGGTTGTTGTTGTTCTTTTTAACTAGTTTTATGCAACTCAAAACTAAACAGATATGAAATAACATTCAACTGCCTTATACTGGATGTGAGAAACCACACATATGTTACAGACACTAATACAATCAGGGGAAGGAGGGGAAGGAAAAGCAGAAGGGCACATGGAAACAGTCTTTGTTCATAAATTTCAATGTTTAGAAACAAGACACATGCCAAAACACAATACCAAACAACATACCATACCTGTACACCATAATGTGAATGCACCCATATATCATAAAGAATAAATAAATAAATAATTTAAAAAAAATAAAATTAAAAAAAAAACCATGAGGAAAACAAAATCAATTACAGAAAATGAACACACCTGTCTTTGTGAGTGGCGTCTGGAACAAAGTTCTGACCACCTTGCTGTCTGATGTCCTCAGGATGTTGACGATCTCCACAGGTAGACGGTCACGGTTCTTCTCCAGGAAGCCTGTGGCATCATACTCCACCTGCACACCACAGCAAAACCTTTCACTTTCACAGTTTCACTTTCAGTTTCAGTCTCTCAAAGAGGCGTCACTGCGTTCAGACAAATCCATATACACTACACCACACCTGCTAGGCAGATACCTGACCACCAGTATAACCCAACGTGCTTAGTCAGGCCTTGAGTGCATGCTTATATATTAGTGTAGGCCTACCTATCAAAGTGGATTTCTGCATAAAATTTTTTGCCAGAAGACATTTTTTTTCCATTGCCATGGGTTCTTTTTCAGTGCGCCAAGTGCGTGCTGCATGGGCCTTGGTTTATCATCTCATCCGAATGACTAGACGCTCAGTTTGATTTTCCAGTCAAACTTGGGAGAAAGGGCGCGAGTGGGATTCAAACCCACACCCTCACGGACTCTCTATACTAGCAGCTAAGTGTCTTAACCATTCTGCCATCTTCTTCCCTCACTTTCTTCTCCTTTAACTTTCACTCCACTGCATCACAGCAAAACCTTTCACTTTCATAGTATCTGCACATCACAGCAAAAAACTTTCACTCCACCTGCATCACAGCAAAACCTTTCACTTTCACTCCACCTGCATCACAGCAAAACCTTTCACTTTCACTCCACCTGCACATCACAGCAAAAACCTTTCACTTTCACAGCACCTGCACATCACAGCAAAACCTTTCACTTTCACAGCACCTGCACATCACAGCAAAACCTTTCACTTTCACTCCACCTGCATCACAGCAAAACCTTTCACTTTCACTCCACCTGCATCACAGCAAAACCTTTCACTTTCACTCCACCTGCATCACAGCAAAACCTTTCACTTTCACTCCACCTGCATCACAGCAAAACCTTTACTTTCACTCCACTGCATCACAGCAAAACCTTTCACTTTCACTCCACCTGCATCACAGCAAAACCTTTACTTTCACTCCACCTGCATCACAGCAAAACCTTTACTTTCACTCCACCTGCATCACAGCAAAACCTTTCACTCCACCTGCATCACAGCAAAACCTTTCACTTTCACAGCACCTGCACATCACAGCAAAAAAGTTTCACAGCACCTGCACATCACAGCAAAAAACTTTCACAGCACCTGCACATCACAGCAAAAAAACTTTCAAAGCACCTGCATCACAGCAAAACCTTTCACTTTCACAGCGCCTGCACATCACAGCAAAAACTTTTCACTTTCACAGCACCTGCACATCACAGCAGCATCTGCACATCACAGCAAAACCTTTCGCTTTCACAGCACCTGCACATCACAGCAAAACCTTTCACTTTCACAGCACCTGCACATCACAGCAGCATCTGCACATCACAGCAAAACCTTTCGCTTTCATAGCACCTGCACATCACAGCAAAAAACTTTCACAGCACCTGCACATCACAGCAAAAAAACTTTCAAAGCATCTGCATCACAGCAAAACCTTTCACTTTCCATGCCACCAGAAATTTCTTACAGATTGCAAAATACATCTTCCAAAAATGTTTTATCATTAATACTCACTGTTTGACATATAATGATATATATAGATATGTTAGAACTATGTAGGCTCTCAAGGCCTGACCAGCATGTTTGGTCTGTACGAATGTCAGGTTTCTGCTTCCTTTATCTATTTACTTTTTTTGTGTTGTAGATGTGGTGTAGTGTATATGGATCAGTCTGCACACTTTGACACCTCCTTGGAACTGAAACTACACTGCAGTACGAAATAAAGGGGCTCATACGCAAGCGTGTGTGTGCGCGTGTGTGTGTGTGTGTGTGTGTGTGTTTTACAGGCAATCAATTATGCATGCATGCATGGGTGTGTGCATGTATGCCAGTGTGTGACACTTATCATGATGTTGTACCAGTTATGAGGGATTTAACAACGACTGTTACCATGTCAAACTGAAAGACATTACCTTCCCAGCAAAATGATCAATGCAGAAGTGAAGTATGAACCCTTTGGGTTTGGAGTAGGCAGCCGCCTTGATGTTCTGTTGGAACTTGTCTGAAACACAGAGAAGCGCGATTCACTGACGATAGAATAGCACACTCCCACAAATGACAAGTATTTCTATACACAAATCATGCATTGGGCCTTGGGGAAGTGGCCACACATAAACACATGTACACACCCACACACACCACCCACCCACATCCATCCCCTCCCCCCCAGATCCCCCTCCCACACCCACGCAGCACTACCCATCAAGACTGACCAACAAGGGTCTGGTCGGAGGCCTTGGGGAAGTGGCTCTCCTCATCCAGCAGGGACAGCAGGCCCACAGGTTTGGCCAGGAACATGTCCAGGATGGGCCGGTTGTCCACGTACGTCACCTGCCTCGCGTCTATCTCCTCCTGCTCGTACTCCGCCTGGGGGGCAGGAAGGCAGGTGGCAGAACATGCGCGTACATGCACGCGCGCACATGTACGCAGGCGTCAATTATGTGAGGACTTTTATCTTCCGTTTTCCAAAGCTGATATGAATTATTTCTACGAATTGTTTGATAATTATTTGATTTGTGAATAATCAAATATGTGCGTGAAAAAAAAATGAAAAAAATGAAAAAAGAAATATAAAAAAAGGTGGCAGAACGGTATTGTATTGTATTGTATTGTATTGTATTATTCTTTTTTGTCACACAGATTTCTCTATGTGAAATTCAAGCTGCTCTTCCCACTGAGAGTATGTGATCGCTACAATGAGAGTGCCACCCTTTTTTTGTGTGTGCATGTTTTTTTCCTGCCTGCAGTTTTTTTTTTAATTTGTTTACCCACTGAAGCGGATTTTTCTTCCGTACTTTGCCAAGGACAACCCTTTTGTTGCCGTGGGTTCTTTTACGTGTGCCAAGTGTATGCTGCACATGGGACCTTGGTTTATCGTCTCACCTGAATGACTAGCGTCCAGACCATCACTCAAGGTCTGGTGCAGGGGGAGAAAATATTGGCGACTGTGCCGGAATTCAAACCAGTGCGCTTAGATTATCTCGCTTCCTAGGTGGACACATTACCTCTAGGCCACACTGGTTAAGACGTTCATCTACCAACACAGTGTCTGTGAGGGTCTGGGTTCAAGTCCCAGTCTCACCCAAGTTTGGCTTGAAAATCAGAGTGTCTAGTCAATCGGATGAGATGATAATCTGAGGTCGTGTGCGTAGCATGCACTTGGTTCACTAAAAAAAGAATCCACAGCAACAGAAGTGTTGTCCCTCTGGCAAAATTCTGTACAGAAATATGCATGCTGTCAAGGCCTGACCAGTGCACTGAGTTATGCTGCTGGTCAAACATCTGCCTAACAGATGTGGTACAGTGTACAAGGATTTCTCTGTACGCAGCGACACCTCCTTGAGAAACTGAAACTGTAGTTGTAGTTTATATTTGTATTTCTTTTTATCACAACAGATTTCTGTGTGAAATTCGGGCTGCTCTCACCAGGGAGAGTGCATCGCTATGCTACAGCGCCACCCTTTTTTTTTTGTATTTTTTCCTGCATGCAGTTTTATTTGTTTTTCCTTTCGAAGTGGATTTTTTGTACAGAATTTTGCCAGGAACACGGGACCTCGATTTATCGTCTCATCCGAATGACTAACTGTGTGTCCTGAAGTTTGAGACCTTTTGTCTTCTTCTTTTTCTTCTTCTATGTTCCTGGGCTGCAACCTCCATGTTCACTTGTATGTACAAGTGGGCTTTTACATTTATGACCGTTTCTACCATGCCACAGAAGCAGCCATATTCTGATTTCAGTGGTGTGCATGCAGGTGTGTTCTCGTTTCCGTAATCCACCAAACACTGACAAAGATTACAGGATCTTTAACATGTGATTTAATATTCTGCATGCCCATATTTAATATTCTACATGCATGGACTTTCAATATGAGGGTTCTGGGTTCGAATCCTGGTCACACACCCCCTGGTGAGTTAAGGTAGAGATTTTTTCCAAAGTAGACATACCAGTTCCCATGCAAAAATGTGCTGGTTGAAGTAGTACTGGATCTGTTCATTGGCGATGTTAATGCACAGTTGCTCAAAGGAGTTGTTCTTGAAATTCTCAAATCCAAAGATGTCCAGCAAACCGGTTACCAGTCGTTCATCTCTGCAAATGACAAGAACAATGATAATAAAACAATGTACATTTATATAATGCTTACCCTCCAGCTAAAAGCGCATTTCACAACACATGTGGTATAAACAAGACACAGAAATGTGATAAAAAATGTTAAGAGTCAAACTCACAAATGATCCTATTTTAAAACAGCCTAACATCACTCACAACTCACACACCTCTTCCACCTCAGCTGCATCCCCTGCCCCCTTCCCACCCAACCCCCCCTCACCCCCACCCCACCACCAAACAAAACACTCATCAATGAACACATAAAGCTGGTCTAGGGGGTGGAGGGGGAGGGGGGAGAAGGATCCATAACTTACTGAAGTGTACCAATGTTCAGAAACCATGGGACTTATATCTGTAACATGGGATTTCGAAGATCCGTATTTCAGACAAGACCACAGAAAAGGGAGGGGTGGACTTTAAATGTTTATTTACAAGGTCAGAAGATAGAGGGTACAGAACCAGTTAATGAACTGAAACACGTGTAAGCTGTTTTGAACTTCATTCACTCAGATACAGAAAGCCTGTGTAACTAATACAGAAGGGTAGTGCACAAAGTACACACAGGAAAGAAATGCGTTTCAGTTTGAAGTGTTCTGAATTGTTAAAAAAGCTACTTCCCGCATAAACAACACAGCGTGTGCACGCACATGAACACACACCAACACGCAATTCTTATTCTTTCCTTTTTCCAGTGTGCTGTCTCATACTCTGCACTGCATTAACCCCCATGACTGCCGCTGATAGCAACACTCATCAGTGAAGGACCGTCATCCTGGCCATACCTTGGGTTTGTGTGACAATGACTGAACAGGACCAAAAAAAATGTAATAATAATAATAAAGCCCAGATGAGTCACTCTATACCCTGTTGACGATGGGTTTGTAACAATGACTAAACAGGACCTCCTCCCCCCCCTCCCCCGCCCAAAAATAAAGCCCAGCAACTCACTGTTTGATACCAGTACGACTGGGCTTGAGGAGGGTCTATACCCTGCTGATGATGGGTTAATACAATGACTACTAAACAGGACCACCCCCCCCCCCCCCCAACCCTCCCACCACCACTCCCCAAAATAAAGCCCAGCAACTCACTCTCTGATACCACCATGACTGGTTTGAGGAGGGTGGATACCCTGCTGACGATGGGGTTATAACAATAAGGAGGGTGTGCAGGCCCGCTTTCGTCCGATTTTTGTTGGGGTTCCCTGGCTATTTTTAGCGAGAACCGTGTGTGCATGTGCATTTCCTTTTCCGGTTTTTTTCCAAGTCACCGAAAAGATAAAATGTGGTTGTGGAAATCTCTGTTCTGACAAAAGGCCAGTGACTCACTCTTTGATGCAAGCATGACTGAGCAGATATCCATCCTGTTGACGATGGGTTTATGACAATTATAAGGAGGAAGGTGGCAGAATGGTTAAGACGCTCAGCTGCCAGTACAGAGAGTCCGTGAGGGTGTGAGTTCAAATCCCGCTCTCACCCTTTCTCCCAAGTTTGACTGGAAAATCAAACTGAGTGTCTAGTTTTTCAGATGAGACGATAAACCGAGGTCCCGTGTGCAGCAAGCATTTGGTGCACTGAAATAGAACCCATGGCAATGAGACTTGTCCTCTGGCAAAATTATGTAAAAAGAAATCCACTCTGATAGATACACAAACACATAAAAATGCACTCAAGCCCTGACAAGTGTGATGGATTATGCTGCTGTGTGGCATCTGCCTAGCAGATGTGGTATAGCGTATATGGATCTGTCCGAAAGCTGCCACACGTCCTTGAGAGACTGAAACTGAAACTTGTAACAATGACTAAACAGGACCCCCCCCCCCCCCCCCCCTCCAAAAAAGCCCAGCGACTCACTCTTTGATGCCGGCACGACTGGGCTTGAGGAGAGCGGATATCCTGTTGACAATCCAGGAGAAGAGGCGACCATAGAGCGCCTTGGACATAGCGTCGCGAGCGTCCATGGCCTCCTGCACGCTGTTGGCGCGCACGATTACCTCCCCCTTAGCCACCATCCCCGTGGTGGTCAGGCACTCCTGGAGGTCCTTCGCGTCCAGGCCCAGCAAGTCTGACACTGTGGACAGCAGGGGAAAAAAAGGTGTGGTGCGGGGTGTGGTGTTGTGTGGTGGGGTGTGGTGTGGTGTTGTGGGGTGTGGTGTGGTGTGGTGTGGTGGGGTGTGGTAGGGTGTGATGTGTTGTGGTATTATATTATATAGTGTGGTGTGATGTGGTGTGGTGTGGTGGGGTGGGGTGGGGTGGGGTGGGGTGGGTTGTGGTGGGGTGGGATAGGGTGTGATGTGTTGTGGTATTATATCATATAGTGTGGTGTGGTGTGGTGTGGTGTGGTGGGGTGGGGTGGGGTGGGGTGGGGTGTTGTGTGGTGGGGCGGGGTAGGGTGTGATGTGTTGTGGTATTATATCATATAGTGTGGTGTGATGTGGTGTGGTGTGGTGTGGTGTGGTGTTTGTGGTGTTATGCTGTCTTGTCTAGTGTGGTGTGGTGTGGTGTGGTGTGATGTTGTGTGGTGTGGCGTGGTGTGGTGTGGTGTGGTGTGGTGTGATGTTGTGTGGTGTGGTGTGGTGTGATGTGGTGTGGTGTGATGTAATGTGGTGTGGTGTGGTGTGGTGTGGTGTGGTGTGGTGTGGTGTGGTGTGATGTGGTGTGGTGTGATGTGGTGTGGTGTGGTGTGGTGTGGTGTGGTGTGGTGTTTGTGGTGTTATGCTGTCTTGTCTAGTGTTGTGCTGTGTGGTGTGGTGTGGTGTTACGTTGATTTGTGTGGTGTGGTGTGGTGCGGTGCGGTGTGGTGTGGTGTTTGTGGTGTTATGCTGTCTTGTCTAGTGTTGTGCTGTGTGGTGTGGTGTCGTGTTAAGTTGTCCTGCACCGCTGAATAACAAAACTGGCAGATATCCTGATGACGATGTTCAATTTTCATCCCTTTCTGTTGGTTTGTTTTCATTAAATGCATTAAGCTCTTTGCCGAATGGCACTGGTCAAAGCTTTTATCAAAATTGAAAGACTATTCCAAACCTTGAAGAGCAAAACATATTTGTCCAAGATTTTTCCAGCCCTGGAAATTGTCTCTCATTTTTCCCAACAAAGTCTTCCCTGACTCTGCAGGAACCATGGCAGTCATTGACAGTTACCTATCTTCAGGATGTCCGTGTTTGCCACGGTGCAGGAGTCACCGCCATGATGGTTGTCCGTCTCCACGAAATCCACGTTGCCTGTGTGCAGTATGGCCACCAGCACACAGTACACTGCCTTCACCTCCTAGAAACACACACACACAGAGCTTTCAGTTTCGCTTCACCCATTCCATTCCAAGTAAAACTAAGCAATCTCATTGCTCCAGACCACTTTCACTTTCGCTTCACCCATTCCATTCCAAGTAAAAACTAAGCAATCTCACTGCTCCAGACCACTTTCACTTTCGCTTCACCCATTCCATTCCAAGTAAAACTAAGCAATCTCATTGCTCCAGACCACTTTCACTTTCGCTTCACCCATTCCATTCCAAGTAAAACTAAGCAATCTCATTGCTCCAGACCACTTTCACTTTCGCTTCACCCATTCCATTCCAAGTAAAACTAAGTAATCACATTGCTCCAGACCACTTTCACTTTTGCCTTCACCCATTCCATTCCAAGTAAAACTAAGTAATCTCATTGCTCCAGACCACTTTCACTTCACCCATTCCATTCCAAGTAAAAACTAAGCAATCTCACTGCTCCAGACCACTTTCACTTTCGCTTCACCCATTCCATTCCAAGTAAAACTAAGCAATCTCATTGCTCCAGACCACTTTCACTTTCACTTCACCCATTCCATTCCAAGTAAAACTAAGCAATCTCATTGCTCCAGACCACTTTCACTTTCTTTTTTTTTCTTTTTTTTTTTTTAGTGACCCACAGTTTTTGTTTTCTATATTTTGATACTGATGATGGGGGTGATGAAGATGCTGCTATGGGGGTCCAATCAGGTTTAGGACTACCTGCCAAGGCTGTACTGTCCTGATGATATCCCTGCATCAACCAGGATGAGAGATAACAAACACCTGCAGTGTTGGTCACGATATTTGAGATACACTCCCAAAGATGCATCCGTGAAGCAGATGACCCTTGACTGTATGCTCCCAATCTTCCCGTTGGACCCAACAGCACACTCAGCTCTGGATAGTAGCTGAGCATGGGCCAAAAAAAAAGACCATCTCTAAGGATGGGGATCAAACCTGCATCATCCCGGTCATCAGTCCAGGATGCTAACCACTTCAGCAAGGCAGTTGTTGATCAGTTTCACCTTCACTTCATCCATTTCGTCCCAAGTAAACCAATGTAATCTCACTCAATAGTAATTATCCAGCGGCAAAGGCTCAAAGAGGGTTAAGCCGGAAAAATAATGTGTATGATTTTGTTTCTATTCAGTGTGCATGAGGTAAAGTGATTACTGAAGCAAGTGCCAAGTGTAAATTCAACATTTTTTTCTAGTTGAACAGCAAGTAATATTCTTCAGACATGGGCAAATAATAATCCTCATCCCAGATTCTAGTTGTCTGTAGAAGATGCAAATTTTAACGCCACTTACTGATCAATCTGAATCGAAATTCTTTCACACTCAATTCTGTCATTAAAGTGGAGAGTCATTCTCAGTGCTACATGAAGAAAAAGAAAAGCAAGAAAATAAAATTAGAATAAAACAATGCTGATTCTCTCACGTACGTTTCAAAGCATCACAAATGTTCCAGTCACTTTTCTTCTTCTTCTTCTGCGTTCATGGGCTGCAACTCCCATGTTCACTCGTATGTATACGAGTGGGACTTTACGTGTATGATCGTTTTTACCCCGCCATGTAAGCAGCCATACTCTGTTTTCGGGGGTGTTCCAGTCACTTTTCACACACACCCCATCACTCATGGTCATCGCACCACACTGTACCTCTGGCTGAAATCCAATGATGTCAAAGCAGTGCTGTATAGCCTTGAACTTGACCCGGTTGATGGAGATGGAGGCTGTGTCTGGGGGCTGACTTGTGTACTCCTGGATGTACCTGCACGTAAGCAGCACCAGTGATGCAACACATTATTATGGGGAGTGGTGGCCCAGTGGTAACGTGTCTGTCTAGGAAGTGAGTGCAGAGGATCAAATCTCACACTTGTCAAATTTTTCTCCCCACCACTAGACCTTGAGTGGGGGTCTTGACATTTGGATAAATAAACTTAAGTCCCTTATGTAGCATGTAATTAGTATGGACTTATGTAGCATGTAATTAGTATTCATCATTTGGATAAACTTAAGTCCCTTATGTAGCATGTAATTTGTTTGCATCATTTAGATCAATAAACTTAAGTCCCTTATGTAATTTGTATGCATCATTTGGATCAATAAACTTAAGTCCCTTATGTAATTTGTATGCATCATTTGGATCAATAAACTTAAGTCCCTTATGAAGCATGTAACTTGTATGTATCATTTGGATCAATAAACTTAAGTCCCTTGTGTAATTTGTATGCATCATTTGGATCAATAAACTTAAGTCCCTTATGTAATTTGTATGCATCATTTGGATCAATAAACTTAAGTCCCTTATGTAATTTGTATGCATCATTTGGATCAATAAACTTAAGTCCCTTATGAAGCATGTAATTTGTATGCATCATTTGGATCAATAAACTTAAGTCCCTTATGTAATTTGTATGCATCATTTGGATCAATAAGCTTAAGTCCCTTATGTAATTTGTATGCATCATTTGGATCAATAAACTTAAGTCCCTTATGTAATTTGTATGCATCATTTGGATCAATAAACTTAAGTCCCTTATGTAACATGTAATTTGTATGCATCATTTGGATCAATAAACTTAAGTCCCTTATGTAATTTGTATGCATCATTTGGATCAATAAACTTAAGTCCCTTATGAAGCATGTAATCAATATGCATGAAAGAACCTACAGCAATAGAAGAGTTGTCCCTGGCAAACTTCTGTAGAAAAAGGAAGAGCACAGGAACAGGAGTCATAATGGCTACCGGAAAAAGAGGGCGCTAGCCAGCGGGACAAAGGGGAGGTTACCTACTTCCAGGAGGTTATCGGCCGTAGTACTTTCATTTTCTCCTCATAGGCGGATAGTAGTTTGCACAGGACAGGAATGTCAGACCCCTGCCGGAGTCTGCACTAGTTGGGTCACGGTTAAGTATGTGTGATTAAAATCCACTTTAATAGGAAAAGAAATACACTTCCAGGCAGAAAAATGAAGGAAAAAGAAAAGGGCGGCTGGGGGGAGGAAGCACTGCACTGCAGTGATGCGTTTTCCCTCAGAACAACAGCCCCAAATTTCATGCAGAGAAATCTATCATGACAAAGAGTAATACAATACAATTACTCTTTGTCATAATAGATTTCTCTGTGTGAAATTTGGGGCTGCTGTTCCAAGGGAAAAAAATGATGCAAGTCCCCAACAGCCGCCACCATCCCCTGTCCACACTGCGTCAGAACCTTCCGGGCACGGATTGGCCTGACCAGTCATCTGCGCACCCACAGAGCCCAACCCACCCACCCCCAGGATGACTAGATGGTCCTCGTCGATCCCGACGGACGAACCACACTATACAATATTGTCATCAGCATTACTGCTAACAATTATATACCGCCTATCCTAGGTCAAAGGCAAAGTTGAAAGCGCTTTTACAAACATGGAGTCATTTGCACTACAGGCTGCCTACCTCGGCCTTTAGCCACACACCAGTGGTTTCCTGTGTCATTCAGTCAGAAGGCATTGGTAGGTGTGCATACACACACACATGTATATTAAGAGTCGATTTTACTATGAAGTTTGGCCAGGAACAATGCTTTTTGTTACACTTCTTTCACATGCGTTAAATGCATTCTACACACTGGACTTTGGATTATGAATGATTAGCACCCAGACCAACACTCAAGATCTATTGGTGGAGGAGAAATTTAAGGTGAGTGTGGGATTTGAAACCGTATCCTCAAATTTTCTTGCTTCCTAGATACACATATCACCACTAAACCAACACTCCACCAGAATATCATATAGACTGTTCAGTAATTAAAACAAGAAACAACATTTTGTGTATATGCACATTCAGAAGATATAATGTGCACCTTCAAGATTCTGTAATCCATATCAGTGTTCACTGGATTATGGAATCAAGGACATAACAACCATGCCCAACACTGAAAACATAGTATGGATGCCTATATGGCAAAATGAAAATGGTCCTGCATGTAAAAGCCCACTTGTACATAGGTGTGGAGATGGGAGTTGCAGTCCACAAATACAGAAGAAGACAAAAAAGTGAAACTATCAATTTGAATGAGAGTCAGGAATTACTTTGATGCCTTAACATTCATTTTATAATTTAATTCCAAAACTTTTACAATAATATCATTATAGACAGATTTCAGTTAACTGTTTTCAAATATTTAAGATTTAGTGAAAAACTGCTAGCGCAATACTAAAAATAAACATTTCCATCAATCTGTAATTGTCTGTAATCATACTATTAGTTACAGATATTTTTGCTACTGTTTGTGTGTCATTGTTGTTTCTTCGGATTTGATTTTCAATTTTATGCGTTTTCATTTTTGGTGAAATAAACACACGTTTCTCTTTCTTTTTTTTTTCTTTTCTTTTTTTTTTTTTACAAATAATTATTTTTACGTTATTTAGACATAATTAGTGTTGAAGTTATAAACTCACATACATGGAGTCATAAACAGGTATGTTGATGTAAAACATATACTTACATAGACACCTAGGGGGGGGGGGGGAGAAACCACACCCAACAACAAGCAAAACAGAGAAAAGAAACATAACAGAAAGACCGTAATAAATGTTACAGAAAAGATACAAACAACAGACCCTCTGCCTTTAGTTACCTGTAGGTGGTGTTCTGTTTCAGGTGAAAGTCCTGTTCATGCTCATGGGAGAACAGCCCGTCATGAACGTAGTAAAATATGTGAAAGTTCTGCTCTCCCCTGCACACAGACAAACACATACACGAACCCATGCACACACACACACACACACACATACATATACACAGACAAACACATACACGCACACACACACACACACACACACACACAAACACACACATGCACACACACACATACACAGACACACACACAAGCACACACACACACACACACACACAAGCATACACACACACACACACACACAAGCATACACACACACACACTACTTTCAACATACTTCAGGCATTTTTTTTTTTAATTAGATACAGCCAAAAGAGTAAATTCATCAATCTAGAATTAAAAACCAATTCCAATCTTAAGAATACAGTGCATAACAATATTGTCACTACCATCACTAACATCATCAATAATTACCATATCACTATCGTTTTCAATGATAAATACCTGCATTCTAATATTATTCAAAGCCCATACAACGATGACTTATATCTTGAAGCTTTGAAACCTTTGATGATTTCACCAACAGAAAGGAAAACATGAGGGTAACATTCACAACCACACCATCTCACTCCATTCACATTCACACACATGATTTGTTTAATTTTCCACAATGGGTTTTTCATGTGAATACTTCTAATTCTGCAAATCATATTTCATATTTTAAAAAACTACAGTAATTATTTGATAAATGATTTAAACTACATTAAGCATATTCCATTCATAAACAAGACACAAAAAGTCCTACTCACACAGCCTGGTATATGACTCTGGACTTCTCCAAAAGGTACTCGGTGATCTTGGCTGAAATAGACAGAAAAAACATATGTATGCATCTTAACATATATGAAAAAACCCCACATATGTATGCATCTTAACATATATGTATCTAACTACAGACAGTTTTAAAAGCTGAACAAAGAAGACACAGCAATTACCGTTAGAAACGATCATGTCTCTTCCCTGATCACAATCTTATTTCAACATCAAATTCATACAATCAGCCAATTTTAATTTTAAATAAGTGATAAAACTCTGCTAAAACAAAAAAACATGTATGTCCAAAAACTTCCTGATGAACATATAACACACACACATGTTGATCATACAGAACAGATACAGACGTGCACATATACAAATCATTCCCAAAACACAATGAAAGACGGATACACCATGAGAAACGCCCAATAACAGTCATTAAATCATCCATTCAGCAAGTAATAGCAGATGGGCGCAACAGCCCAGTGGTTAATAGATGGACTTTCAATCTGATGGTCCTGGGTTCGAATCCTGGTCAAGGTACCTGGTGGGTTAAGGGTGGACATGTTCCTTATCTCCCAGGTCAATGGATGTGCAGACCTGCTGGTGCCTGGACACCCGTTCATGTGCATACGCATGCAGAAGATTAAATGCAGACATTAAAAATCCCACAACCCATGTCAGCATTTGGTGGGTTATGGAAACAAGGAAACTGGGTGTACACAACCACAAAATTGGAGTACAGCTGCCAATATGGCAGGGAAAAAATGATCATGCATGTAAAAGCTCACTCGTACATATCAATCAACACAACAAACAGAAGAAGAAGAAGGAGTAAATAATTTTTTTCTGTCTCTTTTCTCCCCCCTCCACCTCACCTCCCACCACAGTGCCTGACTGTGAGGTAAAGAACATCTCCAGGTATTTGCCAAAGCGTGAGGAGTTGTCGTTGATGACGGTCTTGGCGTTGCCGAAGGCTTCCATCAGAGGGTTCACCTGCAGGATCCTTTCCTCAAGGCGTCGATTTTCTGCCTGGTGAAAAGAACAGCAAAGCATCTCCAGTGACAAGGAGTGTGGGATTTACTCACTGTTAAAAGCACATGCATGCATTGCGGGTGTGCACGCTCACACGGATGCACACATGCACACACAGACACGCAGAGACACAAACACACACACACAGACACACATACACCATACTCAAACATACACACACACATTTTCACACACAAACACACACACACACACACAGAGGCACACAGGCACACACACACATGCACATACACACATTCACAACACAACACAACACATTATAACACAACAGAACACACACACACCACACCACACCACACCACACACACACACACACACACACACACCTCACCTTTCCAAGCTGTGTAAGCTGTTGGACAAGAAGGTTGGCACTCTCTGTTTTCCCTGCCCCTGATTCACCACTGATGACTATACACTGCATCCAGACAGAATAACAAACAATTCCATCATTTTACAAACACAGGCATACACACACACACTGAGAGAGGAAGACAGGGAGGAAAACAGAAACAAAAACGATGGACTGACAACACTGCAGAATACATGGGGAAAAATACTATTTGCAGAGACCCAGGCTTTGACACACAACCGATGGGTGCCATAGCCGAATGGTTAAAGCGTTGGACTTTCGATCTGAGGGTCCCGGGTTCGAATCACGGTGACGGCGCCTGGTGGGTAAAGGGTGGAGATTTTTACGATCTCCCAGGTCAACATATGTGCAGACCTGCCAGTGCCTGAACCCCCTTCGTGTGTATACGCAAGCATAAGATCAAATACGCACGTTAAAGATCCTGTAATCCATGTCAGCGTTCGGTGGGTTATGGAAACAAGAACATACCCAGCATGCACACCCCCGAAAGCGGAGTATGGCTGCCTACATGGCATACATACACGTAAAAAGCCCACTCGCGTATATACGAGTAAACGTGGGAGTTGAAGCCCACGAACGCAGAAGAAGAAGACACACAACCGACAGACCTGGAAGAATCTGGTGAACAGTTCTGTGTGGTGCCCCAATGACTCTTCACACAACTTAGGGAGAAGAAGGAGGAGAAGCAGAATGTATGTCATTCTAGGTAACGTTGTGGCCGCAGTCTAAATAGGAAATGTTCTATCTAAAATTACGTTTAAATAACATACTTACCATGACCCAACTAGTGCAGACTCCGGCAGGGGACTGACATTCCTGTCCTGTGCAAACTACTATCCGCCTATGCGGAGAAAATGAAAGCAACTACGGCCGATAACCTCCCGGAAGTAGGTAACCTCCCCTCTGTCCTGCTAGCTAGCGCCCTCTTTTTCCGGCAGCCATCTCGACACCTGTTCCTGTGCACTGCATACGGCTAAGTTTTTTCGTATTTTCTATCTGTCTATCGATTCTTTAGTGTCCTTGTTGTTTGTCTTATTATGCCTTCAAACAGGTTGCATGATTATGTAGCTCGACTGGGCGATCGGGCTAAAATTAAGGCGCGATCGCAATCGATTTGCGGACACTCTAAATAATCAATTTAAGTATATCAATCTGTAAACAAATAGTGGGAAAAGAGAGGGGGAGGAGGGGGGGGGAGAGAGAGATGAGGATGGTGCAGAGTACAGAGAGAAGAAGATAGTCATGAAAACAAAGAAGCTAACTGCATACAAAGGAGAGGAAGGAGTAAACTCTTTCGTGATTTTTTTTTTAAACAATGTTTGTGGAGTTAAGGCATTTTAAAAAAAACAAATTCTGTGTACTTTTTGTACAGCTAGAATAATTGCTAAACCTTGCAATATCCTGCTTCAGTTATTCATGTTATTCATGCCAAAGTTATATGTCAAACAACTGAAACTCTTACTCATAAAAGCATCCCATAAAAGCATAATCAAAAAGAATAAATAATGATGAGAAGCAATGCAGCAGAAGCTTTTTAAGTCCAAGGATACTGATAGCCTACAGATTCAATGACACAAAATACTGAACCACAACTACATACTAAATGCAGACCAAATGTGCTCCACACCGTTTTCTTATACACTGTGACAATGTATGCTTAACTTCCATGGGAGAGACAACCATATTTAATTACAGAAAAATAATGCAGTATCCTTTTTTTTTCTTTTTGATCCCCTACTTTAAAAAAAAGTGTATATATTGGACACGCATAGCATTTTATCCAGAAAACTTATGTATGTGCTTTACAAATACATAACTTTCTCCATAACACATTGCTACAAATACACACCAAATAATCTCTTTTTTCACATTCAGTCAGTCACAGCCACTAACCTGATTATGCTGATTGTGCATCATGCTTTGGTAGGACTGGTCAGCCACAGCGAAGATGTGTGGAGGGTTGTCTGCCTTGGCTGCATGCATGTACTTCCGAGAGTACTGAGGAGAAACAGCAATGGCCATTTAACACACATAGTGGAGTGATGGCCTAGAGGTAATGCATCCGCCTAGGAAGCGAGAGAATCTGAGCGCGCTGGTTCGAATCACGGCTCAGCCGCCGATATTTTCTCCCCCTCCACTAGACCTGGAGTGGTGGTCTGGACGCTAGTCATTCGGATGAGACAATAAACTGAGGTCCCGTGTGCAGCATGCACCTAGCGCACGTAAAAGAACCCACGGCAACAAAAGGGTTGTTCCTGGCAAAATTATGTAGAAAAATCCACTTCGATAGGAAAAACAAATAAAACTGCAAGCAGGAAAAAATACAAAAAAAATGGGTGGCGCTGTAGTGTAGCGACGCGCTCTCCCTGGGGAGAGCAGCCCGAATTTCACACAGAGAAATCTGTTGTGATAAAAAGAAATACAAATACAAACACCTTGCAGAAATCTTACATGGAAAACAGCCTTGCAACCCTCATACATGAAACAGATCTACAAAAGTCATATATTAAAAAATACAAAAAATCTCATACATGGCACAATCTTTCAATTTCTGATGCATGAAATAGACTTACAATTATCATACATGAAAGAGCCTTACAAATGATCACACTTCAAACAGCAGTTAGAAGCAAATCACTTCTGCCCCAATCATCTTCCTGTACCACAATCCTAAGCACTTACTTAAGCTCCAGGTTTATCACACATCACTGAAATCCATAATTCATCACTCAAATGAAAGAAAAAGAAATCAAACATGAACACAAAGGCACACAGGTCAAGCAATTTCTTCTTGGCGATATCATCAGCTAGTGTAAATTAACTTAAAAACATGCAGTAACAAACTAAGAAACTTGCTTTGGTGTAATGTGAAACTTGTCTGTGCTCATATTCAAATAAACAAAAATCATGTGCCGAGTTCATCTCCTGAATCTCTCTCTCTCTCCATATATATATATGATTTTTTTTTCTCTCTTTTTTTTTTTTTTTTGGAGGGGGGTACCAGGAGAGGCATGGGAGCTTGCAGCTTATCCTTTTACCCTCATTTGAAATCGAGTTCTCTCTCTCTCTCTCTCTCTCTCTCTCCCCTATTCAGCTTACTGGCAATATACTTATACTTGCCAAAAAATGAATAAATGAATAAACGCAACAACATCAAAAAAAAAAAAAAAAAAAAAATCCAGCATTTTGTAATAAAACTCACCTCTTCAGTGTAAATCGTCAGGGGTGTGAAGGGGTTAACTGCCAGCAGAATGTCCCCAATGTAAGTGTAGATGATGTCATCTTCATAGCGGGCCAACAGCTGGTTCACAATCACCTCCTGGAAATAACGATAAATATGATAATAATAATAATACATATATTAATAACGATAAATATGATGACAATAATAATAATAATACATTTCTTAATAATGATAAATATGATGATAATAATAATAATACATTTCTTCTGGTGTGGTTGTTCATTGTATCTTTCATACCCTGAAATTTGGTGAACAGATCCAATTAAAGTTCACACACACACACACACACACACACACACAAACACACACACACACACACACACATACACACACACACACACACACACATATATATATATATATATATATATATATATATATATATATATATATATATGCAGAGAAAGAGAGAGAGACTCAGAGAAAGAGAGAGAGAGAGAGAGCTCAGTGGGTTTTTTTTTTCCAGGTTTTTTATTTTTCATCCAGGTTAAAATTGTTTTATTTGAAGTGATCTGTTATACTTTGTTTTGTGTTTGGGAGAAAAAAAAAAGAACCAGAGTGCTAAAACATGTCCGGAAACAGATCAAAATACTTTCACACCCAACTTTTTCACACGCATGCATAACTCTGTGACAAAGGGATGGAATGATCCAAAGCCTGGTGGGTGAAGGGTGGAGATTTTTACGATCTCCCAGGTCAACATATGTGCAGACCTTCTAGTGCCTGAACCCCCTTCGTGTGTATACGCAAGCAGAAGATCAAATACGCACGTTAAAGATCCTGTAATTCATGTCAGCGTTCGGTGGGTTATGGAAACAAGAACATACCCAGCATGCACACCCCCGAAAACGGAGTATGGCTGCCTACATGGCGGGGTAAAAACGGTCATACACGTAAAAGCCCACTCGTGTGCATACGAGTGAACGTGGGAGTTGCAGCCCACGAACGCAGAAGAAGAAGGAGAAGAATGATCCAAAGCGAAACGATAACAAAGAAAAAGTGATTTATCTTAAGATACCAAATTCCAAAGAAAGCAGAAAACATTAAAAAGAAGTGCTTTATCTACAAATCCAAAAAAGTAGATAACATATAAAAATGATTATCAAAATTCAAAGAAAACATGATAACATATAAAACTGATTTATCTAAATTTCAAAGAAGGTTGAACATATTCAAAAGTTAATTTATCTCTAGCAAATCCCAAAGAACGCCAATTAAATATAGATAGACAAACATACATACAAACATACATACATAGACTGATTGATAATGATTAACAGACAAACAGATAGGCAGAATAAAATAACCATGTGAGAAAGAAAGAAAGAAGTAATTGACTGTTTAATGATCTATCTCTAAAAAAAAATCTAAAGAAAGCTGATAATATATAAAAGTTTTTTTTTTTTCTGTAATGTAAAAGATCCCATAGCCACAAAAAGGTTGTCCCTAGCAGAATTCTGCAGATAAAAACTTTTGATAAAAATACCAACACATTTGTTGACACAAAATACGGTGGTGCTGCACTGCACTGCCTAATTTTCACTAAAAGAAATATGTTTGACAAAAAATACGATAATACAATAAAGTACAACACAATACAATACATACAGTACAATCCAATCCAATCCAACCCAATCCAAATACAATGCAATGCAGTGCAATACAATACAAATACCATTCGATATGACAGAATACAAATATGATGTGATACAATACAGATGGATACAATAAGGACCATTGATAACTTTGACAGCAAATTGCACTGGCTGCTGCAAGTTTGCTTAGGATTGGGGGAAATTGGAGCGAAAACCAGATTCCTTGTTTGGGTTTTGCTATTGTTCCAATGTTTTGTTAGTGTGTTACGTACAACTAAGTATCTCAGAGGACTGAAAACATAGCACAGTCATCATGATAAGTGGCAGTCTGCGCAGAAAAAGGGGAGTAATCTTATTGATCTGACGTACTGTATGTATTTATAGGGCAATGTACTGTACTTATGTATCGGGCAATCCGCTTTTGCATGTGTGTGTGTGTGTGTGTGTGTGTGTGAGAGAGAGAGAGAGAGAGTGTGAATCTGTGCGTGTGTGTGAATCTGTATGTGTGTGCATGTAAGTGTATGTGAGTGAGAGAGTGACAGGGAGACAGAGAGACTGACTGAGGCAGAAACAAAGAGACAGATTGCATGTCCATACACAATGTCAGTCAGATTTATAAAAAAAAAAGAAAAAAAAAGTAAGCCAAGACAAAATGGGAAGGAATCCTATCAGGGAATCATAATATGCTTATGATGTGTGTGTGTGTGTGTGTGTGTGTGCAATGTATCCATAAATGAGTACACATCATCCAGAACCCTCACCCACCCTCCTTCCCACCTAATCCACAAATCTCATCCCCCCCACCCCCGCCCCTACCCCCGCACCCTCCCACTTTCATTCCCACTGTCTTTCTCCTGCCTCTGATCTCATCCAAAGCCACACCCCCTACACTCCCTCCCCTTCCACCGTCTCCCATCTTATTCACTTCATCCTGACCCCTCCACCCAACCACACCTCATCCAGAAACACACACACACACACACACACACACAAATACACATGCACAAACACTCTCCATCCCACTCTCCCGCCTCCCCCCCGCACCCCCTACACACACACCCATGCCCCTCCCTCTCCCTCACCTCATCCAAAACCACCAGAGAGGCCAGGCCATCGACTAACAAACACACACACACACACACACACACACACGCATGCACTCCCCCCCCCCCTTCGCCCACCCTCCCCCCACACACACCTACCCCCTGCACCCCAACCCATCTCCCTCACCTCATCCAAAACCTCCAGAGCGGCCAGGTCATCGACGAGAGGCGTGTTGTCCTTGCGTGACTTGCAGCCGGACTTGAGCTGGCCATGCTTGGTGGTCACGTCTGGGGCGTGGATTGTGTGCTCCATCTGGGACGTCAGGGACTTCAGCTCCTGTCGCAGCTGTGGCGGCAACGACAACAACAACAACAGTATGAAATATGTATGAAGTAAGGAACAGAGGTAAAGGCCAAAAAAAAAAAAGGAATGAAATGAGAGAAGTATAAAAGATAGGAGAAATGGAGGGGGAGGGAATGGGAAGGAACGCTGGAAGAAGGAAGAAAGGATGGGGAAGGGAAGGAAGGAAAGAAGGAATGGACAGAAAGGAAAAAAAACAAGGAAAGAAAGGAGACAAGTATGAAAGATAGGAGGAATGGAGGGGGGGAGGGATGGGAAGAAGGGAAGGAACGCTGGAAGAAGGAAGAAAGGATGGGGAAGGAAAGGAAGGAACTGAAAAAGGAAGGAAAGAAGTAAGAGAGGGAATGGAAAGAAGTAACAGAGGGAAAGGGATAGAAAAAAAACCCCCAAAAAACAAGGAAAGTAAGGAGAGATGGATGAGGGGGAATGAGGAAAAAATGGGAAGGAAGGTTAGAAAGAAGAAAGGGTGGAAGGACGGGAAAGGAAAAAAAAACAAGGAAAGAAAGGAGACAAGTATAAAAGATAGGAGGAATGGGGTGGGTGGGGGTGGGGGATGGGAAGAAGGGAAGGAAGGTTGGAAGAAGGAAGAAAGGGTGGAAGAAAGGATTGGGAAGGGAAGGAAGGAAAGAAGGAACGGACAGAAAGGAAAAAAAAACAAGGAAAGAAAGGAGACAAGTATGAAAGATAGGAGGAATGGGGGGCGGAGGGGGGGGGGGGGGGGATGGGAAGAAGGGAAGGAACACTGGAAGAAGGAAGAAAGGATGGAGAAGGGAAGGAACTGAGAAAGGAAGGAAAGAAGTAAGAGAGGGAATGGAAAGAAGTAACAGAGGGAAAGGGATAGAAAAAAACCACAAAAAAACAAGGAAAGTAAGGAGAGATGGATGAGGGGGAATGAGGAAAAAATGGGAAGGAAGGTTAGAAAGAAGAAAGGGTGGAAGGACGGGAAAGAAAAAAAAACAAGGAAAGAAAGGAGACAAGTATAAAAGATAGGAGGAATGGGGGGGTGGGGGGGGATGGAAGAAGGGAAGGAACTGAGAAAGGAAGGAAAGAAGTAACAGAGGGAAAGGAAAAAAAAACCCAAAGAAAGTAAGGAGAGATGGATGAGGGGGAATGAGGAAAAAATGGGAAGGAAGGTTAGAAGGAAGAAAGGGTGGAAGGAAGGATGGGGAAGGGAAGGAGGGAGGTGAGAAAGGAAGGAAGGAAGGAAGAAAAGAGGGAAGAGAATAAAGGACAGAAGGAAGGAAGGACAGGAAAGAAAGAAGAAAGGAAGGTAGCAAGAATGGAGAGGAGGAAGAAAGAATGGAAGGAAGGAGAGAAGGATGAAAAACAGGAGGAATGAGGGGGGAAATGGGAAGAAGAAAAGGATGGTTGGAAGGAAGGAAGGACGGGTAACAGGAGGAGGGAGATGAGAAAGGAAGGAAGGGAGAAAGGAAGGAAAGAAGGAAGGAAAAAAGCAAGAATGGAGAGAAGGAAGGAAGAATGGAAGAAAAGAAGAAAGGTCAGAAAGAAGGATGGAATGAAATAAGGAAGAGATGAAAGACAGAATGAATCGAAGAAAGAAGGATGGAAGGAAGGAAAGAAAGAAGGAAAACCAAGGAAAGAAAGGAGAGGATGAAAGACAGGAGAAATGTGGGAAAAACGGGAAGAAGGGATGGAAGGTTGGAAGGAAGAATGGATGGGGAAGAGAAGGAAAGAGATGAGAAAGGAAGGGAGGAAGAAAGGGAGAAAAGAAGGAAGAGAATGAAGGACGGAAGGAAGGGAATAAGTATAGGAAAGAAAGAAGAAAGGGAGGATAAACGTAAGAAAGGAAACAAGAATGGAGAGAACGAAGGAAGAATGGAAGGAAGAAGAGAGGAAAGGAGGGGGGAAGGGAAGAAAGGAGGATGAAGGGAGGAAGAGAAAAGTGACAAAGGGTGTAAGGAGAGAGAGAAGAGAGGAAAGAAGGAGGGAGGTGAGAAAGGAAGGAAGGAAGGAAGAAAAGAGGGAAGAGAATAAAGGACAGAAGGAAGGAAGGACAAGAAAGAAAGAAGAAAGGAAGGTAGCAAGAATGGAGAGGAGGAAGAAAGAATGGAAGGAAGGAGAGAAGGATGAAAAACAGGAGGAATGAGGGAGGAAATGGGAAGAAGAAAAGGATGGTTGGAAGGAAGAAAGGACGGGTAACAGGAGGAGGGAGATGAGAAAGGAAGGAAGGGAGAAAGGATGGAAAAAAGAAAGGAAGGAAAGAAGGAAGGAAAAAAGCAAGAATGGAGAGAAGGAAGGAAGAATGGAAGAAAAGAAGAAAGGTAAGAAAGAAGGATGGAATGAAATAAGGAAGAGATGAAAGACAGAATGAATCGAAGAAAGAAGGATGGAAGGAAGGAAAGAAAGAAGGAAAACCAAGGAAAGAAAGGAGAGGATGAAAGACAGGAGAAATGTGGGAAAAACGGGAAAAAGGGAGGAAGAAAGGGAAAAAAGAAGGAAGAGAATAAAGGACGGAAGGAAGGGAGGAAGTATAGGAAAGAAAGAAGAAAGGGAGGATAAACGTAAGAAAGGAAACAAGAATGGAGAGAACGAAGGAAGAATGGAAGGAAGAAGAGAGGAAAGGAGGGGGGAAGGGAAGAAAGGAGGATGAAGGGAGGAAGAGAAAAGTGACAAAGGGTATAAGGAGAGAGAGAAGAGAGGAAAGAAGGAGGGAAGGGAAGGGAAGAAAGAAGGAAGGAGGGATGAGAAGAAAGGTGGGAAGAAAGGGTGGAAGGAAAGAAGGAAGAGGTGAAAGAAGGAGGGAAAGGAAGGGAAGAAAGAAGGAAGCAGGGACGAGAAGAAAGGTGGGAAGAAAGGATGGAAGGAAAGAAGGAAGAGAGGAAAGAAGGGAGGGAAAAAAGGACGGAAGGAAGGGAGGAAGAATAGGAAAGAAAGAAGAAAGGGAGGATAAAAGTAAGAAAGGAAACAAGAATGGAGAGAACGAAGGAAGAATGGAAGGAAGAAGAGAGGAAAGGAGGGGGGAAGGGAAGAAAGGAGGATGAAGGGAGGAAGAGAAAAGTGACGAAGGGTGTAAGGAGAGAGAGAAGAGAGGAAAGAAGGAGGGAAGGGAAGAAAGAAGGAAGGAGGGATGAGAAGAAAGGTGGGAAGGAAGGATGGAAGGAAAGAAGGAAGAGGTGAAAGAAGGAGGGAAAGGAAGGGAAGAAAGAAGGAAGCAGGGACGAGAAGAAAGGTGGGAAGAAAGGATGGAAGGAAAGAAGGAAGAGGTGAAAAAAGGAGGAGGGGAAGAAAGAAGGAAGGAGGGACAAGAAGAAAGGTGGGAAAGAAGGATGAAAGAAGAAAGAGGTGAAAGAAGGAGGGAAGGGAAGAAAGAAGGAAGCAGGGACGAGAAGAAAGGTGGGAAGAAAGGATGGAAGGAAAGAAGGAAGAGAGGAAAGAAGGGAGGGAAAAAAGGACGGAAGGAAGGGAGGAAGAATAGGAAAGAAAGAAGAAAGGGAGGATTAAAGTAAGAAAGGAAACAAGAATGGAGAGATGAAGGAAGAATGGAAGGAAGAAGAGAAGAAAGGTGGGAAGGAAGGATGAAAGGAAAGAAGGAAGAGGTGAAAGAAGGAAGGGAAAAAAGGAGGAAGGAAGGAAAGAAGGAAAGAAGCAAGTGTGAAGGAAGGAAGCACAGAAGGAAGGGTAGAAGGAGGAAAATAAATTCCAACAATCTGTTAGCTCCTGTCTCTTTCTTGTGGTGGTGACTGGAACAGACTTTACACACAAGCCTCTTTTTTGTTGTTCCTGGGTTTTTTTTCTTTCCTTTTCTTTTCTTGTGTCTGTCAGGGTAAGGAAATACAATCCTTTTGTTTTCCAATGAGATGAATATTGATCACAAAACAGCTGGATGTAATGTTGCAATGAACACCACCACTATTACCCAGCTCAAACATTCCTGACAAGCTGCAAAGCTCTCCTCATCAAAACACACCTGTCCTTCATGCTCCATCAATCATTCCTGACATGCTTCCCGGGATTCATACCTTTCCAAAGGGCAATGTCTTCAAATTCAAGATCTCATTTTGTCGTCAGCAGAAACCAGTATAACAGTTCTTTTCATACCTATGTATAAAAACAGCTAGGAGGCAACGAAGCAGAGATGGTCAGACGCTGAGCTTCTGATCCAGTGATTACCTGTGAGCAGAGTGCGAGGCCCCATTCTGGCATGGGGGAGGGAAGGAATTTTGTTTAATGTCCCGTCACACATTTCGGTGATTAAGACATTTTGTTAAAGTATTTATGAATACATCTGAGTATTTTCAGTTAGAAGGGGTGGGAGATGTGAATGAATGGAGGGTTGGGGGAAACTGGGCAAATGAGGGTGAAATGAGGGTGAAATTTGAAAGAAATTTGTAAATACAGTTACAGGAAATTACTTAAAGGACTTCATAAAAAAGAAATCATTAAAATGACAAGCGAAACAACTGATAATGAATGCAAAAAGTCAAAAACATCAACGTTCTCAGTCACTTGTGAAGACACACTTTCGTGTACATAAGGCTTCATCAAGCTACAGTCAAAAATTATATGCTTAATTGTCTGGTTACTAAAGCATATGCACTTGACATTAGATCAATACTTGGTCCGTAATGAATTTGATAATAGTCTAAGAGCTAAACTCAGAATTGGTCTGCTAATCGGACCAAAGTCTGAGAGAGTCAACTGACCTGGCAAAGGCATTTTACTCAAACTTTCTCCACTCCACCCTGGTGTGAATGGGTACCTGATTTCGGTTGGGGGGAAAGGATTGGGTACTGCCTTCCTGTGACGAGCCCTAGATAATGATTGACATGAATTCACCAGGGCCATAAAAGGCTATGTGACGCTGACCTTCATCAATAAACAGGGCACTTTTCAGAAGGTGGTAAGTAAAGTATGTTCAATGCATTATTGAAGCTTCCCTTCTCTCTGCCCTCCTGTCTTATACATCAATATACAATGTTACTTAAAGGCAAAGTGCGAGGCCCCATTTTGGCATGGGCTTGTGTCCTTGGGAGAGACACTTGACTCAAATTTTCTCCACTCCACCCAGGTGTGTATGACTGGGTATCTGACTTTGGTCAGGAGGACAGGATTCGTCACCGCCTTCATATGCCGAGCCCTTGATACAGTTGACATGAATTCACTGCCCCAATGGCCAAGAAAGGCTATAGGACCCTGAACCTTAATAAACTCATTCCACTCCAGGTATGAGTTAACTCATAACATGATTACTTCCTCTGTGGATGAGGTATGAGTATTCTCGCACCAACACACTGTTCTAATTTCGTTTATTCTTGCTTGGTACAGGTGGCATTCTAAACTGAACCATGTATGGATTCCGGAAGCATGAAAACAAAGCTTTGTTTGACCAATTAAATCAACAATTCTCCATCGATTTTCGCCGTTTTAGTGAACCACCCTTATTTTCTGCAGTGGTCTCATGTAGTGCTGGTCCAGGGGAGTTGTAGCAGGCATGCAGCTGTGGTGTAGAATGAGTTAATCTTTAAAACAAAAAGGGCACTTTCCAGGTGGTAAGTGCATTCAATGCATTATCGCAACTTCCCTTCTCTTTGCCCCACGGAAATACATGACCATCATGTCAAACGGTCCAGGGGGGCAGTTTTCATGTGGTATTACCTGTGCTGTGTCACGGGGCACTCGCTGCAGAAACGGGTGTGACAAGAGATCTTGTGTGAACGGCCGCTGCTCAAAATCCTTCACAAGACATCTGAAAATAAACGAGAGATTAATCATGTTTGACAATAAAGACAGGTAAGGTTTTTAGAAGGATCAGATCAGCATCTACATGACAGGCTTTTGTTGTTGTTGTTGTTGTTGTTCTTTTGTTTTTGTTTTAACCCCTTGACTGCTGCTGATAAGTCTGTTCATCAGTGAACAGTTGTCACCTCACTGAGATAAGACTGAACTTACAGCTAAGAACATCAGTTACCTGTACTTTATTGAGACTTCATCTCCTTGGCACTGCATTACTTTGACATCGCCGATTACAATGACATCACCAATAAGTGCACAAAAAGGTTCAGGTTCAGTGTCAAGGAGGCGTCAAAGCGTGCTGACAGATCCATATATGCTACATCACATATGCTACGAAAACTTTTCTCTCTTAAAAAAAAAAAAAAAAAAAAAAAAAAATTATGTTTTTTATTTATTTATTTTTTTTTTTTTTGTAAAGGGTGCAGATGCCTGATCTTCACACAACCAAACACACTGATCAGGACTTGAAGGCCTAAAAAAATGTGTTAGTTTATTTATCTACTTACTCATTTACTTTCACAAAAGCAGTAGTTTATCTATCCACTTACTCATTTACTTTCACAAAAGCAGTAGTTTATCTATCCACTTACTCATTTACTTTCACAAAAGTGGAAGTTTATCTATCCACTTACTCATTTACTTTCACAAAAGTAGTACTTTATCTACTTACTTACTTACTCATTTACTTTCACAAAAGCAGTAGTTTATCTATCCACTTACTCATTTACTTTCACAAAAGCATTAGTTTATCTATCCACTTACTCATTTACTTTCACAAAAGCAGTAGTTTATCTATCTACTTACTCATTTACTTTCACAAAAGCATTAGTTTATCTATCCACTTACTCATTTACTTTCACAAAAGTAGTACTTTATCTACCTACATACTCATTTACTTTCACAAAAGCAGTAGTTTATCTATCCACTTACTCATTTACTTTCACAAAAGCAGTAGTTTATCTAACTACTTACTCATTACTTTCACAAAAGCAGTAGTTTATCTAACTACTTACTCATTTACTTTCACAAAAGCAGTAGTTTATCTAACCACTTACTCATTTACTTTCACAAAAGCAGTAGTTTATCTATCTACTTACTTACTTTCACAAAAGCAGTAGTTTATCTATCTACTTACTCATTTATTTTCACAAAAGTGGAAGTTTATCTATCTACTTACTCATTTACTTTCACAAAAGCAGTAGTTTATCTAACCACTTACTCATTTACTTTCACAAAAGCAGTAGTTTATCTATCTACTTACTTACTTTCACAAAAGCAGTAGTTTATCTATCTACTTACTCATTTACTTTCACAAAAGCAGTAGTTTATCTATCTACTTACTCATTTACTTTCACAAAAGCAGTAGTTTATCTATCTACTTACTCATTTACTTTCACAAAAGCAGTAGTTTATCTAACTACTTACTCATTTACTTTCACAAAAGCAGTAGTTTATCTATCTACTTACTTACTTTCACAAAAGCAGTAGTTTATCTATCTATTTACTCATTTATTTTCACAAAAGTGGAAGTTTATCTATCCACTTACTCATTTACTTTCACAAAAGTAGTACTTTATCTACCTACATACTCATTTATTTTCACAAAAGTGGAAGTTTATCTATCCACTTACTCATTTATTTTCACAAAAGCAGTAGTTTATCTATCCACTTACTCATTTATTTTCACAAAAGTAGAAAGCGCACTTCATACTCATGCCACACTCATCTCATTTCACCCCGGACCAGCAGTCAAGGGGTTAATACAAAATGGTCATCACTGGCATTGACATACAGTGTTATCTTTCAAGAACCCTCTGCCACTTAGTGCACTCCCTGTTCTGTGTGGTTTTCTTCAGACACTTACATCTACGGCCATCAACAAAGCAGAATGGTGTATATCAGAGGTTAATACAAAATGGTCATCACTGGCATTGACATACAGTGTTATCTCTAACCTTCTGCCACTTAGTGCACACCTGTTCTGTGTGGTTTTCTTCAGACGCTTACATCCATGGCCATCAACAAAGCAGAATGGTGTATATCAGTATACAATATTGATTAATGACAATCACTGAAATTATTGTAGAGTGGTATATACACAATATTACTTAATGACAATCACTGAAATTATGTCAATGCTGATCTATACAATATTACTTAAAGACAATCACTGAAATTGTAGTAGAATGGTATATATACAATATTACTTAAAGACAGTCACTGAAATTATGTCAATTATGTCAATGCTGATGACTCAGATGAGTTATCAAAATGACAGGCCATGTCAAGCAGTCTTCAAAAATCTGCATTTACTTATAGCTGCTTGGAAAACTACTTCAGTGTTCATAAACATTCTACCCCTGAAACGGAGTATGGCTGCCTACATGGCAGGGTAAAAAAAAAACTAAAAAAAAACTGGTCATACACGTAAAAGCTTACTCATGTACATACGAGTGGACGTGGGAGTTGCAGCCCACAAACGAAGAAGAAGATTAATATTCTGACTGACTGGCACATAAGCACTCAGCAGTGTGTGCTCTTACACACAAACACACACATACACACAAACACACACACTCATGCACACACACACACACACACACACACACACACACACACACACAACCTCTCTCTCTCTCTCTAACAAGAAAAGCATCTTGTTCAGAAAGGCTGTGAATGAGGAAGACAACCCAAAAGCCAGAAGAAAAAAAAAATCAGTAAATGTCACATCCATGCAATGCCAATATCCTGCTTGTATTCCAATATTCTGCTGTCCATGCTGTTCTGCTAATGACTTCTGGACACTTGAGCCACTACCAGCAGATTCATCTTCCTGCCTACTTTTTAAGCAGTCATCTTGCCACAGTACGGCAGCCAACCAATAAGTCTGCTCAACTGACTGATATGAACACTATGTAGTACTGAACAAGATACCAGAGCAAATCATACAGAAATGAAAAGACCAAGCAGCTATGTATTTCAGGATTTTGGAACCCCCACCCACAAAACAAAAAAAAGGCACAGCCTAGAGTTTCAGTATCAGTTTCCAAGAGATGTCTAAGTATGAAGACTGATCCATACACATTTCATCAAGCCTGCTTAAAATGATTTATTCAAAAAGAAACATATGCCCATCTACACATAAGCATGATGCACTTGTCAGGGCCTTGAGAGTCTACCTCAGGTTTGTTTTGTTTTTGTAATCACACAAAATGAAATGAAATAAATAAGTCTTAAATACGTTTTTTTTTTTTTTTGTTTTTTTTTAATGAAAGATACATAGTGGAGTGATGGCCTAGAGGTAATGCGTCCGCCTAGGAAGCGAGAGAATCTGAGTGTGCTGGTTCGAATCACGGCTCAGCCGCCAATATTTTCTCCCCCTCCACCAGACCTTGAGTGGTGGTCTGGACGCTAGTCATTTGGATGAGACAATAAACCGAGGTCCCGTGTGCAGCATGCACTTAGCGCACGTAAAAGAACCCACAGCAACAAAAGGTTTGTTCCTGGCAAAATTCTGTTGAAAAATCCACTTCAATAGGAAAAACAAATAAAACTGCACACAGGAAAAAATACAAAAAAAATGGGTGGCGCTGTAATGTAGCGATGCACTCTCCCTGGGGAGAGCAGCCTGAATTTCACACAGAGAAATCTACAATACAATAGAAGTCAAATGACAGAAATAACAACACTTTTCTTATTCTTACAGTATTAGCTGGAATATAAATCTTATCCAAGGGAGAAATGTTTCTCTGTCAGCACTACGAAAAGGCTTGTACAGCATGACACAAATATATGGATATGAATGAGTGTCATTAGATACATATTCACTGATCTCACTATTGATCCACGCAGGTAATAAAAGCACTGCTCACTGGAATGTACAACATCCATAAAGACTGGGAAACTGCAGCCTGGCAAGTGTGTGTGTTCTTCTTCTTCTTCTGCATTCGTGGGCTGCAGCTCCCACGTTCACTTGTATGCACACGAGTGGGCTTTTACGTGTATGACCGTTTTTACCCCGCCATGTAGGCAGCCATACTCCGTTTTCGGGGGTAATGTGTGTGTATTCAGTTTCTGTTTCAAGGAAGTGTCTATCCTACAGTTTATCTAAAAAAAGAAAAGAAAAAAAGTAGAAGAAGAAGAAAAAAGATGCCTGACCAACACATACACCAAATGTGCTGGTCAGGCCTTGTGTGCCTTCCCCCAGTCTGTGTCAAACATTTCAAAGAAAGGAATGAGAGTATCAAAGAAAATGGACAACCAAGTAAACACACTGAAATATAACACAACTAAAGATACATCAGACAGGTGCAATAGCCAATTGGTTAAAGCGTTGGACTTTCAATCTGAGGGTCCCGGGTTCGAATCTCGGTGACGGTGCCTGGTGGGTAAAGGGGGGGAGATTTTTACGATCTCCCAGGTCAATATATGTGCAGACCTGCTTAGTGCCTGAACCCCCTTTGTGTGTATATGCAAACAGAAGATCAAATACGCACGTTAAAGAACCTGTAATCCATGTCAGCATTCGGTGGGTTATGGAAACAAGAACATACTCAGTATGCACACCCCCAAAAGTGGAGTATGGCTGCCTACATGGCGGGGTAAAAACGGTCATACACGTCAAATCCCATTCATATACATGTGAGTGAACATGGGAGTTGCAGCCCACGAACGCAGAAGAAGAAGAAGAAGAAGAAGAAAGATACATCAGACATGAAATGCCAAGAGTGAGCGTGAGAGGCAAAGCCTATCTCATCAGAGAAGTCATGAATCTCTGACCAGTTTTAAACTGCTACCAACTGGAGGCACCATAGCAGAATCAGTTACTTAGACACTGGTCTTCTGAACATGTATGCAGGTGTGCTTGTCTGTGTTTTGTGTGTGGGGGGCACAAGCTCGTTCATGTATTGGTGTATTTGATGCATGTATGTTTAGGTATGTATAACTTTTTATTGTAAATGCCTGAGAGGTGTGAGACTCAATCTGCATTTAATTTTTTTTTTTTAATTGCTATCATCATCATCATCATCATTATCTTATTATTATTATCATCATCATCATTTATTATTATTATAAGAGTTGCTACCAGCATTGTTATTGTCATTATCAAGTCATGAATAAGTTAAAAATAAAATACACTGAACAATCACACATACTCCATCCACATAAGATGTGAGAGACCAACTTTTTTCATTTTTTGTGTGTCCACAGTTGCATGCAGTACATGCAGTCTATGGAGTACACCTTTCTTATACAGCTTTCACTCTTCATTTTCTTAAAACTTTTAAAAAAATTTTTTTATAAGTGCTTAAAATGAGACTACTTCACTGGCTGAAAAAATAACATGCACATATGCACACACATACACACACACACACACACACAAGCACACATGCACACACACACGCACACACAGAAGCACACCCATCCACACCAACCCACACACACACACAAAAGCACACGCATACATACATACACACGCACACATGTACACACATACGAACACAAAAAATGCACACACACAAATATGCACACACAAAAGCACATACACTATCCCACACACTACATTCCCAGCCCCCCCCCCCTCCCCCCCAACCCTCTCCACCCTGCCCCCACCTTTATTTTTTGGTCTAATATCACAAAATGGAAAGGCATCAAGTTGAAGACTACCGTACTACTACACACACTGACCTTGCCAGGAAGTCATGGAACTCTGCAGACCACAGGTCTTGATGGGACAGCTTGGGTGGAGGGCTCCTGCACACACACACACACACACACACACACACACACACACACACACACACACACATTCACGCACAAACACACACACACACATACATGCACACACACATGCACACACACACACACACACACATGCACGCACGCACACACACGCACACACACACACACACACACACACACACACACACACACACACACACACACACACACACACACACACACACACACACACAGCCCCCAACTATCAGCAGTTTCAGAAGGTGCAGACAGATCCATACACACTTCATCTCATCTGCTGAGAGGAAGGTGGCAGAATGGTTAAGACACTCATCTGCCAGCACAGTGTCTGTGATGGTGCTGGGTTCGAATCCAGATCTCGCCCTTTCTTAAAAGTTTGACTGGAAAATCAAACTGAGCATCTAGTCATTAGGATGAGAAAATAAAACCAAGGTCCCATGTTCAGCATGCACTTCGCACAATGAAAAAGAACCCATGGCAACCAAATGGAGTTGTTCTCTGGCAAAATTCTGTAGAAGAAATCCGCTCTTACAGATACATGAATATATATGCATGCACTCAAGGCCTGACAAAGCGCGTTGGGTTATGCTGCTGGTCAGGCATCTCTTTCTTTTGTGTTCGTGGGCTGCAACTCCCACGTTCACTCGTATATACGCGAGTGGGCTTTTACGTGTATGACCGTTTTTAACCCACCATGTAGGCAGCCATACTCCGCTTTCGGGGGTGTGCATGCTGGGTATGTTCTTGTTTCCATAACCCACCGAATGCTGACATGGATTACAGGATCTTTATCGTGCGTATTTGATCTTCTGCTTGCGTATACACACGAAGGGGGTTCAGGCACTGGCAGGTCTGCACATGTGTTGACCTGGGAGATCGGAAAAATCTCCACCCTTTACCCGCCAGGCGCCGTCACTGTGATTTGAACCCGGGACCCTCAGATTGAAAGTCCAACGCTTTAACCATTCAGCTATTGCGCCCGTCATCAGGCATCTGACTAGCAGATGTGGAGTAGCGTACATGAATCTGACCAAATGCAGTCACACCTCCTTAAGAAATTGAAACTGATGTAAAAGAAAAAAAAACAAAAACAAGCAGCAGATGCCTGACCTTCACATAAACCCAACGAGCTGATCAAGCTTTGGGAGTCTGTCCCAGGTTTGTGTAAGACATCAACATAGTAAAAATAAAATAAACCGATCCGAGGAAAATAAACAAATACGTAAATGCATCAAAATATAGTGAAGAAATAGATATGCACAAACGTAGCCCCTGACCATTAGCAGTAGAAAAAGGAACTTGGACAGAAAAGAACCAAATTTTATTTTTGCACTCATGATTTATATTTATAAATGATGTTCATAAATGTGTGCAGACGTACACAAACACACGTCTTCTTATGTACATGCATGTGCGCATATACACACGCACACAAGCAAGCACAAACATACACACACTTGTGAATACATGTGTGTATTTGTATTTGTATAACTCTTTTTGTCACAACAGATTTTTCTATGTGAAATTCAGGCTGCTACACTGGCAGCGCCACCTTTTTTTTTTCCTGCCCACAATTATATTTGTTTTCCTATCAAAGTGGATTTTTCTACAGAATTTTGCCAGGGACAACCCTTTTGTTGCCTTGGGTTCTTTTACGTGTGCTAAATGCATGCTGCACTGGGACCTCAGTTTATCATCTCATCTGAATGACTAGCGTCCAGACTACCACCCAAGGTCTAGTGGAGGGGGAGAAAATACTGGTGACTGCCGGTGTGATTCAAACCAGTACGCTCAGATTCTCTTGCTTCCTAGATGGACGTGTTACCTCGAGGCCAACACCACTCTGCATGTACACATGCACGCACGTACAGGTATTCTCAGTTTTCTTTCCCACTTTTTTTTCCATTTCTTTGGGGATTTTTTCTTCTTGCTTTATTTAAGTAAGGTATTTGCTTTATGACTCAAATGTGAAATACTGGGTTTTTTAAAAGGTGATGTCAGCAACAACTATCTTAATCAATGAAAAATAAGCAGACATACTTCAATCGAAAAGAAAAAAAAAAGTGCTTTCACTTCATAATAATGATATTACACTTTGTTAGTCTTCATCCATGTTTTTCTCCTGAAACTATTTTCTTTAACATTAAAAAAATAGAAAATTTTAAAAAAAGATTTTTTTTTTAATTTCAGCAAAACAAAATGTGCAGTCTGTTTCTTTATCTGGTAATTCTCATGATGATGATAATAAAATAACAACAATAATAATGATGATGATGATGATAATAATAATAATAATAATAATAACAACAATAATGATGATGATGATGATGATGATGATGATGATGATGATAATAATGATAACTAAATTAGTAAAAACATTCTTATCTTGGGCTGAATCTTATGCAGAGACAAATCAAAGCCATAACATTAACTCACTCTACCAAAGTGACAACACTTATCTTCCTCCCAAGATATGACTTATTTCACAGCACATGATGCACTGATACCACACACACCCACTAAAATCAATGGTCTTCACACGGCATGAGCAGACACATGAACCCTCAACATCAGCAGACAGACATTCACGGTTGCAATCCGAACCCAACCCGCCTTTCATTCAGAATAGAATGCCCTCTGCACACTTCTTGCGACGACACACGCCTGCCTTGTCAACACAAAACCTCTCCAGCTCCTTTTCCCCAGTATTGATCTAAAAAAAAAAAAAAAGGGGGGGGGGGGGGGGGGGGGGGAGGAAATTTATCTCGATGTGTGTGTGTGTGTGTGTGTGTGTGCTCAAGATTCCATCACATGGCCCATCACACACAGTCGACAGCTTCACCACTGGAGTATCATACATATATAACTGTGGTTATGTTCTTTATTATCCATCACAAAACGGTGGTTAAATTCTTGATGAGCCATCATATAATGGTATTCATATTCTTTATTATCCATCATATAACTGTGGTTATATTCTTGATGATCCATCATATAATGGTATTCATATTCTTTATTATCCATCACATAACTGTGGTTATATTCTTGATGATCCATCATATAATGGTATTCATATTCTTTATTATCCATCATATAACGGTGGTTACATTCTTGATGATCCATCATATAACGGTATTCATATTCTTTATTATCCATCATATAATGGTGTTCATATTCTTTATTATCCATCACATAACGGTGGTTATATTCTTGATGATCCAATACATTGACACAATAGCAGATTGGTTAAAGTGTTGGACTTTCAATATGAGGGTCCCGGGTTCAAATCTCAGTGACGGTGCATGGTGGGTAAAGGGTGGAGATTTTTCCAATCTCCCAGATCAACATATGTGCAGACCTGTTAGTGCGTGAACCCCCTTCGTGTGTATACACACACAGAAGATCAAATATGCACATTAAAGGTCCTGTAATCCATGTCAGCATTCGGTGGAAACAAGAACATACCCAGTATGCACATCCATGAAAACGGAGTATGGCTGCCTACATGGCGGGGTAAATTAAAAAAAAAACACGGTCATACACGTGAAATGTTACATGTCTGTCTGAGCATGTGTGTGTTCCTGGAATCTGATTGAATGACACGGGAAACAAATGATGAGCGCCCAGTGGCAGCCATCAGTCGTCTCTGCCCAGGTAGGCAGCCTGTTGTGCAAATGACCCCGTGTTTGTAAAGCGCTTAGAGTTTGGTCTCTGATCGAGGATAGGCACTATATAAGTGTCTGAATCAATAACAGTGGTTATATTTCTGATGATCTATCACATAACAGTGGTTATATTCTTGATGATCCATCATATAATGGTGGTTATATTCTTGATGATCCATCATATATCGGTGGTTATATTCTTGATTATCTATCACATAACAGTGGTTATATTCTTGATGATCCATCATATATCGGTGATTTTATTCTTGATGATCTATCACATAACTGTCATTATATTCTTGATGATCCATCATATATCGGTGGTTATATTCTTGATGATCTATCACATAACAGTCATTATATTCTTGATGATCCATCATATATCGTTGATTATATTCTTGATGATCTATCATATATCAGTGGTTATATTCTTGATGATCCATCTTATAACAGTGGTTATATTCTTGACGATCCATCACATAACGGTTGTTATATTCTTGATGATCTATCATATATCAGTGGTTATATTCTTGACGATCCATCATATAACAGTGGTTATATTCTTGATGATTATTCACATAACAGTGGTTATATTCTTGACAATCCATCATGTAATGGTTGTTATATTTTTGACAACCTGTCATGGTGATTTGGCGCTCTAGCTGACTCACTGTCGGACTACACAAGACACAAAAAAACTTTGTTATCTCTGAAAGAGAAATTGATGACACAGCTTTTTTTTTTTTTTGCAATTTTTTTAATCAAAGTTTACTAAAAACTGTGACCAGGGCTAAATCCAATACCTGGTGTCCTCTGTGAAGCAAGGCATTACTGTAATTTACAGTGCTTTAAAGTTTGATTTGTAAATAAAAGTACTCAGTCGCTAAGGGAATCAGGATTTCAGATCACATATTTCATGATACTGGGTTAGATCTAAGACTGGATCAAATTAATAATAATAATAATAATGGTTACTTATATAGCACACTATCCAGAAATCTGCTGTAGGTGCTTTACAAAAACGCTTTTGTTAACATAAAACATTATATCTATGTTACATACACACACCAAAATGTGACTACACACACACACACACACACACACACACACACTGCATACATACATTTTAACATACATGTGTATCTAACAGCCACCCTAACACATACGCACACATAGGCAGGCACAAACTTACATAAACACACGCACACACAATACACATTCGTATACATGCATGTAGTTATGTACACATACGTATGTATACACACATAGTCAAGCACAGCTAACGCAAAGGAAGTGGACCTGCCACAATTGAACTTATTGCTGAGGGAAAAGGTGGGTTTTGAGACAAGATTTAAAAGATGCGAGGGAATCAGAATAACGGAGGTTATCAGGGAGCTTGTTCCACGTCTTTGGTGATTGAAAAGAAAACGAAATTAAAGTGCGTTTTTCTTACCGCATGAAAGTTTATATGTGTATAATTCTCAATGTATACGTGAGCGTGTGTGTGTGTTTATATGTGGGAGCATGTGTGTAGGTGTATGCGTATACATGCGTGCATGAGTGTGCCAATGTCACAATTTGAGTGAATGACTGGGCACTTGTGCACAGAGAGCTTTTTAAAAGGGGAGACAAGGCAATGGTGAGTACAGAGATAAACTGCGAGTAAGACATGCATGTGCCATTGATAAGTGTTGGAAGCAATTATTGTTGTAAAATAATAAAGGTCTATCCTGCACATCTGTGTGCATCAATATTTGAGCAACCAACACATTCATTGATTATAATGCACACAATCAGTTTTCTATATCTCTCACACACAAACGCATGCATACACGCACATACGCATGCACACATGCACACACACACACACATTTTTGTTCACAAGTTCTCTTTTTATCTCCTCAGCACCAGATCTTTCTTATACATTGCACAGACAGCGAGCCAGGTCACTGCTATTCGCTTACCTTGGCACAACTTATGAAAGAACCTAAACGACTTTGTTGGTAAAGATCCTCTGATTCGGGATGCATGTAACACAAAGTTTTCTCAACTCTAAATCAAAAGTTTCAACTTACTGGTATTTTCTGACAGTCTCTCACAACCTTGCAATCCATATGAACACCATATACACACAGAAAGGACTGTGACCAGTATGACTTGATAACGGAACTGCGATGTCAAACGCACAGATGGTGATCTTTCCAAGCAGGCAAAGCAGACACACCCTTTTTCCAGCAGTCTTCATCATATCACATGTCGTACTGTGCCTGCATGTGACATAACTACCGCTCTTGTCACTTTACACAGCGACACAGTACACCACGGATGCCCTGTCTGTTCAAAGACCTTATCATAATTTATGCAGTCTATCAGACAGTAACAGATATTAAAGTAATGAACTTTATAGTTTCAGTTTCAAGGAGATCTCATATTGTGTGGACTGATCTACATACACTATGCCATGTTTGCAAAAAAAAAAAAAAAAAAAAAAAAAAAAAAAAAAAAAAAAAAAAAAAAAAGTAAGAGGTGATGCTTTGCTTATGAAAAAAAAAAAAAACTAACATGCTGATCAGGCCCTTAGAGCCTACCTTAGCATTGTAAAATATTAACATGAAATGAACTAAAATAAATAAACAAGTAAATTTGTTACATTATAATAAACTGAAAGATACATTAAAGGCAAATGACTGAAATGAAAAAAATGGGGGCCAGTTTCAGTGAACATGTGCATACCCACTCACACATACTCACACAAGCATGTAAATGCACAAACACACACACACACACATACCACACAATGCATACACATACATTATGCACATACAACAATATGCAGTCTCATAGACTCCCAGGCCCAACTCTCAACTAACATACATACACACCCTACTCACACCCACATATATGCCCTGTACATTCAAACATGTCTTTTGTGACTGGCGCAATAGCCGAGTGGTTAAAGTGCTGGACTTTCAAGCTGAGGGTCCCGGGTTCGAATCTCAGTAACGGCACCTGGTTGGTGAAGGGTGGAGATTTTTCTGATCTCCCAGGTCAACATATGTGCAGACCTGCTAGTGCCTGAACCCCCTTCATGTGTATATGCAAGCAGAAGATCAAATACGCACATTAAAGATCCTGTAATCCATGTCAGCGTTCGGCATGCACACCTCCAAAAATGGAGTATGGCTGCCTACATGACGGGGTAAAAATGGTCATGCATGTAAAAGCCCGCTTGTGTACATACAAGTGAACGTGGGAGTTGCAGCCTATGAACGAAGAAGAAGAAGAAACATCTCTTTCGCAACTTGGGAAAGTTTATCAGCTTTAGTAGACACAACACAGCTGAACAGCTGTGGTGAACTGTACATTCAAAGACCTCTTTCACAAAGGTAAATTTATCATCCTGTGTAAAGACAAGGATGTAATCCACCCCCTCTCCCCATAGACCTGCTTAAAAGCCAGTATATTGTTCTATGAGGTAAGTACTTTTCATTTCACTCTGCTAGAAGTTTTACCGTAAAGGCATAACAGCGCGTTTTCGGCATGATGAGGGTGTACGCTTGAGCAGAGTAGATCTGAATGCTGATCTGAAGGCTTTAATGTGTGCGGATTTGATATATAAAAAGTGAACAGTCAGCACACTATCCTGAAGCTCATCCAAAAATTCATGGACAGAATTCATGATTTTGGTGAGTTGAAGGGCAGCTAGGAATAGACGAGAACGTGACACTCCCGAGAACGTTAAAATCTGCAAATAAGCCGCATCATTGTATAAGCTGCAGAGGTTGAAGCTGGGGTAAAAAGTCGCGGCTTATAGACCAAACTTTACGGTACATATCTGAACTTTCAATTTTACATCAGGCACGTCTGACGGACAGTGCAAAAAAACAATTTTTTTTAATGAGAATGCTTCAGTGAGTAGGAAAAACCAAACCCATAATGTGTTTTTAACAACTGAATCATTCAATGTCCTTTCAAACCACAGCAATAAACTGACAGAAACAAAGGCAGAAAGACAGAGACACACACACACACACACACACACACACACACACACACACACCAGATTAAAAGAGACAAACAAACAGACACATTCAGAAGTAAAATTCACAAACTAACCAATAAATCATTAATCAATCACTTGGCCTGTGAATGAATGAATGAATGATCAAAATCTCAGAATGTCGATGATCAGTAAGCAGCTTGCCAGTCTGATAAAAAAAAAAGTAAAAGAATTAATGAAAGTAAAATGGATTAACCCCCTGACTGGTGCTGACATGTATGCCTGTCAGTATTAGGGTCACCTCACAGAGATAAGACAGACCTTACAGGTCAGGATGTCAGTCACCATTCCATTACTTTTGCTGAGCAAAATCAGTCACACCACACAAAAAGTAGCAGCTGCACTTCCAACTCAAGCCACACTGATCCCATTTCACCAAGGCTCAGCAGGCAAGGGGTTAAACACAACCACTCTCTTCTTTCCATAACAACTCAAGTCAAAGAAACACAAAGCACGGATTACTCATATGTCATAAAACACACGGAATGCCACCACCAGCGTACAACCTCCGCCTGTTCCTGTAAAACTAATCCACTTCACCACCATGGATCATGCACGCCTCAATAAACCAGCACTCAGCCCCCCACCGGGACAAACACCACCGCCTCACAATCTTTCACACCCAGATCAATACCTGTTGAGAGCCGCTCGACAAAAATACAAACATACATTTTCCATCGTTTTCACGGGCCATCAAAGCCATCAGGGTGATTGCCCCACTGGGAAGAGTGTTGTGATTGATGGTATAGCACTCCTCCTCAAAACAGCGACGCCAGGTAGTGACTATATCAGATCAAAGTGAATTTTGTTGCACAGCCCATTAAGCGCAGTTGTCTATGGTTTCCACGCTATGAACATATATGGTTTCATCTATGGGTATCATTATATTCTAATGCATTTACTTATTTGCTTATGTTGTCCAGTTATTTAATGTCTATGTTTTACACAAACCTAGGGCTTGCTGTCAAGGCCTTATCAGTGCACTAGCTTTATGCGTAGGTCAGACATCAGCTCCTATTTTTTATTTTATGCAGATACGGTGCTGCGTATTTGGATCAGTCCAAGTGCTTTGACACCTTAAAACTGAAAATGAAAACTATCGTTTCCAGGATTATTCTCATGTTTTTGAAGTTACAATTATGACTTTTTTTTGATGTGCATTATGCAGTGATTAATTAAAACATTATATTCTTTTTACAACAGTTTCAGACTTTATATCTTCCCTGTTCTTGTTTTTCTTTACAAACAAATTAGCATTACTAGCAGATTGTCTCACATATATTCATGTACGTGTGTACACCTACAACTTGGAACCTCTGAGCAAAGTATTCTCATAACATAATTCTGACCACCGAATAAAACAACCTTTAATCTGGTTCAAAGTCACAAAATTAAAACGGTGTTACAACAATATATGTGTATATTTCTCAGAAATAACTTTCCTCATATTTTTCTAAGTCACAATGCAGATGTAACTACTTGACATCTTTTCAAAAAATCTTCCCCATTTTTGTTTGTTTGTTTGTTCATGTGATCTTTTCATCAACTAATCTATATATTGCGCAGCAACTGATTCCAAACAAACAAGACCAGTTTTTATGTCACATGTATTCTGTATTTTATCAATGTAAAATTTGAAGGCTTCATGTCTGACAGAGAAACAATAATGCAGAATCTTAAAACATATTCAAAAAAGAATACCTGTTTGACTTTGGTTGAATTGGATTGATTTTTTCTTCTTTTTTTCTTTTTGTTTGATTGTTGATTTCTTATCTCATAAATCTAAGAGCAAGATCAGCACAAAAAATATGCTGGATGTTTTCTTATCACAAGAATGAAACTAAGTGGTTTGTTTTTGTTTGTTTGTTTGTGTGTGTGTGTGTGTGTGTGTGTGTGTGTGTGTGTGTGTGTGTGTGTGTGTTGTTGTTGTTGTTGTTGTTGTTGTTGTTTTTGTGTGTGTTGTTGTTGTTTTTAAAAGTATGTAATACACATCAATACAGAAAGGATTTCAGGAGTATTCACACCAACAAACTATTTAAAAAAAGAAAAAGAAAAAAAAAAAGAAAACCTTCACTAAAGTAGAACAAGCTTCTTCAAGATTAGGTTACAAGCTACTTCAAGATTAGGTTACCTGCACCCACATGAACTTCAGTGAAGGGCCATCACCTCTCTGAGATAAGACTTAGCTCACAGGTCAGGATGACAGACACCTTTCTCCACTTGAACTTCTTCCTCTTGGGATTGCACTACTTTTTCGTTCAGAAAAACCAATGACACCGTTGACAAGCACACAAAAAGTAGTAACTGCATTACAGCCGCATGGACACTCATCTAATTTCACCAAGGTTCAGTGGTCAAGGGGTTAATCTGCTGTTTCAAGACCTGAAGAGGATCTCATGAATGAAAATAAGCTTTCACAAACTGCTACACAGCCATGCTCCACTGGCCACTTAAGTGTCAGTCATCATCCCCCTGTACCATGGATGAATACACCATGTGAGCAACTCACAGTCACGTGAAAGGACAATGGCTGAACGCTGTTGAAAAGTTACCATACTTACTTGATAATAAAACAAATACACTTTCAAACAAAAAAATGGGCAGGATAAAAAAATATTTCTAAAAAGTGGTGCTGCACTATAGTGACATGCTCTCCATGGGGAGAGCAGCCCGAATTTCGCACAGAGAAATCTATTGTGAGAAAAATACAGTACAATATCTTAAACACAAACAACAGAAGCAAATAACACCACTGCTAAATCTGAAACATGTAAGTGCTGCAAAGAAGCAGCATTGTGACTGTAGGATAGACAGCTGCTCATCTACTAGTTAAGCAGCTCTTTGCTGCACATGACAAACATCTCAGCAAATGAAAACATCACCACTGTCACAAATATCCTTCCTTCTCTCTGAAATACCTGAATATTTCTGACTTTCATTTTTGTGCAGAATATAATGCTCATACCTGAGACACTGACTATGCTGTTTGTAATCCCCCAACTTTAGCTTGTCGTGAGATGTCTGTGGCGTGTCAGACTGAACCTTCACATACATGCATGCCAGATACTGTCCATAATCTGTCAAATTCCCTGATAAGAGCTGTGTTGCCTTGACCCCATCCCACCATCACTCACAGAACACCCTGTCTGATCGCTACCAATCCTGGACTGATCACTACAGTTTTCTCTTTTTCCGCACTTCTAGATTATAAAAAAACACCTCCACCATCAGCCATCTCTCTCTCTTTATCTCTGGACCTTACAATTGGAATGATCTCCCTCTTTCACTTTGTCAAATCTCTGTACTCCGCTCTTTCAGGTCCGGCCTTAAAACCTACCTCTTTCCAAAACAGTCCCCAGCTCCACCCTAGCCTACCCCAGCCCCTCCCCTCCCTCTTCCCAGTCTACTGTTTCTACTGTTTCTCTAGCTTTCTACTTACTCTTTCATTCCTCTGAATCAGAGCTGTACATGTGTAAGCACTTTGATTTGTCTCTGCACAGAATTCAGAGCTATATAAATACTTAATTATCATTATCTTTATTATTCTTTTAAAAGATACAGTTCCTCATCTGCTTATAATGTTGAAACAGCATTTGTGGGGTAAAAAAAAAAATCTGGTCTTGGTACTGATGGTATAAAATAAAGAAAGCCATTCCTGAAGTTCTTTTTGTTTTAAAAATCTTAGGTCATGGTAAAACTGTGTCTGGAAACACTGTTCTCAGAATGAACCAGTGCAGTCTGCCCATAGAAAACAACAGTCCCTGCAGTAATGGGCTGCAGCTCCCTCAATCACTTATATTTGTATTTGTATTTCTTTATATCACAACAGATTTCTCTGTGTGAAATTCGGGCTGCTCTCCCCAGGGAGAGCGCGTCGCTATACTACAGCGCCACCCATTTTTTTGTATTTTTTCCTGCGTGCAGTTTTATTTGTTTTTCCTACATGCACTTCTCCTACTTTCATGGGAGGAAGAAGGCAGAATGGTTAAGACGCATATCTGCCAAGTGTCCGTGAGGATTCAGGATCGATTCCCACTCTAGCCCTTTCTTCCCAAGTTTGACTGGAAAATCAAACTGTACGTCTGGTCATTCGTATGAGACTTAAACCAAAATCCACTGCGCAGCAAGCTTTTGACGCACTTAAAAAGAACCCATGTCCTCTGGCAAAATTCTGTAGAAGAAATCCACTGGACAGATACACAAATATATATGCATGCACTCAAAGCCTGACTAAGCGTGTTGGGTTATGTTGCTATCAGGCATTTGCCTAGCAGATTGGTGTAGCGTGTATGACTTTGTCCAAATGCTCTCCGTCTCCTCCTCTCTCTATCTGTGTGTTTCTCTCTTTGTCACTCTGTCTGTCTGTCTGTCCCTCTCTCTCTCTCTCTAGCAGATTGGTGTAGCGTATATGACTTTGTCCAAATGCTGTCTCTCTGTCTGTCCCCCTCTCTCTCTCTAGCAGATTGGTGTAGCGTATATGACTTTGTCCAAATGCTGTCTCTCTGTCTCCCCCCCTCTCTATCTGTGTGTTTCTCTCTTTGTCGCTCTGTCTGTCTCTCCCCCCCCCCTCTCTCTCTAGCAAATTGGTGTAGTGTATATGACTTTGTCCAAATGCTGTCTGTCTCTCCCTCTCTCTATCTGTGTGTTTCTCTCTTTGTCGCTCTGTCTGTCTGTCCCTCTCTCTCTCTAGCAGATTGGTGTAGTGTATATGACTTTGTCCAAAAGCAGTGACACCTCCTTGAGATACTGAAACTGAAACTCGTGGGCTGCAACTCTGATGTTCACTCGTATGTACACCTCAACTTTTTAAGTGCATGGAAGTTTTTACCCAACCATGTAAGCAGCCATACTTTGTTTTCATGGGTGTGCATGCTGCGTATGTTCTTGTTTTCCAAATCCACCAAACACAGACATGGAAATCATGATATTTAACATGTGAGTTTGATCTTCTTCATGCACATACACACACAGAGGCTTCAGATATGAGCAGGTCTGCATATCTGTTGACCTGGGGGGAGGGTCTAGAGTCAGAGTTAAAGCAGAAGAAGAATACAGAATACTGTATTATCTCCAGTAAGAGGAAACGGTTTGTGGTGTAAAGAAGAGTGACCCAATTTGTTCACTGTAAACTGTATTTTTCAATATGTGATGACGGGTATTGTTTCCTGATTCTGTCTCTTACGTTAGGAAACATATCTGCCTCACAGCAATTGTTGGGTTTTTTTTTTTTTTTTTTTTTTTTTTTTTTTTTTTTGTTTTTGTTATTTTGGTGTTGTGTGCCTTCGTTGCTTTTATCTCTGTGCGACAGGCGCAATAGCCGAGTGGTTAAAGCATTGGACTTTCAATCTGTGTTCGAACTTGGTAACGGCGCCAGGTGGGTAAAGGATGGAGATTTTTTCCAATCTCCCAGGTCAACATATGTGCAGATCTGCTAGTACCTGAACCCCATTCGTGTGTATATGCACGCGAAAGATCAAATACACACATTAAAGATCCTGTAATCCATGTCAGCGTTCGGCGGGTTATGGAAACAAGAACATACCTAGCATGCGTATGGCTGCCTACATGACAGGGTAAAAACGGTCCTACACGTAAAAGCCCACTCGTGTACATACAGGTGAAAGTGGGAGTTGCAGCCCACGAACGAAGAAGAAGAAGAAGAATCTCTCTGTGCACATGCACACAAACACTCTCGAGATACACACACAAAACATTTGCATGCACAATGTCTCTCCTCTCTCTTTCACACACCTCTCTCTGTCTGTCTGTCTCTCTTGCACATACACATACATATATATATATATATCTACATGCAACCATACACATGCACACTCCGAACCAGAGCAGTCTGAGGTTATACACACATGATCTGAATAATGCAAGTCCCAAAACTGAACCCTTGGGAATGCAATGAAATATGTCAGGGATTGTGATAATGAATGATACATGTATAGCAATTCTCTGTCCCTGATCACTCCAGATATGACACAGACCAGTCAACCAATACTGATGTCATTGACACCGAGTGTCTTTTGAAGTTGTTACAACAATATGTCATTGTTGAGAGAGTCAAATTCATTACTTAAATCAAGAAATGCAAGCACTAGCATCAGTTATCCATCAGCTTTTGTAAAGAAAACACTGAAGATAAGGATGCGTGGTATGGTATGGTATTTCATTTAATTTTTCTTATTTTATTCTATTCTATTCTATTTCATTTCATTGCATTGCATTGCATTGCATTGTAACACCTCTCTGGACTTCACATGAATTCTAACCTGAATGAGTGTTTACTTGGTGACAATACTGCTCCACATAAATACGACTAGATTTCCACAAGGACACCAGCAGCATACTCAAGAAGCTATCGGAATAAGCAAGTGAAGGAGGTGGGACTGAACAAACTAGCGTGTAATTCCATGTCCAGGGAAACTAGCCAAAGCAAAACCTGTGCTGGAAAAAGAAAATTGTGAACAGTCAAAACCTCATCAGACTGCAGACTGGCACCACTGAGCGTCAACCATAGAAATCTTTCTGACACTCTGGGGACAAATGTGATGTCCTACATGCAGATATACAGGATATGGCGTGTGAAAGGAAGCAAGTCACGCTAGCTAGTTGAGAGGTGGCCTAGTGGTAATGCACCTGACTAGGACGTGACTGGCCACATGTTCAAGTCCCATAAACGGACCAGGATTTTTACACCACCCCCACCCCCATCTGACCTTGAGTGGAGATCTGGGTGCTAGTCTTTTGGATGAGACAATAAACTGAGGCCCTGTGTGCAGCATGCATCTAGCGCACATAAAAGAACCCACAGCAAAACACAAAAAAAAGGGGGGGGGGGGGGCTGTCCCTGGTAAAATTCTATAGAAAAATCCACTTTGATAGTAAAACAAGGATATCTGCAGACAGAAAAAAAAGATAAAAATATGTGTGGTGCTGCACTGAAGTGACACGCTCTCCCCACAAAGAGCAGTCTGAATATCACACAAAGAAGTCTGTTGTGACAAAAAGAAAAATAACACAATACAATACAATGTAATACAATACAATGTAATACAATACAGTATGGGATGTCTCATGTGAAATGATGCTAGTCACACACAGACACACACACACACACTGACATACAAATACACACACACACACACACACACTGACACAAATACACACACACACACACATACCTGGGGATTTTGAACAGTGCACGTCTGGGGTCAACATCAGCGTGTGGCGGCTTTCCCTCAGCCAGCTCTATGGCCGTGATCCCCAGCGACCACACGTCACAACGCACATCATAGCTGTAGTCCAGCTGCTGCTCACAGGCAATCACCTGTTGGAAAATATTTCTAGGAGTATTAAGTGTGTGTGTGAGAATCAGAATCGGAATCCAGCCAACAGGGGAAGTGTGTGTGTGTGTGTGTGTGTGTGTGTGTGTGTGTGCGCGCGCGCGCGTGCGTGTGTGCGTGCGTGCGTGTGCGTGCGTGCGTGTGTGTGCGTGCGTGCTTTTGTGTGTGTGTGTGTGTGTGTGTGTGTGTGTGTGTGTGCATTTGCGTGTGTGTGTGTGTGGTAGTGTGTGTGTGTGTGTGTGTGTGTGTGCGTGGTTGCATGCGTGCGTGTGCATGTGTGTGTGTGTGTGCGCGCATGCATGTGTGTGTGTGTGCGTCTGTCTGTCTGACTGCGTGCGTGCGTGCGTGCGTGTGTGTGTGCGTATGCGCATCTGTCTGCCTGTGTGTGTGTGTGTGTGTGTGTGTCTATGCATCTGTGTCTGTGTCTGTGTGTGTAAGTGTATCTGTGGTATATGTATAAGCGGATGACCTTGTGCCTCAAGAACTGGTCTTCATTCCCACATGTGAACCCACATCAGCGGATGACCTGCCTGCCGACTCATCTGTCGGACCCGACAGGAGAATCCAGAGAGAAAGAGTTGTGCAAGTGCATACTTCTTCTTCGTTCGTGGGCTGCAACCCCCACATTCACTCGTATGCACACGAGTGGGCTTTTACGTGTATGACCGTTTTTACCCCGCCATGTAGGCAGCCATACTCCACTTTCGGGGGTGTGCATGCTGGGTATGTTTTTGTTTCCATAACCCACTGAACGCTGACATGGATTACAGGATCTTTAACGTGCGTATTTGATCTTCTGCTTGCATATACACACGAAGGGGGTTCAGGCACTAGCAGGTCTGCACATGTGTTGACCTGGGAGATTGTAAAAATCTCCACCCTTTACCCACCAGGCGCCGTCACTGTGATTCGAACCTGGGACCCTCAGACTGAAAGTCCAACGCTTTAACCACTCGGCTATCGCGCCCGTCGTGCAAGTGCATACAAAAGTGCATGTAAGCATTTTTGTGTGTACATCCATGCATCCATTTTAAGTGAATGGATAAATGCAAACTCAAATGCGGATATATACACAGAGAGAGATACAACTGCATGTAAGCGATTCTGATTTGTATGCATAACAAGTGCATGCTTGTAAAAAAGAATGATCATACCTGATGCTCATCTTTCTGTATATGAGTCTACCTTTCAATCACATTTACAGCTGTAATATATAAATCTACCTTCTAATACTATATATATACTATATATATAAATACATACTGGCATCAAACAAGTGCCAAACGCAAGTTTGTAAGTGTACGGCTTTGACTGTATGAGCGCAAACCAGAAAATAAGCCAATGATTCAGTCTACATCTACAGTTCCAGCGGTGAAGCAGACATCTGTATAAGGGCAGTGAACTCATATCCATCATCTCTAGGGCCTGGCACTGGAAAGTGGGACCCAATCCTCCCCTTCCACTGTTTTAACCTTCCCCAACCAAAGTCAGGTACTCATTCACACCTGGGTGGGGGGGTAAGGAAAATCAAAGCAAAGTGCTTTTTACTGAGGACACAAAATGTTGCCTCGACCCTGATCACTGTTGATCACTGAATCAGAATTCTAGTACCTAACCCATCTTGCTATGTCACCAATCCTGCATGTGTACAAAAATATGAAGGGAGCGACACTCAGTCTGGCTCCGCGACTAAGCCATTATTGTCGTTAGTAGGGGGCTTAGCAGGTGGTGTCCTAAGTACGTTAAATCAGAACAGGCACCACTGAACACCACCAGCAGTGCAGGGTCTCCTCTGGTGTGTGGCCTCCTGGTGACCTAACAACGATGGTTCCTTGTAGACTGTCGACGCTGGAACTCCGACGGACGAACCCGGGTGTGGCCGTGTATGGGGGAATCTAAATGAGCAGCGTGAGAATAATGCCACTGAAACGGTGCAGATGATGGGGCAGCAAAAAAAAAAAAAAAAAAAAAAAGTATACATGAATGTCACACATGCAATTTTTCACAAAAGTGCACTTGTCTGAGTGAACTACTGTGAAAAGAAAAAAAAACAAAGCATGAATTTTTTTTTGCATACATGTCTTATGCATACGTCATGTGTATACAAGAGTGTCAGCTAAATGAATAAACTAACCAGCTGTCGTGGCAAAGTGTTCAGTACTGCAAACTGATGACTGGGAGGACGTGGGTTCAATCCCTATAAGAGGGGCATGTGACCAGCTCCTTCCCAGAGCTGTGTGTGCTCTAACGGGAAGACTGGGACCACATATTCAAGGATCGCCCACTTCACAGATGCAGCTGTGGGAGTGTTGCTCAAATTTCCTGACCTACACTGCACAGCGTTTCTATCTCTATGGTCTGGTCAACGCCGATATATATCATAATGAATATATATATATATATCTGACTTTAAATGAGACTTACGTGGAAGCTGAAGTTTACTTGGAGTTCTACCCAATAAGAGAGCGCCCTGAAAGAATTATGGTCTAACTCAAACTATGCTTCTGAGGTGACGCCTTCTCACTGGGTAGAAATCTATCTATCTATCTATATATATATATTCATTCATTTCATTCATTTTGCCCATCGCTCCTGGTGGAGCATAGGCCATCGACGACCCCTCGCCATCGCACTCTGTTCTGGGCTGTTCTGGCCATATATATATATATATATATAACAAAAAAAAATTTAATAAATGAATGAATAAATAAATAAACAAATAAATAAATGAACAACTAATTAATCAAACTATTCACAACAGCAGTTACTGACCTCTGGAGCCATCCAGTAGGGCGTGCCCACATGTGTCTTCCGATGAGCATGGTGACTCTCCAGGTGGCCTGACACACCTGTTGATTAAAATGCAAGGTATCCGTACACACAGAGTGGTAGAAATAAGAACCCAAACAATATGTATTTGTATTTCTTTTTATCCCAACAGATTTCTCTGTGTGAAATTCAGGCTGCTCTCCCCAGGGAGAGCGCGTCGCTACACTACAGCGCCACCCATTTTTTTGGCATTTTTCCTGCATGCAGTTTTATTTGTTTTTTCCTATCGATGTGGATTTTTCTACAGAATTTTGCCAGGAACAACCCTTTTGTTGCCATGGGTTCTTTTACGTGCGCTAAGTGCCTGCTGCACACGGGACCTCGGTTTATCGTCTCATCCGAATGACTAGCGGCCAGATCACCACTCAAGGTCTAGTGGAGGGGGAGAAAATATCGGCGCCTGAACCGTGATTCGAACCAGTGCGCTCAGATTCTCTCGCTTCCTAGGCAGACGCGTTACCTCTAGGCCATCACTCCACTATATCATATGCCACTACATCATGTACACACAGAGTGAGAAAAATTGGAGCAAAGTGCTTTCTCCCCTAGGACACAACACTATGCTGAAACAGGGCCCTCACAGCTGGACAAGGGACCAGAAGTCCAACGCCTAGCAAAATTCTGCCATAGCAGGTTTTAAAAAGCATTATATATACATAGTAGTAAAGAGTGGTAACTCTCTCCATTACACAAGGTACACAACTTCAAGTCAGTGATGCTTACGCTACCGATTCAGCTAGCACACAGGTAAATAAAAGGTACATTGATATATAAATAAAAGGTATATATATATATATATATATGGAGTGATGGCCTAGAGGTAACGCGTCCGCCTTGGAAGCGAGAGAATCTGAGCGCGCTGGTTCGAATCACGGCTCAGCCGCCACTATTTTCTCCCCCTCCACTAGACCTTGAGTAGTGGTCTGGACGCTAGTCATTCAGATGAGACGATAAACTGAGGTCCCGTGTGCAGCATGCACTTAGCACACATAAAAGAACCCAATGCAACAAAATTGTTGTTCCTGGCAAAATTCTGTAGAAAAATCCATTTTGATAGGAAAAACTAATAAAACTGCACGAATGAAAATTTTTTTTTTAAATGGGTGGCGCTGTAGCATAGCAACACGCTCTCCATGGGGAGAGCAGCCTGAATTTCACACAGAGAAATCTGTTGCGATAAAAAGAAATACAAATACATATAAATATATATATATATATATATATATATATATATATATGCAAAATACATGAGCTCTCTCACATCATACATCAATCTTTCTTAAGTGTAGATATGACACATACTGATTCAATTTCATTTTCCAAATCTTTCTCCAGCAAATTAAATGAAACACAACGAACCACAGAAGGACCTGAACAATACATATACAATAAGACAGAAAAATAAGTCAAATCAATACAAAAACATTAGATTATGTGGCACCAAAAAAAAAATAAAAGGATAAATAAATAAAAGAGTCTCACAACAACAAAATAACTCAAAAGACAAACCACCATTCTGATATTGATTATTGGAATAAACTCTGCAGGTAATTGGTTTGTTTAGATTCTGGCAAAAAGTCATGCATCGATTAAAAAAACAAAGGTAAAAAGGCTTCACTCTTTTTGTGACTATCAAGCAACAAACGAAATAATTTGCTTTGAAGACAGTCAAACACAAACAAAATACTAACTCTATAGTAAGAAATTACAAAAAGTCATTTTCTCACCAAAGTCAATAATTTTGATGACTCCACTATGTGTAATGAGAATGTTGTGACCTTTAACATCTCTGTGCATCACATTATGCTCGTGCAAGTGGTGCAGCACCTGTTGACATCACACATCACAACACCATTAAGAAAACTACACATGTACATTCAGTAGACAGACAGACAGACATGAACGAATACATACATACATACATCCAAACATACATAAATAAATAATAACACACACACACACACACACACACATACATGCATACATACACACACACACACACACACACACCACACACTAAACATTAAGTTAAAAAGTTCAAGGTCCCATAGCCTTTAATGGCCATATTCATATCCACTGTGACCAGGGCTCAAGACAGGAAAGCAGGTACGGGCCGAATCCTGTCCTTCCACTGTTTTAACCTTCCCCGACCAAAGTCAATTACCCACTCACACATGGGTACATAAGGAAAAATCGGAATAAAGTACCTTTCACAATGATACAACACAATTCCTAAACGTTGTCCCAAATGCTGATCATGGAGTGAAAACTGGATCAGACGTCCAACACCAAACCGATTCTGCCTTGGTGCCAACTAGTGCCATTACAAACCTACTGTGCTCTTTTCCTCAGCTTTGTGAACAAACATGCTTGAAACATAAATGTACACACACCCAGTACCACTCATCAGTCTGCCCCCACTTATAAAATAGACTCACAACACGCAAGGCCATCGCAACATTTACTGAGCTGCAAAAATAAACCCCAAAACAAGAACAAAAAAACATGTTCCAGTCATCTCATTCCTTCATCCTGTGATGCTGACTGATGTTAAAGAATTAATCAGAACTTTTCCTTTCTTTTCCAAGCAGAAAACCAGTCACAGAAAATAAATCTGTGGCGAGCCTAAAATACAGTGGGTTTTGTTTTTTACTCATGTTATATCATGTCATCAGGGACATTAATAAGTGTATTTCAAACAAACTCTCCTAAAGAACTAGAAAAAAAGCATCTTGGCAGACAAAAAAAATGGCTGTGATGTACTAGTACATCCCCAAAAGGACACACATCAAACTACCATAGGTGTGTGCATACACTAGAATACACATCTATAAATATGTAATAATGGTAAGTGCACTCACACGCGCGCGCGCACACACACACACAGGCACTCATATACATACACGCGCGCGCACACACACACAGATTCACACACACACACACACTCATACACACACACACACACACACACACACACGCACGCACACACACACACACACACACACACACAATAACGCTTCCATTCATTATTTAACACAAATTCACACGTGTACAATATATGTATAACTACACATGAACACACACAAACAACAATTAGATACACATTATTTCCACTCAAACACATGTATTATGACACTTACGTGGACAGTTTCCTTTATAATGTGAGCAATCAGGTGTTCACCCAGGTGACTGTCTTTCTTCAGCAAACTTCTGGACAGGGAAGTCACAGATCCACCTCCACACAGCTGAACAAAATAAAAGGTAGAATAAGTCCATGATAATGACATTTAAAAGTTCAAAGGTATGTTCCATAACCTTCTACTGCAATCGGGGCAGTGAAAGGAAATTTTCTATCTAAAATTACGTTTAAATAACACACTTACCGTGACCCAACTAGTGCAAACTCCGGCAGGGGTCTGACATTCCTGTCCTGTGCAAACTACTATCCACCTATGCGGAGAAAACGAAAGCAACTATGGCCGATAACCTCCCGGAAGCAGGTAACCTCCCCTTTGTCCCGCTGGCTAGTGCCCTCTTTTTCCGGCAGCCATCATGACTCCTGTTCCTGTGCTCTTCATACGGCTAAGTTTTTTTTGTGTATTTTCTGCCTGTCTGTCGATTCTCTGGCGTTCTTGTTTTTTGTCAAATTATGTCTCCAACCAGGTCACATAATTATGCAGCTCGATTGGGCGATCGCGCTAAAATTAAGGCACGATCGCAATCAATTCGCTGACACTCTGGGCCCTCTACTCCTGGCCCTCTCAACAACGCCAACCCGCCGCCTCCACCACTTTGTGAATTCATATCAACTGTGTCTAGGGCTCGGCACAGAATGGCAGTCCCCCCATCCCCTCCTTCAACCATTTTAACCTTCCTCAACCGAAGTCTGGTACCCCTTCACACCCGAGTGCAGTAAGAAATATCAGAGTAAAGTGCTTTTATCAAGAATATAACACCATGCCGAAATAAGGGCTTGAACCCTGATCACTGGTGGACACAGGATCAGACATCCAACATCTAACCAATTCTGCCATGGCATTTCCAAAACAACATTACAAATTTACTGACCACATTGTGCTTCATACTATGATTATAAGGCAAATCTTTCCAATGTTAACAAATTTCCATTTTCAACAATACATAAGGCACAACATATTGTGTGGTGCAAATGAAAATAACAAACAGGAAGTTGAACACTAATGGGTCGAACCCTGTTGCTGTCGCGGCTGTGTTTGCACCTTCAACTGAAGTTGATCATGATGCCAAGGTCCAGACATCATCTTGAGAACTCCCTTCATAGGTTGAGTCATCTGCTTGTCTAGTCTGTCAATCTCCGCCTTCTTAACCCATTCAACCCTGGGGAGTTTATAGCCACAGCAGGCTTTCATGCCATAACTGATGTAGAAAAAATGCAGAAGATATACTGTTTTTCCCTCAAATTACGCGTGGACACATCCGTAAATAATACAGAAATAGTTCCCTTTCCTTGTGATTTATGCGTATGTAGGAATGTGAAAACCATGTTAATGAGACAAATTCTGACGGCAGAGTAATGCTTGGGAGCAGGACTCAATGAGTTAATCTGCTTTGTCCTGGCTCCCCCACAGTGTGCTGTTTCAGTAAATGTGAGTTGCTTGATAACTGTTTTTATTCTTCCTTCTTCGTTCGCGGGCTGCAACTCTCATGTTCACTTGCATGCACACAAGTGGGCTTTTACGTGTATGACCGTATTTACACCACCATGTATGCAGCCATACTCCGTTTTCGGGGGTGTGCATGCTGGGTATGTTCTTGTTTCCACAACTCATTAAACGGTGACATGAATTACGGGATCTTTAACGTGCATGTTTGATCTTCTGCTTGCGTATACACACGAAGGGGGTTCAGGCACAAGCAGGTCTGCACATATGTTGACCTGGGAGATTGGAAAAATCTCCACCTTTTACCCACCAGGCACCGTTACCGAGATTCGAACCACAGACCCTCAGATTGAAAGTCCAACATTTTAACCACTCGACTATTGCACCCATCGTTTTTATTCTGACTGTCAGGGATTCCTTTTCAATAACACAATGATCATACTTCAGGTCATTAGCTTGACCAAGATACGATTCTGATTCACAACAGAGTTAAGACAGTTTGACCAAAAATTAGGCTGTTATGAGGCCCATGGCTCAAAGTTGAGGAAAAAAGTATTGCCATAACCAGTCAGTAAAATTAGGTGTACTCTATGTTCAGGCCTTACGCCCTCTCACCTCCATGACAAGCCAGATCTGGTCGTCATAGGAGTTGTTCCGTTTCAGGTAGATCCCATGGAATTTGGGCATGTTGGGATGTTCAGAGAGATCTCGAAGAACCTGGAACTCCTCTTCAATCTCTTCAATCATCTCATGGATTGACTCCAGAACTTTTATAGCCACCTCCTCGCCTGTTGATGAAAAAAGATTTTAAAAATAAATAAATAAATAAATAAAATAATAAAAATCAGCAAACATATACTGTAAATGATGCTTAAAATCAATTCACAATGCAATTTATTATCTACATAATACATCAACAACAAATGATATTTTTTCCCAAGTGATGAAGGAATAAACATGTTATTTCATTTCAGAAAAAAAATATGCTAATTTCTGCAGACAATCTGCATGAAAGAGCTGTTCCACTGAGTATCTTTGGAAAATAGAATTCAGCACACACTGCTGCTATTATCTTTTGTAGGGAACAATGCAAATCTAGGGATGCATACATGACCATGCAAATGTGTGTGTGTGTCTGAATGAGTGTGTGCATCCACGCATATTTATTTAGCATACATTTCTATATTTATTTATTTATTATTGTTACCCATATTGTTCATATCTATTTTCAATATTTCATTTTGTCATTTATTAATTTGTCAGTTTATTCATCTTATTCTATCTTATTTTATCTTTTATTTTCTATCTTAAGTTATTAGTGTGTGTGCATGTGTGTGTGCGTGTGCGTGTGCGTGAGTGTGTGTGTGTGTGAGTGTGGGTCTCTGTAATCTATAACATGTGTACGTGTGCGCGCGTGCGTGTGTGTGTGTGCATGCATGTGTTCAAGTGTGTGTATGTGCATTTCTATGTGTGAATGCATGTCTGTGCCCATCTTTTATGCATGACATTTAACATTTTGCTAAGATTACACACAATTTTTTTTTCCACGTTAAAACCAATTACCACGATACATCCAACTGTCAGAATGTCTACAGTGTAGGACTGATTTCAGAGCCCAGTTTCAACTCCCCTCAACTTACATGCTTTGAGTGAGTCGAGTCAAAAGTCTTCAACACTGACAGATTCATTGGGGGACTGTCTTTGAAAGGACATGGTAGTGGTCTCTATACAGAGGAGGGGGGGGGGGGGGGGGGCTTGTGGGGACAGGGGGGATGCTCATTCAGCCTGGCTTCACATCAAAGCAATTATTATTGTCTGTCAGGGGGCTTAGTAAGTGTTTCCAGTGACTCAGCGGAAGTGCAGGGTCTCCTCTGGTGTGTGGCCTCCATGCAAACTAACACTGATAGTTCCCTGTGGACTACCAGCACTAAGACTGCAAAAGATGAACCCAGGTTTGGCTGCTTATGGGGGACTCCAGGATGAGTAACATGAAATGTGGAGTGATGGCCTAGAGGTAACGCGTCCGCCTAGGAAGTGAGAGAATCTGAGCGCGCTGGTTCGAATCATGGTTCAGCCACCGATATTTTCTCCCCCTCCACTAGACCTTGAGTGGTGGTCTGGACGCTAGTCATTCGGATGAGACGATAAACCAAGGTCCCGTGTGCAGCATGCACTTAGCGCACGTAAAAGAACCCACGGCAACAAAAGGGTTGTTCCTGGCAAAATTCTGTAGAAAAATCCATATCAATAGGAAAAATAAAACTGCATGCACGAAAAAAAAAAAAAAAAATTGGTGGCGCTGTAGTGTAGCGACGCGCTCTCCCTGGGGAGAGCAGCCCGAATTTCACACAGAGAAACCTGTTGTGATAAAAAGAAATATAAATACAAATACAAATGATGGAGCAGCAAAAAAAAAAAAACCCAAAAAAACAACTAAACAAAAAACAAAAAAATAAAAATAAAAACACTGCTTTCACTAAAAGTTTCATTACCTGTGTTCTTGCTGAATCCCTTGAAGACCTCCCCATAGGTGCCCTCCCCAATGAGAGGCCCCAGCTCCCAGTGGTCAGAAGGGTCCGACAGTTCTTCAAAGTTCACCACTTTGCTGAAGTTGTTGTACATCTTCAACATGCTGACTTCTTTGTGCTGTGTGCGTTCAGCACCCTCCTGTCAGAAACAGTGAAGTGTGTATTTGTGAATACACTGTTTAATAATAATAATGGATACTTATATAGCACACTATCCAGAAATCTGCTCTAGGTGCTTTACAAAAATGCTTTGTTAACATAAAACATTACATCTATGTTACATACACACACCAAAATATGACTACACACACACACACACACACACACACACCCGTGTGCGCGCACACGCATGCACACACACACACACACGCGCACACACACACACTGCATACATACATTTTAACAATACATGTGTATCTAACAGCTACCCTTTGTTTGTTAGTTATTGTTAATGGGATTTGTTTCTATGTTAGATTAAATGAAAGAGAACAGTAATGTTGAGTACACAATCTGGATGATAAATACTGAAACAGTCAAAGTGAAATTGCATTTGTTTACTAACAGTAAATTAACCCTTTCACTGCAAGGAAAATAAGTTTTAAGTGAAATCTATTTGCCAGGGTTTTTTCCCCAAAAATGGGTATATATTTTCCAAAAATTATGTGCTCTTTGTTATTGGAGAAAGACCCATAAAAGTATATATTTTCTGAAAGGCAAATGAATAAAGAATACAAAACACATGATGTTTTCCCATTTTATATTTTTCAGTGACATGCTGTTGTGTTTTATTTTTTGTCACATTTTCAACTTGTTCATTACAAACATTAATCCGGTATTTTCCACTAAAACATCATATTTTCTGGACAAATTGATAATACCTGCACACACAAATCATACCAGAACAACCACTTTTTTTTCTTCTTTTTTTTAAGAGACAGATCTATACACAATGCATTGTGACTTCTCCAAGTGATAATATGGATGTGGGGCCACGCCCCCTTGATCTCCACCCCTCTCCTCTTCACCCGTCTCACACCATCACTTCATCCAGTTCTCACCAGACCACATTGGCTGAGTGCCAAGAAAATTGCTCGCACTGTGTCCTGCTAATAATTCAGTCACTTTCTGTCAACTGCTACAGCTGTACAGTCAGTATCACTCACTGATAGTCATATCTTGGCCAGTCTCTTCATAGCTCCTTTATTTTCTATCAAATCATCCTATAAAAGTTCATCACTGTCTTATTCGAATTTACACTTCAATTCTTTTGGCGCATCAGCTAAAGAAAACAATCTTGATTAATTTAGTGCAACACGATCACCTGTCTTGAATACACTTCAATTCTTTCGGAGCATCAGCTAAAGAAAGCAATCTTGGTTGATTTAGTGCAACACAATCGCATGTCTTGAGTATGGAGTTTGACATTTTACTACGAGCGAGGGGAGGAGCCAGGCAAACACTGCGGAAGTAACCCAACCAAAACGTTCAAATAAAGGACTGCCTCATGACGTAGATGTGGTTTCTAGCTATGAACAGAATCTAGAAAGATTCCCCAAGCTAAAGCTACCAGTATTTTTGTCAACGAACTCAATGCAAACCAGGGAAAAGTCAGAATATTTCAATGATGTGTTATCTCGTCATTGTGTCAGCGCAGCGTACATGCTTGCGCTGACAAGTTATCTCATCATATAGGCAGTCTAGAGGTTAATGCGCTCTCTCTCTCTCTCTCTCTCTCTCTCTTACACACACACACACACACACACACACACAAAATGCGTTATCAGAAGCTCTGCCAAATAATATTGTCTGTGTAAGTATATCATACCACTGTGACACTGAGTCTGGTACAACTAGCTTGAAAGAGAAAAAAAGATGTAATATGCAATCGTACCCTTTGTGTACCTATCTGAAAATGGTTCTAATTCAGTAACTGTAAACTACAAATTACAACCATGATGCTTTAGTTGTTCCTTTAAAGCCCTGATTGCTGCTGACAGACTTATGTGTTTGTCATTGAATGGCCGTCACCTCACTGAAGTAAGACAGAGTATACATCATACATGTTAGGATGTCAGTCACCACTCTGTATTTGGATATATTCCTCTTGTGATTGCAGTTCTGTTGATCACTTAAATCAATTACACCATTGATAACTGTGCAAAAATAGTAACAACAAATCAGACTCAAGTCAAAATGATCTCATTTCACCAATGTGCAGAAGTCAGGGGGTTAATTGCTTTTGAGTTTGATATGACACATTTAATACATTACATGGGCAGGTTAATCCAGGATTAAGTGAAAAGGAACCCTTAACACTTCAGTGTGTTCTGCACTGGATTTTGCCAAGGAGTTAAGTATCAATTTAAATATATGATAGCGTAAGATTTGTTCTATGTTTCTAGGTATGCTAATAATAAATGATAGCGTAAGATTTGTTCTATGTTTCTAGATATGCTAGTCATTGAGAAAAAAAAATCTATATTATGTATGTCATTGAATGCTTGATAAATGTATCTTGATGGCACTGATGAGTTTATCCATTATGAATTTTTCTGTGTCAGACCACATCTTTTGACATTAGGATTTTTTTCTGAATTCTCAAATACAGAACTGGAAAAGATAGTGTGCCAGACACCATATCTTCTTCTTCCTTTACACGGCCAACATCATTTTACTGATGATTCTGTCGTAGTTTGGGGAGATTGTTGAAGATTCCGCTGTTGTGAGGATTTAATATATATATATATATATATATATATCATATCTATAGTATAACATTAAAGCAGCTGGAGACAGCTGAACCCTTACTATTTTGGTAATTCATATGTGTATGTGTATATATTCTGGTCTCTGAATGTGTGTGTGTGTGTGTGTGTGTGTGTGTGTGTGTGTGTGTGTGTGTGAAAGATAATCCCATTAAAGAACGACAAACAAAATCGCAATATCGCAATGGAGGCTAGTGTGCAAAATTCATAAGGATATCACGTGTATCACTGTCGAACTTCGGCGTGATAAAAACATCCTGTTTTGCAGGCATGAAGGAAAGAGCAGTAAACAAAGTTTACAATTATCAACATCGTCTTGAAGTAAAACCAAATTTCATGGATAGATCTACGCTATCCCCGAGCAAACCTAATGATACTTTCATTTTGATTCAGTGCCAAACGGAACAAGATAATAGTCATCGATTTTTGTCGATGAGGCCACCGCCCTTCCTGCCCAGATCCCAATATTGCAGCATGAGCAGGCACCCAATGTTTCGCTGACGGCAAATAAATGCTTCATAACAACGCTGCTTGGAAATTACCCGCATATTTAGCCAGATTCTTACTTACACTCGTGAATCCTTTTCTGGCGTTACATATCCAGTTCTCAATCAGTCTGAATGAAAATATTTTAACATGTCTGTCAACATCACTCGAAGCAGCCGACAACACCCGCCATGATTCCAAACCGGATCCTAGAAATTGTGCGTTCGTCTGTTTACTTCCGGAACGTGGTCATTTTCATACAAAACTGAAAGTTGAAGAAGCTCGATCGCAGCCTAACCGTAATACTAAAATCGGAATGTGTGAGAAATAGATTTTAATGGTGCGTGGCTGATTACATTAATTTTTTTTCCTGTCTTGGTCTGGGACGTAAAAAGTAGCTAACTCTAATTCTCAGTCCTACTGGTCTGTGGCAGATTCATTGATTCATTGAGACTGTCATTCGAGCGATGTGGTGGTGGCACCGAGATGAATGGGTGAGATCTAAAATATTGCAAGGGTATATAAGTGGGCCTGGGCTAGACTATGCTTGCGGTGTGGTGACCTGAACAAAATTAAGCCGATTAAATGGCTCCGTCAGCAGCAGTTCAGTCTCCTCCGGTGTGTAGCCAAATCCTTCTTCCACTTGACCGACATCAGTATGTCGTTTTGTGGGAGGTTGCTGTTTAACTGGTCTGCCGAGGGATGTGCTATTGATTGGGGGGATGGGGCGCAGTCCACTGCATGGTGTGTTTGCATCTCCAGCTTGGCCAGTCCGGCTACCGTAGCGGAAATACACCCGTGGAGAGAAAACAAAAACAAAAACTGTGGGGGTGGGGGGCTTGCTAGTAGGCATGGGGGGTGGTGGTGGTGGGGGGTGGGGGTGGGGTGTGGGGCGGACTAAACAGAAGTGCTGGGGAAGAGTGGGATGGGGTGGGTAAAAAGCTACTTTTGTAGCTTTTGTTTCACATGCAGGAGACCAGTCGATCGTATCTGGACTTGAAGCAGTCCAGCGACTCGGCTGTGACAAACCTCCTGGGGCAGTGTGTTCCATTCCGGGATGGAGCGGTGGAAGAAAGACATCTATATTTTTACTGATATAGAGGAAGTGAATTTAGTAATGAAAATGGGTACTTTGGTTATGCCCCTGCTGTCATGCAAATTGCTACATATTGTGCAAACCTGTGATTTGTTGTATATTTACTATATATATATATATATATATATATATATATGGATATATGTGTGTGTGTATTTTGTGTGTGTGTGTGTGTGTGTGTGTGTGACAGGTCCTAAAGGGTTACTCCACCACTCCACCACAGGCACATTACAACTGATCTCTCCTACATGAGCTGAAAACCTGTCTCTCCCTCTCTCTGACAACAAACATGCAACAATAACACACAGAGAATACCTCTGCTGATTGAGGCTTATGCCCATGTCAACTATTTTTCCTTATTTCCTGTACATGACTTTGCTCTGGAAGGCAGTAATTCCACAGTCTTTAGAAAAACCGCAACAAGAATCTGACGTTACACACATCCTGCTGTCCTGATAAAACTCTGTCATTTAAACATTTCCGGAATGACAGATCAAATATCCCCACCCTGTTAAACTATTTAGGCTTTTGTTTACCTTCTTTTCTGAAGCTGTCGTGCACAGTGCTGCACCACTATAAGAACTGTCTTCTACTTCTTAAAAGTCAAAAAAGAAATAAGGGTTGTGGAAACCCAAACAATTTGAATGCATATGTTTTTATTTTGATTGATTGATGTGGATACAAATATAGCGCCTATCCTCGGCTGGAGACTAAGCTCTAAGTGCTTTACAAATATGGGGTCATTTGCACAACAGGATTTCTACCTGGTTAGAGCCAACTGATGGCTGCCACTGCCATGGGCGCTTATCATTCATTTTCTGTGTCATTTAATCAGATTTCAGGCACGCACACATACACACTCACACAGACATGTAACATTTTACTTGTATGACAATTTTATTATTCACCTCACCATGGAGGCAGCCATGCTCCATTTTCGGGGGTGTGCATGCTGGGTATGTTCTTGTTTCCATTACCCACCGAATGCTGACATGGATTACAGGATCTTTAAAGTGTGTATCTGATCTTCTGTGTGCGTATACACACGAAGGGGGTTCAGGCACTTGCAGGTCTGCACATATGTTGACCTGGGAGATTGGAAAAATCTCCACCCTTTACCCACCAGGTGCTGTCACCTGTTGTGCCTGTCCTTGAAACTTCTGAACTGCTGACCCTTGGTGAAATGTTATCAGCGTGACATGAATCTAAAGTGTAGTTACTACTTTTTGTGTACTTTTCAATGATGCAATCAATTTCACAGAATAAAAGTAATGCAGTCACAAGGGGATGAAATCCAGATTCAGAATGGTGACTGAAATCCCGTCCTGTAAGCTCCACCATTTTATCCCCGAGAGCTGACAGCCCTTCAATGATGAGCATATTTGTCAGCAGCAGGCAAGGGGCATCAATAGTTGCTCAAAGGTCTGTGAATTTACAAGGCATCTGAGAATATGATACAGCAGTAGCTGGAAATCTGACAATAGTAGTGACAATCGCAGCAGCAGCATTGATAACAACAACAATGATGATGATGATGATGATGTTGTTGATGATAATGGTAACGATAATATTATGAGTATATTAGACAAAGAGTAGACATGTTCTCATTACATGGTTTTTATTATCATTGAAGAAGAAGGTGACAAAAAGAAAAAAAAATATACAAAAGGCATCCATGTATTCACTGGTAGATGGTTTTCTTATTGTGGGATAAAGATATGCTTTATCTTTCATGTAACGACAACAACCAAAAAAGTCAAATCGTCAGCTTTCTGACAGTTCAGATATGATAACCTGAAGCTTTGTTGGATTTATAAATTCATAAAACAGAACAAAAAATACAGTAAAAATGTTTTAAAAACATATTGTGACTGATCAAACAACTGCATCTTATATTCCATTCTGAATGCCTCCCTAACTCATGAAAATGAAATTGGGAAGATTTGAAATGTACCAAGGCAATCAATATTACAAATTACATGCAAACACAACAAAGTCTTTAATTAAGCATCAGTATATGAGTCCAATAAAAACCAATGTATCACTTCAAAAGTTTTTTTTGGTGTTCGTCTATTAGGTGTGTGTGTGTGTGTGTGTGTGTGTGTGTGTGTGTGCTCGCGCACACGTGTGCACTTTCCAATATTTGAAGCCATGTTTGAGTGCACTAGTTTCTATTGGTGTGTGCTGCGCACAAATATCTACATGTAATCTTTCTCTCCAACGCACACACAAACACACATTCACATACATATACACGTGCACACACACAGACACACACACACACTCACACACATGCAAACACACACACACCACATACATATACACACTCACAACATCTTTTCTGGTTTTGATAACGAAGAAAAAAATAAAACATTACTGATTTTTCACTCGATCCAAATAATTTGTTGGTGCATGATTGAGAGAGAGAGAGAAAAAAAATGAAGACGGCAGATTTTATTAGTTAAACCATACAAAATTCTGTTTCTGGAGGAAATCAGATGATAATGGAGTCTCCCGTCAGACTGACGGATGAGTAGGTAGGCAGGCTTATCTGTTGGTGTGTGTCCTCATATGGGAGAAGAGGCCGATTCTTGCAAGGGAAAACGTCTCCAGAAGTTGAGCCCTGCTTTCTTCACTCACGCTTCTCCTTAATGGCCAGCATTCTCTTGTTTTCAAACGTCTTTATGCCACTACAGCACAGCATCCTCCAGCGAGAGTGGTCAAGGGCATCAGGTATATGATAATTATTAGGTGGCTTTCTTTCTGTAAACTTGTGTTTAAAATTATGCCATTTTTGTTCAAAATGAAGTCATAGGAAGTTGAAAGGCAAATCGACCCCACAACCCCACACTCATATAATTATGCTGAAAAGCCAGTCTGTATCATCTGTCTCCCTTTCCTTTTTTTTTTTTTTACAAGTACAGAGACCATTAAAAACATCAACAATACTTACAGTTATATTGAAATGGATATCACAGCCTCTTTCACTTCTTTTATAGCATTGAAAAAAAGTCACAGCATGTCAAAGACTTGACTCTAATACAGCCTTGTGCAATTCACTGGGCAGCAGCTTACAAGAAGATAATGTCATAAATGGATCATGTCCTAAAAAAGAAAAAGAAAAAAAGATAACAATGAAGATGATTATGAGGATGTTGATTACAATGATAACAATACTATAGTATAAAACTCCAGTTACTTAATGGCATTAAAAAAACAACTTCAATCACAAAATGGTGTTATTTGTATCGTATTGTAATACTTTTTTGTTGTGACAGATTGCTCTGTGTGAAATTCAGGATGCTCTCCCAGAGGGAGAACACATCGCCACAGTGCAGCAACATTCTTTTTCTTTTTCTTTTTTTTTCTGTCTGTAAGTGTATTTGTTTTGTGATAATAATGATAATAACAAAAATAATAATAATGACTGTAAGGCTCCAGTTACTTAATGGAAATATTTGACCATAAAATTATTAATAACAATAATAGTAATGATAACAGGTTAAAGGTCTCATAGCTTTTTGTGTCCATCAGGGCAGTGAATTCATATCCACTGTGTTTAGGGCTCAGTACAGGATGGTGGAGCCCAGTCATCTCCTTCCACCTTACAGTAATAATAGTAATAATAATAATAATAACACTTCAGTCACATAGTGGCATTACCTGGCCAGTAGAATAATGATAATAATAATAAAACAAAAAACAATAACAGCAGCAACACAGTCCCTTATTGGCATTACTTGGCCAGCAGAAAAAAAAAAAGAAGAAAAAACCCCCAATAACTGCAGCAACACAGTCACTTCATGGTGTTATCAGGCCAGCAGATATACTGAGTTCTAAAGTAAGTCCTGGCAATTTATGTAGACAGCGGGGTGCTGTTGGGCGGCGTGGGTATGATGGGAGGCAGTGGGCGGGAATCGTCGATGGGACGCAGGATTGGGGTGTTGCGGTCCAACAGGTCGGACACAGAGATAGTGTTGGAGTTGATCTTGATGGTGACTGGCTGCAGGTCTTTCTGGTGCTTTTCCAGGATGTCTGATTTCCTTATGTACTGTAGAAGAAAAGAAAAGAAAAATAGCAGCAAAATGAGATTAAACAGAATAAAACAAAAAAAGATGAAATAAAAATAAAATATGAAATAGAATAAAATAAAATAAGATTTAAAAAAAAAAAAGAAAAAAAAAAAAATCAATAAAAAAAGAAAGAAAAATGGAACAGAATATAATAAAATAAGATAAAACAAAAACTTTTTAAAAAAAAGTTTCACTTTCAAGTAGATGTCAAAGGTTGTGGACTGATCACCCACCAACCCCCCCCCCCCCCCCAACCCCCCCGCCCCCCCCTGCCCCCCACCCCACCCCCACCGCTATCACCACCATCACACCACCATGAACAACAGCATCCACCCACCCGTCCAGGTCCCTTCTTGGTCCTTCCAGCCTCAGTGACCACGACGCCTGTGCTCACGTCCATGGCCTCCAACTGTCAAAAACATAGATATCTCATGGTCAATTTCGTTTGTCACAGTAACGCATCTCAAGTACAATTTCTATTGTTTATAGATAATCACGGTACAATGATTAAGCACTCTTTCCAGAAAAAGAAAGCTCTTCGTGTTTTAACACTATAATCTACGATTGTTAAGAGACACAGCAGCACAACATCTCATGGTCAATTTCCACTGTTGAAAGATAATTACAGTATAGTAATAAAGCGCTCTATTCAGAAAAAGAAAAAAAAATTTTGGTGCTTTAACACTATAATCAACAATTGTCAAAAACACAGCAACGCAACATCTCATGGTTAATTTCTACTGTTGAAAGATTACAGTATAATAATAAAGCACTCTATCCAGAAAAAAAAGAGAAACGTTCTTGGTGCTTTAACACCATAGTCTCTAATTGTCAGAGACACAGCAACACATAATCTCATAGCCAATTTTAAAATTGAAAGCTCATTATGATAATAAAGCACTCTCTGTCCAGAAAACTTCTCTTGGTGCTTTAATCAATACCACAGTCTTCAGCCATGAGGTGTGCAGCAACACAACATCTCATGGATAATTGTTCTTGCTGTAGACGGGCACCATAGCCGAATGGTTAAAGCGTTGGACTTTTGATCTGAGGGTCTCGGGTTCGAATCACGGTGACGGCGCCTGGTGGGTAAAGGGTGGAGATTTTTACAATCTCCCAGGTCAACATATGTGCAGACCTGCCAGTGCCTGAACCCCCTTCTTGTGCATACGCAAGCATAAGATCAAATACGCATGTTAAAGATCCTGTAATCCATGTCAGCGTTCGGTGGGTTATGGAAACAAGAACATATCCAGCATGCACACCCCTGAAAACGGAGTATGGCTGCCTACATGGTGGGGTAAAAACGGTCATACACATAAAAGCCCACTCGCGTATATACGTGTGAACGTGGGAGTTGAAGCCCACGAACACAGAAGAAAAAGAAGAAGAAGTTCTTGTTGTAAAAAGATCATAATAATAATAATAAACTTATGAAGCACACTATCCAGAAAGCTGCTCTTGATGCTTCACAGAAGATGCAATATTCTACATCACACACTGTGTCAGTGTTACAAATAATGTGCATGCCAAAATGCACGGAGCAAGAACTACATACATTTTATACACTATCCAAACATGAAAGTGTACATTCAAACATACATACATACATACTCGCCTCCTGATACACACATGCATATTCACACACACATACACACACATTTGTACATGAATGTATATGTGTACACATACATTATGTATATATGTATACACAAATAGTCAAGCATACCACATATACAAGAGTATAATAATACTGTTTGGAGTGACATGCTACAAACAAACCTATTGCTGAAAGAAGAGATGAGTTCTGAGGTCAGATTTAAGTTATGTACAAGTGCTGGAAATTTCAGTCATAATATTTATTAGAAAATGGAATATAAAAGTTGTGGAAAATCACAGTCTAATAGTGTAAAAAAAAGTAGTCAGTATACTATATTAATAATGGGGATAGTTTACCGTTTGTTTTTCTAAGTAAGACTTTTTTTTTTTAGTTCTTGTTATGCATGATTTATATGTTGTGATTTTGTTGTTGTTATTGCTGTTGATGCTGATGGTGTGTGTATGTATGTGTGTGTGTGTGTGTGTGTGTGTGTGGACGTGTCTGTGTGTATGTGTGTGTCTTTGTGTGTGCGTGTGTGTCTGTGTGTGCAAATGTATGTGTGTTTGTGTGTAGTGTACATATAAGTTACATGTCAAAAAAAAAAAAAAAAGTACGCATTTGAACTTGAACTGTACGATGTTTTAGGTCTTGAAGACCTGTTCATCGCTCCGTGTGGGTCATCAGTTGTACATACTAAACTTTGCATGCGTGGCTTATTGGCAAGACGGATTGTACTTGTTTGGCTTGTTCTTCCAGTAGACATCCTGTCTGTTCTTGAAGGCATTCACCAACGGTGCCAGGACCACTTCGTCTGGGAGACTGTTCCACGTCTTGGTGACCCTTTCACTGAAGAAGTGTTTCCTGGTGTCGCAGTGGGTGTGGTGTGGGAACAGTTTCTTCATGTTTCCTCTGGTGCCTGATTCCTCTGCGGTTTCAAGTTTTGGTTTTTCAGTTTTGTGGAGTCCGTGGACATACTTGAAGGTGTCTATCATATCCCCTCCGAGTCGTCTGTGTTCCAGGCTAGGCAGGCCTAGTCGCTCTAGTCTTTCTGAGTAAGGTAGCTCACTGATCGAGGAGATCAGCTTTGTGGCTCGGCGCTGCACGTCCTCTAGCTGCTTGCATAATGTCTTGATTACAAAATCTTTTGATTTGCAGCACACACGTTTTATTTCTTAAACCCAATCTGTTCCAGTGTCAAACCACAGTTACCTGGCCAACCCAAATTACCAACCATCCACCCTTGCAGTGGCCCAACCACCCAAACTCCCAACTGGCCAATCCAACCACTCAACCAAACCAAACCCTCACACAGAGAGGATGAGACACACATCGCATGCAGCAGTACAACAAGTGGTCTGACTCACCAGAGTGGGTGCACGTGACTTGGTTGCTGATTTCTTATGCTTGAATGTAGCACGACTCTTATGCACAACAATGTCACAAAACCTTTGATTGTTCTACAGTGTCAGAAATGGGGATAGTGAAACTGTTTGTATATGTGGCATATATCATTGTCAATGTTGTGTGTCATTTGGCTTTAAATGTATCTTGTACATGGAGATGTGAAATAAAGTCAAACCCATACTGGTTTATAAACTATATTGTTCAACAATTCCTTAACTCAGTACTGCCAGTTAGCTCCCCTGACTTTCCTCCCCCTCTTATGCTATAATACAGTGAGATGATGAAAGTATCCATATTTCTTATTTGAAATTTTCACACACTGATGACTTGTAAACGAATCAAGGAAAGCATAAAGAGTTTGAAACAGATTAAATTCAGAACATTATATAGCCACAATAGGTCCCCCTTCGTCTAATTCTGTTGTCTGCCTTGTGACTGAGATGAAACTGGGTCAAATATTTTAGGTTTGAGATATTTGAATTTTTCTGCCTGTTTCTCAGGTGCTTGCCCTTAGCTCTTTGTTATTCTTAGCAAGAAATAGCTTTTTTTAGTTGTTGTTGTTATGCATAATTTACCTGTTTCCTGAATATGACTTTGTTGTTGCTGGTGTTGGTAGTTTATGAATGTGAATATGTGTGTGTAACGATGTGTGTGTGTGTGTGTGTGTGTGTGTGTGCATATGTATGGACATGGCAGGCATGTGTAATACTGACAGACTGACTGAAACATGAATATTTGTATGTGGATATTCTAGTTCTTATGCACGAATAAAATCCATCGATCCAATAACTTGAAAATAATGTTAATTAAAAAAACAACAACACAAAAACACAACATCTTATATAGAGAGACTAAATGGTACTAATGTTATGTTTATGTTCATGTTCGTGTGCATGTATTTGTGTTTATGTGTGTGTGTGTGTGTGTGTGCGTGTGTATATATATATATATGTGTATGCATACACACACATCTGCACATATATGTGCACATATGTGTGTGTGTGTGTGTGTGTGTGTTGTGTGGTGTGCATGTGCATGAGTGTGTGTAATGTGCTACATGTGTGTGTGCATGTGTGTTAAAAAACAACAACACATTTTGATCACAAAATCTTTTGACTTGCAGCACAAAAGTTTCTATTATTTCCCAAACCCAACCTGTTCTTGTGGCAAAATACAATCACTCATCTGACCAAAACCATCGACTACCACTCTCCCCTCCACCACTGGCCCACCTACCCCTAGCACCCTACACAATACAATCATCCAGCCAAACCCAACCCTCACACAGAAAGGACGATACACACGTCACATCACAAGCAGCGGTAAAAGAAGCGTTCTGACTCACCAGACTAGGCGGAAGTGATGGGTTGGTTGGCCTCCTATACTTCACAGACTTCAAAGAAGTTTTCCCTGCAAGAAACGGGAAAAAGAAAAGTTAGAGGCCCCACAACCTTTTCACGCCATCGTGGGCAGTGAATTCATATCCACCGTGTACAGGGGTTCAGCATTAGGAATAGCGCAGCATAATCCTCTCATTCTTCTGCCGTTTTAACCTTCCCAAACCAAAAGTTAGGTACCCATTCACACCTGGGTGGAGTGAGGAAAATCAGAGAGTAAAGTGCTTTTCCCCCCAAGGACACATCGCCGTACTGAAATACAGGGCCTTGAACCCTGATTAATGGTGAGCACTGGATCACAAGTCCAAAGTGAAGCTGGTTCTGCCATGATGCAAGGAACAGAAGTTAATACAGAAGATTAGTTAATATATTTGTTTGGTTGGTTTACTTGAAATATGTTATTACACTCAAACACACTCAAACACACACACACATGAACACACAACAACACACACACATACACACAAACACACACACACATGCACATACACACTCAAACACACACACATGAACACACAACAACACACACACATACACAAACACACACACACACACACACCACACACACATACACACCCACACCCACATACACACATGAAAGTAAATATAGAATTTTAACGATTAGATTTTTTTTTAAAGTGCATCACAAGTGAGTCTTGAAGGCCTTGCCTCTCTTGTTTTACTTATTTATCTATTCATCTATTTATTCATTGAAAAAAAGCCATGAAACTGCAGTCACACCAATAAAATACAGCATGCACATACACACAAAGATGTACACACACACACACACACACACACACACACACACACACACACACACACACACACACACACACTCTTAAACCAAGTAATAGAGACGTCACTGCATTTGGACATATCCTGATACATTACACCACATCTGCTAGGCAGATGCCTGACAGCAGCATAACCCAATGCCCTAGTCAGGCCTAGAGTATGCGTGTTTGTTTGTGTAACTATCAGAGCAGATTACTTCTGCTCAATATTTGCCCGAGGACAACACTTATATTACCATGGGCTCTTTTTTCAGTGTGCCAAGTGCATGCTGCATGCATTTCACCTCAATGACTAGACACTCAGTTTGATAATCCAGTCAAACTTGGGATCAGGATCAAAGCCTGACCCTAATGGACACTGTGTAGGCAAATAAGTGTATCATCAACCATTTCGCCACCTTCATGACAATAAACAAATTTTCAACCAGAGTATCAAATACTGAGCAAGCCAACTGACCAATCAACGATACTGATACAAAAACAAAGTTATGAGAATCAAAATCTCAGTGATATGATTTGGAAAGAAAATAGAGGCAGACAGATGGACTGACAGAAAGAGAATAAAAAGAAAGAAACAAAACCCTATCATACGTAAACAGGAGTGGAAACCTCGTGGAAATGTGCCATATACAGACTGGGATTTTTACTCCCCCCCACCTCCGCCCCACCACCCACCCCCTCCACACTAGACTTTGAGTGGTATCTGGGTCCTAGTATTTCAGATGAGATGGTAAGCCAAGATCATGTGTGCATCATGCACTTAGCACATGGAAAAAAAACAACCCATGGCAACAAAAGAGTTGCACCTGGCTAAATTCTCTAGAAAAATCCACTATCATAGTAAAGCGAATACACTTTCATACAGATTAAAAGAAGAGAAAAAAAAGAAAAAAAAAGGATGGCACTACACTGTGTGACACACTCTCCCTGGGCAGAAAAACCCCAAATTTGTAATGACAAAAAAACTGTAATGTAATGCAATAGAATAGAATAGGATAGAATAGAATAGAATACAGTGTTGTACCCGTGATAGTGGAATCAGAGCAGGATTTTTTGCTTTTCACACTCTTGCCCAGCTGTTTCTCCGTGGGTGCAATGTAGCGACCTCTCCGCATTGATTCCAGTCGCGCCTGTGCTGCTTCCACTGCTGGATCAACCACACGGTACCTGACGTTCACTCTGGAGAAAAACACAAAACACAACAAAAAATGAACATGATCATTAACAAATCCAGTCTTGTGTGTGTGTGTGTGTGTGTGTGTGTGTTTGCATGCACTCATGCATGTGTGTGTGTGCGTGTGTACGTGTGTAGGGCATATGTTGTGGTATATTTTGGTGAATTGGTTCATATTTGCAATCTGTATTATTGTCTTGGTGTAAATAATTGTGTGTAAATACAGATATAGGGGTCTATATAAATTTCAAATTTTCTTTCTAAATCAAGATATCAAAACTGCTGATCAAATCAAGATACCAAAAACTATGTCTTGAAAATAATCAAGTACTTCTTTCATTACTTCTCAAATACACAAGCACACACCTCCCTGAACAATAACAGATTCTAGCATCAAGATGTCTTCTTCATAATTTACAGTATGCATACGCATGTCTGTTTGGATACATGATGGATGTGTTTTTACAATATTCTTTACACAGTAATTAACTGACAGACAAGAAACAAAACAAAACGACAACAACACCCACTTTATATGATACACAAAGAAAAAGACAAACATGCAAAAATTAACAATTCACTGATCAAAAATGTTCCAGTGAAAGAAAAGCAAAACTAACCTATGATCAGGCATTTTTTTCAACATCGATCCTGTGCTTATACAATATTCCCTTCATAGTAATCAATTGTTTGACAAAAACAAAAACCCGACATTCACTTCAATGTAATCAATTGACAAAAACAAAACCCACAAAGCTCAACACATTATATACATTATACAAGTGCAAAAAAAACACACCAAACAACTCCATGCTGACCTGTGATTAGGTAGTTTTTCAGTGTCAAGCTTCATAACAGCAACAACATTGCCCATTTCATCATATTCCACATCTTTGTTGCCTGGGGGACGACCATTCTGAACCTGATGCAGATACAATCATTATGTAAGAAAAAGAGTTGTGTGTGTGTGTGTGTGTGTGTGTGTGTGTGTGTGTGTGTGTGAAATCCATTTGATTCCAACACACTGTGATAAAGTTATGTGAAAATTTGATGGTGTGTGTGTGTAGGAAGGGGAGTGGGTATGGGAATGACGTGTAAATGTGGTGATTGTTAAGTGTGGGCATTTACGTGTGTGTGTGTTTGTCTGTCTGGGAGTAGGGGGGTACGGTGGCAGGCATGTGAGTATAATATCATCAATGTATGTGTTTGTGTTTTAACCCTTGCCACTTGAGAGTAACATCCTTACTTGTACAGTATTATACACTGGTACTGAAAATCTGTAATACACAGAAAAAACAACAACAACAGTTTAGTAAGTAAAAGTTTACAAACTTGGTCACTCCCAAAGCACACTGACACAGTAACATGCACTTGCACACGCATGCCCACACATGCCTGCTTTACACACAGACACACGCAGACACATAGACACAGTGACACACTCACCCTCAGAATGGAATGACAAGAGGCAGGCATGGTCAGAAGGTTGCCGGAAACTTCATGCTGAGACATGGCCGCTGCCATCTCCTCCATGAACATGTTAATTTCTGTCTCTTCCAGAGACTCTGTCATTCGGGAAACACCGGCCGATTTCAGCTTGCCTCTGTATGGCTTGAACTTCCTCTTCTTCTTGGCCTTTTCCTTGAAAAAGAGGGAGGAAAAAAAATCTATGCAACTGCTACTGCTACTACAACTACTACCACTGCTATAATAAGAATGAATATTTTTTTCCACCCACAAGCCCTTGATAAGAAAAACAATTCTCTTTAAGATTTTCTTCATTTAAATGGAACACACTGTATTCAAACAGCTTGCAGCGACTGAAGCATATCAAAGAATTCTCAGCTGACATTTGAATTAAGCCAAGATAGCTGATCTATACCAGGGAAGGGAAGGAGAAAATGCAACAATAAAAAACAACAACAACAACCAACCAAACTAACAAAACAAAAATAACAACAACAACAACAACCAGATCATCACTGTGTAGTGATATAACTTTTTTTCACAATGAAAGCCACCTATTTATCTATCAAGTGATTTCATGACAAGTACTTACCTCACATCCCCCAAATAATTATTCAACAGTGATAATAGTTTTCACTAAGGAAACCACCTATCCATCTATCTATGTATCTGGAGTGATGGCCGAGTGCTAACGGGTCCACCTAGGAAGCAAGAGAACCTGAGCGCACTGGTTCGAATCATGGCACAGTTGAAAGTATTTTCTTCCCCTCCACTAGACCTTGAGTAGTGGTCTGGACGCTAGTCATTTAGATGAGACGATAAATGGAGGTTCCATGTGCAGCATGCACTTAGCACACGTAAAAGAACCCACGGCAACAACAGGTTTGTCCCTGGCAAAATTCTGTAGAAAAATCCACTTCGATGGGAAAACAAATACAAAAAAAAAACTGCATGCAGGAAAAAATACTGAAAAATGGATGGTGCTCTCAGTGTAGCGATGCACTGTCCCTGGGGAGAGCAGCCTGAATTTTACAGAGAAATCTGTTGTGACAAAAATTAGTAATACAATACAATCTATCTATCTCATGGCCCATAATCTAACCTCCCTCAATCAATCGTTGTATTGTGATAATCTTCTTTTTTTCTTTTTTTTTTTTCTTTTTAACAATGAATGCCGCCTATCTATCTATCTGTGCACAGACATTAGGGCAGGTAATCTCACCTCTTCTTTCTTCTTGGCTTCAGAAGCTGCCGCTGCCTCAGCCTCAGCAGCCTGGGCATCGGCCTCCTCTGGCTCCTCTCCTTCCGACACCTTGTCCTCCATCTCTGGCTCCTCGGGCTCTACCTTCTCGTCTTCTCTGCAAGGCAACATTGGTGTTGCTTAAATGTCTCACGCTGTTACACACACACGTGCACGTGCGCGTGCGTGCACATGCACACACACTAACACACACTAGCACACAGATACACACGCACTCACACACACACACACACACACACACACACACACACACACACACACATTCCTCTGACTCTAGCTTCTTGTCTTCTCTGCAAGGCAACATTGGTGTTGCTTAAATGTCTCATGCTGTTACACACACACACACACACACACACTAACACACACTAGCACACAGACACACACGCACTCTCTCTCCCTCACACACACACACACACACACACACACACATACACACACAGACACATACACACACACACGTTCCTCTGACTCAAGCTTCTTGTCTTCTCTGCAAGGCGACATTGGTGTAGCTTCTAGTCTTATGGTTTTAAATACACACACACACACACACACACACACACACACACACTGCATACATACACACATACAAGCAAACATTCAAATCTTTCATCGTTCATACCTTTCAATCTCCTCTTCTGCCACCTTCTCCTCCTCTTCCTCAGGGATGGGTGAGGGGTGGGGGACGTGTGTCTTTGGCACAGAACCCTGGGCCCAGCAGTCCGTGACAGCTGCGTCTGGTTCTGTTCCCCAATGAGAAATTGTCCATGGCCAAAAAATTAATTTAAGTGTTTTGGCAAGAAAGCGTTGCATATTTTTGATCCATGCATTTGTGTTGTGTGCATGTATGCAAATAGACATGTGTAAGCATAAACACATACGCGCACACACACACATGCACAAATGATATACACTCATATACACAGACATCACACACTCAGTTCATTTATGTACTTTGTGACACAAACCTTCATCTTGAAGCCAGTTTGATTCTGTAATTCCTTCTTCTCCTTCATCCCGAGCCAAGAACTGCCACTGAAACAGCAAAGATGTTTATTCATATTGGGCTTTCAGACCTCTAAAAATGACTTCACAATAACACGTCAGTCAGACATAAAGCACAAAAGAACACACACACACACACACACACACACACACACACACACACACACACACACACACACCAGCTAGGTAAAATAACTTTTCATGGTAAACATGGCATCTGTCACAGTATATTTCATCATGAATATGATCATTTTGCAAATAAACCCCCAACCCTTTCATTAACAGTTTCAGAAACAGAGCCCTGGTTTGAAAAATTGTCACAGATTGATTTATACGTATGCATAATTATTGATTTATACATGCATAATTATAGTTATGCAGATGGAAGTGGATGGAGATATATAGTCTGCCGTCCCTCAATCAGATAATTACTGACTGAACATCTACCGACGTATGAATGAATGATCTCTGTGTGTAGCACTAACAACTGAATTGTGATGAAGCTTTTTCAAAAGAGGTGTGCTGGTCCATTTACAGAGATTTGTGAAAGAATTTCTGGATCCACAGCAGTGTTCATACAGAAGTAAGTGGAATGTAGATTAGAATGATCTATTGACTGCCTCAAACCAGATCTATGAACACTTAAGAAACTTTTAGGCGTATTTGTTTGTTTAATATTCTTCAAAAGTAATTATCAAATGTTTTAGCGCTCCTCAACCACATCTCTTAAGAAACAAATATGTACACGTGAAAGTCAGTCATTTGACTATTCTTCAATCTTTTCTATCATCTCACAATCAGACCTCAGTTTGCATTGCTAGATGATTGTTCCTCCACTGTGTAGTACACCAACACTGGTGCACCACAGGGCACTCTGTTTTTGCTTTTCTTGTTCACTCAGTGCACGACTAAAATGTAGAAGCCTATCTGAATTTTGCCTAGAATACAGAAATCTTTCATTTAAGTCTGCAACCAGGTACTCTGAATGTTTTATTGATATAAATATATAGTATTTTGACTTTTAGTACATTGGGAACATAACCAAGCATGACAAAAACACATGACAACCCACAAAATGAGCACATATAAGCATGCGCAAACACACACACACAGACAGACACACACACACACAACACACACACCACAAATTTCTTTCTCACTTACCCATGCAAACATCTGACAAAAAGCAAAACAAAAAAAGAACAACAAAACCCCCCAAAAACAAAGCTTTAAAAAGTGAAAAACTCAGATACCACACACCTCAATAATTTGCAGAATGGCATCTTTGGCCTGAGTGATAGTAAAGGGCATGAGCTGCTTCTCAATATAGAGCTTGTAGATGGCATCCATTGTGTTGCCAAGGACTTCATCCACAATGTCCTGGATAAAGTCCTCAGCATTGTCACGCTCCACCATAGCATTCCTGTAAAAATAGATTAAAACTTTTTCTTAAACACTGAACTATTTACTCTTGCCCATGTGAGAATACACCTGCACATGCACACACACACACACACACACACACACACACACACACACACACACACACACACACACACACACTCACAAACACACACAACTCACAGCAAATTAGGTAACCACAATTTACCATTTTAGCATTCATACACCCTGACACAAACCAGTTGAAATAGATTCTGAAGCAGATTGACAGAAACACAGATAGTGTAACACACACACACACACACACACACACACACACACACACACACACACACACACACACACACACACAAGTCAAACACACATTTAGCTGTGTCCAGATCAGTTGTAGAGACAAAAAGAATAGGTCAACTTATTATCACTTTACCAAGGTTTGACTTGTCCAAGGTATAGATAAATCAACCTTTTCTGGTAGAAAGTCAACTTATTCAAAGTAAGCAAAGTCAACTTTTAAAAACAGCAAGATTACTGAATGGCTATAACAAGAAAAAAAGAAGACAAAATTCACTGTTTCTGCATCAGTGTTGTAATGGTATATGATACATTTTATAAGTCGTTTAGTAAGTATATTTATTCATTGGTTTACATGCATTTATTTACTGATTTTGTGAAACTCTGGTGCATGCAAGCTATGATGACTGAAGTCAAAGTTTGGGATATGAATGTTTTTATCTTTGTTCCCTTTCTTTTCTCTTTATATATATATTTTTTCATTTTTGTTTCTTTGGTCTCACTGTAGTGCTCCTTATGATGTTTATCATCATCATCATCATCATGGGTGGTGGTAGTGACAGTAGCAGTACCACTTAGTAGAAGTATGCAGTAGTAACAGTAACAGCAGCAGCAGCAGCAACAACAGCAGTAGTAATAGTAGTAGTTGCAAGAGCAGTTCTATGTTGTAGCAGTGTTAGCAGCAGCAAAAACAGATGAACCTGCTAAGCTACGCACACCCACACCCATCGCGACAATGCCATAAATCTTGGCGACAGTGACGCATTCTACAGATACAAATATCTGGATCTGGATGCGTACGTCGCAGAAGCTAATAATTGGCTATTGTATTAATGGTATGAGCAGCAGCAGCAGCAATAGTAGTAGTGAATTGGACTAATTTTGTGAGGCATATTTACCCGTATATGGGACATGTAAGTATGTCACTATCGACTATATTTCTCTTCTCATTGTGACACTTGACTGCATGGAGGTATGTTTACAAAAATAATGAAATTACTATGTCAAAAAAACAACAAAAAAACAAACAAACAAAACAAAAACAAAACAAAAAAAAACAAAAAAAATTCCAGTGGTTTGCACATGCAATATTGCACTCACCAGTCGCTTTCGTTGAACTTTCCAGGTACAATTTCTGTGGCCGTCACTGGGGTGGAGGGTTGGGGCTTGGGCTTATCCTTGCCCCCTTTAGTTGCCCCCGCTCGTGACATGGTGCTTGAAATAATTAAATCCTTTCAACTTCTGAGATAAACAATCACCACTAATTCTTCCAAATGAAGATCATTCACATACTGTTGAAATCCAACACATCAGATTCTTGTATATCCCTACATTACGCTGTAGTTTTTGTTTGTTTGATCTTCAGAAACGACTGCCTATCAGCCACCATGACAGCGGATGTTGTCGTTGTCATGATCACGAAAGCAGTTTCAAAACTCTCGTAAACTCGAGACTAAAAATGTTTTTGAAATCACTTTCTTTTTGTAATACGAATCATACATGTAGAGACCCTTTTTGTCAGATATTACAATTTTTGTCATACATAGTATTTGTTGAAAATATTTTTAAATTCCAGAAACGGAAATACATCGATATCAATATGGCTGCTTCGATAGCGTCATAACAACGAGCTGTTGGAAAGCGTTGGTGTATGTTTTGTTGTCCAGTTTATCTTGTGAATAGCGGATATTTCTAGCACCTTGTAAGCGTTACTATTTATGAATTGCAAATTTTTATTCAATATTTCTTTGGATCGGGAACCGGCATGCAGCACAAAATTCTAATGATCCTGATAGTGATACGTCAGGTTTCATTACCTTTTTGAAAAATCCCATCATGAATGAGTCAGTGATCTTCCCAAATATGTGTTGTTCTTAAGTTCAGTTGAAATTAAAAACGTACTGGGAAGTGTGGCACCCATACCAAAAGAGACAATCTATAGCGATAGAAAGGGTCCAAAGAAGGGCAACGAAATTATTAAAAGAATGCAAGAATATGAGTTATCAACAAAGACTTACATACTTGAATCTACACTCACGAAAAGGTTTCAGAAGAGTAAGAGGAGATTTGATTGAAACGTTTAAGGTATTAAATAACAAAAATGATGTAAATGCAAAATATATCTTTAGAATGTCAGATTATAATAGTACAAGGAACTCCACAAAGAAAATTTGTTTAGAACAGAGCAGCACCAGTCTTAGAAAAAATTCATTGGCTGACCGAATTGCACAAACATGGAATGCACTACCAGCCGAAGTTAAACTTGCACAAAATACTAACACGTTCAAAAATCTCCTTGACACATATCTTAAAAGAACATTTTTTTTATTATGAAGAATGAATACAAAGTTTCTTGCAGAAGTGTACTTAATTGCGTATCCCGCCCAACAACAACAAACAAAAGAAGAAAATAGATAAATAAAATAAAATGGAAGAAGTGGAGATGAAGTTTGAAGTGAATAAGTCCATTGTGTTGTTTTGACATGAACCAAATTTGTGTGACTGAGAGTGCTCATCAAGTAAAAAAGATTTGGGGCTGGGGAGTGTTTTTTCACACATAAACTTGGCGTTGAAAGAGTTAGTATCTTACATTTATCATTTGCTCACAGTCAGAGATTTATATTTCTGCATTATTTGGGTTATAGTTCTCATTCAGCCTGTGCATAATTTAAAGATATTTATTTCTGTTGTTGAACAGGAAGCCAGCTTTGTTGTCAGTTTGTGCCGAGGCAAGATGCAGCAAGGAGGCTTGATGATGCAGGGATCAGGGCTGATAGGGTCAGCCAGACAAAGAAAAGGTAAGCACAGATTTATAGGCTCTGCTTGACTGGTAACTTCTTCATAGATTTTATAGGCTCTGCTTGACTGGTAACTTCTTCATAGATTGTCTTCTTAGTATAGTATTCATCACTTTTGAATTGTCTTCACAGGCTGATAGTGTTAGTCTTTTGTTTTCATTGTAGTCAATGTTAAGTTTAACAAACAGACCAGTGATCATTTATTTTAACAGATATAGCCAGTCTCTGATGCTAAAAGTGTGAAAGTAAATCTATAGCACCTCTGAAGTTGGTGACAACCTTTTTTTTTCACTTTCTCTTTAAAAAAAAAAGTGTTGTAGATGATTGATTCACCCACATCTTCTCTTTGTATCAGGTGGGTAACATTTACCAATCAATTATTGAAATTAGCCAATAATAGTTGTATTGCCTGTGTGCACTTTTCAATCATTTGTTGTTTTTTTTCCTGTGACTGATGTTTTTCCATTCTGTTTCAGACTTCAGTATGAAGGATCACATGTTGGAAAATGTGCGTCGCATGCGCCAGATTCAAAAGAAAACCCAGGAGAAAGAGGCAGAGTCTGTGAAACCAGTGAAAGTTATGTGGAAGTCTGACAAATATACTGATGTTCCTTCTAGAATCAAACAAGATTTAGAGGTAAAGAAATGGAAATCATCTGGAACAACCATCGTGTAATCATTTTGCTGAAGACCACATCTGTACCATTGATGTAGATTGTCAGTTTTTTCAAGTGATTGTTTCTAATCTGCAGAAAAATACAGGCACACACACATGCTTGTTTATGTGCTTTTGTATGTACATGTGTTTGTGTATGTGTGTGTGGGAGGGGGTTGGGGGGGGGGTGCATGTGCATGTGTGTGCATGTGTGTGTGTGTGTGTGTGTGTGTGTGTGTGTGTGTGTGAAAATGAGAAAGAACCATAAACTTCATTCCGCCTTTAGAAAGGATTGAGACAGGAAAGCTCACAGCAGCCAATTTATAAACATTGTTGATTCTGCAGGAAACACATGATCAGACTCTTGCATGCTCTGGTATATTCCATCTTCCTGTCAGCATGCGAGACATGGACCCTTACTGCTGATTTGGAAAGAAGAATTCAAGCCATGGAAATGAGGTGTTATCACAGGATACCAAAACACCAGTTAACACTGATCATGTCACCATGAACATCATGCAGCACATTGGATCATTTTAAGGGCTGCTGACATCAGTTAAAGAAAAGAAAGCTATGCTGGCATGGCTTTGTAAAAAGATCCAATTGCCTTGCAAAAACAATCTTCCAAGGAACTGTTGAGAGAGGGAGAGATGGAGGGGAAGACCGAAAAAAAAACCAACCCCAGTGGACTGATAACAGTGCAGAATGGACAGGAAAACCACATATAGAGACCCAAGCTTTGATGCACAACTGACAGACCTGGAGGAATCTTGTAAACAGTGCCCCAATGAATCTTCACAGAACTGAGGGAGAAGAAGATTTTGCAGGTAGCAAGTTGATTTTTTTTCTTCGTATTACCCTTCTGATATTATCTATTAAAAAAAAAAAAAAAAATTATACATTTATTCGGTAATATTCCTGTTCATTTTGCTTTCCAGAACCCCCCTTCCTCACGCCCGGGGTCTGCTACATTCCTGAGGGCCCACTCTCGGGCAGGTCCCCCTGTGAAGGTGGAGTCTCGGCCATGCACACCCGATGCCTCTGACAGGGTGTCCGTACCTCTGGCTCTGTCAGCAAGTGAGGTGAGACTGGAAAAAGAGCAGCCTTTTGGTTCAAACCTTGCGTGGAGCAGTGGCCTAGTGATAAAGCGCCTGACTAGTGGTACAGCACCAGACAAGTGGTAAAGCGCCTGACTTGTGGTAAAGCACCTGACAAGTGGTAAAGCACCAGACAAGTGGTAAAGCACCTGACTAGTGGTAATGCACCTGACTAGTGGTAAAGCACCAGACAAGTGGTAAAGCACCAGATAAGTGGTAAAGCACCTGACTAGTGGTAATGCATGTGACTAGTGGTACAGCACCAGACAAGTGGTAAAGCGCCTGACTAGTGGTAAAGCACCTAACTAGCTGCTGGTAAAGCACCTGACAAGTGGTAAAGCACCAGACAAGTGGTAAAGCACCTGACTAGTGGTAAAGCACCTGACTAGTGGTAAAGCGCCTGACTGGTGGTAAAGCACCTGACTTGTGGTAAAGCACCAGACAAGTGGTAAAGCACCAGATAAGTGGTAATGCACCTGACAAGTGGTAAAGCACCAGACAAGTGGTAAAGCGCCTGACTAGTGGTAAAGCACCTGACAAGTGGTAAAGCGCCTGACTAGTGGTAAAGCGCCTTACTGGTGGTAAAGCACTTGACTTGTGGTAAAGCACCTAACTAGCTGCTGGTAAAGCACCTGACTAGTGGTAAAGCTCCTGACTAGGAAGTGAGTGTCCAAGGTGAGAGTCCCTCCTACGGACCAGGATTTTTTTCTCCCCCATGCACTGGACCTTTCATGGTGACTGGGTGCTAGTATTTTGGATGAGGCGATAAACTGAGGTCCCGTGTGCAGCATGCACCTAGTGCACGTAAAAGATACTATATAAACAAAATGGTTTCCCCTGGCTAATTCTGTAGAAAAATCCAATTTGATGATGAAACAAGTTCACCTGCAGACAGATTAAAAAAAAAAAAGAAAGAAAAGAGTGGGGCTGAACTGCTGTGACACACTCTCCCCAGGGAGAACAGCCCAAATTTCACACAGAGAAATCTGTTGTGACTAAATAATAATCTAAAACAGTAAACACAATTCTCTTTTTTTTGTTGTTTGTTTTGTAATGGTGAATTAGTTTCAGAATGTTTTTCTGGTGGTCGCTAGACCGCTGTTTTGAGAATGGGCACTGTATATATCCTCACCATCTTCTTCTTGTTATCATTATTATTGTCATCATTATTGTTGTTATTATCATCATCATCATCATCATCATCATTATCATTATTTTTGTTATTATTGTCATTATTATTGTTGTTACTGACGTTTCTTTTGAACAGGTGAAGATGGCGCGTCATGACGTGGACTTCATCAAGGTGAACGGCCGCAGCGCAAAGCACTCCCGACTGCAGCGTCCACCCAGCGCCACCGCTCAAGAGGAGCGCAAGAAGAGGAGCGAGGAAGCCATGATGGACTACAGCCTGGGGGAGGTTCCTGCATAGTGAGTCTTTCTTTCAGCCCCTGCTCACTGTATGGCTTACCTGCACTTGGTAAATATTACCATCCTTATATCATACTCGGAGAATGGTGAGGAGGAGGGTGGCTAGACACCCTGGTGGAATTAAATGACCCATCAAAGGGCGCCAGCTCTGGAGAGCTATATTATATTTTTTGTATGAGTATCCATATCAAATCAGATCAAGCATAAGAAATTAGGGGGAGGGGAAGGAGGGAGCGTTTCTAAAGTTCTCTATAAGAATGTATTCACTGCCAAACCCTTCCATTTCCAAACCCTGTTGTTTTTATCATTCACGGGCATTTTCCATTCATGCATCATCATCATCATCACTGTTTTTCGTGTGTCTTGTGTGCAGTTTGAAGAACTGCAAGAAGTAGTGGCATAAAGAGGAGGAGGAGAGAATCGCCAGCATCATAATCATCATCATCATCATTATCATTGACATCATCATCATCATCACTGTGTCAGTGTGCAGTTTGAAGAACCGCAGTAAGCAGTGGAAGGAAGAGGAGGGGGAGAGAAGAGCTAGCATCATCATCATCAGAATCATTGTCATCATCATTATCATCACTGTGTTTCCTGTGTCTTGTTTGTAGTTATCAGTGGAAGAAAGAGGGGGAGGAGAGACGAGCCAACATCATCATCATCATCATCATTGTCATTATCACTGTTTCCTGTGTCACGTGTGCAGTTTGAAGAACGCAAGAAGCAGTGGAAGAAAGAGGAGGAGGAGAGAAAAGCTAACATCGTCAACATCATCATCATCATTATCATCATTATTGTGTGTCCTGAGTCCTGTGTGCAGTTTGAAGAACTGCAAGAAGCAGCGGAAGAAAGAGGAGAGAATCGCCAGCATCATAATCATCATCATTATCGTCATCGTCATCATCATCACTGTTTGTCCTGTGTGCAGTTTGAAGAACCGCAAGAAGCAGTGGAAGAAAGAAGAATCGCCAGCATCATAATCATCATCATTATCATCATCATTGTCATCATCACTGTTTGTCCTGTGTGCAGTTTGAAGAACAAGAAGCAGTGGAAGAAAGGGGAGAGAATCTCCAGCATCATAATCATCATCATTATTGTCATCATCACTGTTTGTCCTGTGTGCAGTTTGAAGAACCGCAAGAAGCAGTGGAAGAAAGAGGAGGAGGAGCGAATCGCCAGCATCCCTGACCCTGCCATGCCGCCAGGACACAGGGCTCTGCCTGAGAACGAGCGTTTGGAGACACTGGCTCTTCTGCAGAACAGTCCGTACCAGTTTCAGTTTTTAGTTTCTCAAGGAGGCATCACTGTGTTCGGATAAATCCATGTACGCTACACCACATCAGCTCAGCAGATGCTTGACCAGCAGCATAACCCAACGTACTCAGTCAGGCCTTGAGTGCATGCATGTATATTTAAATTAATGTTTGTGTACCCACATATCAGAGTGGATTACTGCTACAGAATTTTGCTAGAAAACAACACTCTTGTTGCCATGGGTTCTTTTTCAGTGCGCCAGTTGCATGCTGCACACGGGTCCTCAGTTTGTCGTCTCATCCGAATGACTGGACACTCAGTTTGATCTTTCAGTCAAACCTGGGAGAAAAGGCGAGAGTGGGAGTTTGAACCCAGACCCTCACGGACTCTCTGTATCGGCAGATGGGCATCTTTTTTTTTTTTTTCTTTTTTTTTTGCTCCCCCATCATCTGCACCGTTTCAGTGGCATTACTCCCACGCCGCCCATTTAGATTCCCCAATACGCGGCCACACCCGTGTTCGTCCGTCGCAGTTTCAGCGTCGGCAGTCCACAGGGAACCATCGATGTTAGGTCACCAGTAGGCCACACACCAGAGGAGACCCTGCACTGCTGCTGAGTCACTTCGGTGGTGTTCAGTGGTGCCTGTTCTGTTTTAACGTACTTAGGACACCACCTACTAAGCCCCCTACTAACGACAATAATGGCTTAGTCGTGGAGCCAGACTGAGTGAGCGTCCCTCCCAGAGTGGAGACCGCCACCACGTCCCTCAAACAACAGCCCCCCATGAATCTGCCGACGCTGACGACATTGACAGGACTCACCCCAAGCACGGAAGTGGAGGGGTATCGAAACTGAGGTTACCATGAGAGCAGGGCATGAAAGGCCACATACTTTGAGACGATTTTGTTTATATGGGCATCTTAACCATTCTACCACCTTCCTCCTGAGTAACAGCGTGGATTATGTACTGGTTTTTGTTTGTGTCTGTGGGTCATTAACCTCTTGACTGCTGACCCTTGGTGAAATGAGATCAGTGTGGCATCAGTTTGAAGTGCAGTTACCACTTTTTTGTGCCCTTACCCATGGCATCATTCATTTTGCTGAACAAAAGTAATGCAGTCCCAAGAGGAAGAAGTCTGGACAGAGAATGATGACTGTCAACCTGACCTGTAAGCTCTACTGTCTTATCTACAGTGAGGTGACAGCACTTCGCGGATGAGCATACTTGTCAGCAGGAGTTTAGGGGTTAAGTGGCCTTTTGGCGTGTTTTTTTGTTTTGTTTGTGTTTGTTTTATATGCATAATTTTTCAGCGACGTCTGCATAATTATGGGTCATTATCAAAGCCATTCTGTGAAAGAGGAAAGAGATGGTCAGTTCTAAGATATTCCTTTTATTTAGAATTGTATTTTTTCAGAATTAAATTGACTAAAGTCTGTATACTTACTATGTTCAGATTGTGTTTGTGTGTGTGTGTGTGTGTGTGTGTGTGTATGTGCATGTGTGTGCGTGTGCGTGTGCATGTGTGTGTGCATGTGTGTGTGAGTGTGTGAGCATGTGTGCGTGTGTGTATGTGTGGAGTGTGGGTATGTTTGTGTGCGTGCATTTACATGCACATATGACGTCTTGTTGTTTGCAGAAGAGAAGGAGCTGGTGCGAGAACTGGCGGCCCTGCCCATCGGCACGGACACAGTCAGGGTCCGCAACAAACGCAAAGAGACGGAAAGCAAGCTGGCCGAGCTTGAAGAGGCACTACGCATCTTCTCTCGTCCCAAAGTGTTTGTAAAGGTCGACTCTTGAGCTTGTGTGTGTGTGTGTATGTGGTGCCAGACAGTTGAAATTGGGGCAGCCCGCTCCCTTTTTTTTTTTTTTTAATAATTTTTTTATAATGGATTCATCATCACTACCTCTCCTACCTGCCTGTCTGCCTGCATGCAGCACATCGTCTCTCTCTCTCAGCTGACTGAATCGCAACAAGAGGGAAGAAGGATCAGTCAGTTTTCAAAGAGGTGTTCAGCGAACTTGTGTGCATCCACACTCACGTATATGTGCTGTTACACAGAGACACAAACACATAACACGCAGACCACAATGTGACATATATATATATATATATATATATATGTGTGTGTGTGTGTGTGTGTGTGTGTGTGTGTGTGTTATACAAACTGAGGAGAAAGAAGCAGATATATATTCTGTCGTTTGCAATATGACTGTACTATCTTGCAAGGCAAAAGAAAAAGAGGGCCTCAAGTGAGGTCATCTTTACGGGTGCTTCTTGTTTATGAGAGAAACCAAAGAACATGAAAGTTGCTTTTCTTTTTTATTTTTTCATTATTTTTTTGTATTTGTTTTTTCTTTATGAATACACCAAGGGTGCTATTAGCTAATTTTTTTTGTTTTTGTTTTTTTGTGTTAGTTTTTAGTTTATGAATGGAACCAGAGGATATTTTTTTTCCTTTTTTGAAGGGTATACATTGCATGGAATACAGATGACAGCACAGTTCACATTCCTGCATCAAATACTAATGTATAAATGCTGATTTTATTATGGTGTGACCATGTAATGCAAGGATTTTACATGTGAAGGGTAAAAACCAAGACAAGGGTGTAACATGCAGATATTATTATTGTGTTCACTGAGTTATGCATGGATTTTTGCAAGTGAAGGGTGAAAAAGATTCTACACTCATTTGATAAACAGGCTGTACTGTAGAGGTCGTATGGGTCATGTCATGCAGTCTGATCTGGAAGAACACGCTGTGGGAATACACACCAAATCCAAGTGCTTTATCCAGCTACTGCCTTGCTATTCAGCCGTTCGAGTCCTATACACAGACCAACATTTCTGCTTCCCCACCCTTGAGTGGTGGTCTGGATGGTAGTCATTCGGATGGAATCCTGTAAGCAGCAAGCACTTGGTGAATGCAAAAGAACACATGGCAACAAGAGGGTTGTTCCCGACAATGTTCTGTAGAAGAGGTCACTTTTGTATATGTATTTGTATTTCTTTATCACAACAGATGTCTCTATGTGATATTTGGGCTGCTGTCCTCAGGGAGAGCACGTCGCAACACTACAGCGCCACCCATTTTTTTTTTTTTTTTTTCCTGTGTGCTGTTTTATTTGTTTTTCCTATGAAGTGGAATTTTCAACAGAATTTTGCCAGGAACAACCCCTTTGTTGCTGTGGGTTCTTTTACGTGCGCTAAGTGCATGCTGCACACGGGACCTTGGTTTATCGTGTCATCTGAATGACTAGCGTGCAGACCACCACTCAAGGCCTAGTGGAGGGGGAGAAAATATCGGCGGATGAGCCATGATTCGAACCAGCGTGCTCAGATTCTCTCGCTACCTAGGCGGACGTGTTACCTCTAGGCCATCACTCCACTTTGATAGTAAAACCAAAAACACTTGCTGACAGAAAAAACAGGAAGAAAAAAAAACCATGGATGGTGCTGCACTGTGGTGACATGCTTTCCCTATGGAGGGCAGCCTGAATTCACACAGAGAAATCTGTTGTGACAAAAAATGATACAAAACAATACTGTGCAGAATAATTCAATAGTTTACCATTGTGCCAATTTCTATATGTGGTCACAAGTGAAATTTTGGTTCTGACCTCCTGTGTAACTGCACTGTTATGAACAGATAAATAAATACCAGCAGAATTGATTATTTTTATCATACGAAGAAGCCTGGGTTTTATAGGGATTTCATGAGAGCTGGTAGGAGTGAAGGTAAATCAGGTAGCTGAGTGGAAGACTGCAACAGCATCAGGTACTTTGATGTGAGAGGCACTGTGGCAGAATCGGCTAGATTTCTGATCCAGTATTCACCAATGATCAGGATTCAAGGCCTCATTTTGGCATGGTGTTGTGTTCTTGGCACAGGCACTTTTCTCCACGTTTCCTCACTCCACCCAGACATAAATGGGTACCCTGACTTTGGTTGGGAAAGGCTTAAATGGTGGAAGAAGAGGATTGGGCCTCACCTTCCTATTCCGAGCCTTAGACACAGTGGATTTGAATTCACTGCCCCAAAAGGGACTTTTAACCTTGAAATTATGGACATGAATCATGTTGATGTCAACTGACGACAAATGATGCAATGAAAAGTCACCATTTCAATGTAGGTAGTGGAGAATTCATGAACAAGTGAAAAATCATTTATGCATCGTGTGTGTTGAAATGTCCTTTTGCATATGATTCAGATTTGTAAACTGTGTTTACATTTTGTGTCATTACTAACATGTATTTGTTAACGTGTGTGTGTGTGTATGTGTCAAATGCCTGATAATTATGTTATCAGCTTCTTCAAATTTTGAAGTAGTAATCATAAGCTGGAAATAGAAACAGGGAGACACAGAGGAATACCACGAGAGTTACAGCTTTGTAAGGTTTGTAACATGTCTGTGATTGGGGACGAGTTCCATTTTATATTGGAATGTCCAAATTATGATCAGTTGCGAAATAGATACGTTCCTAAAAAAATATTTGTCTCCATAATCGGTTTTTAATTATTGCAATATGCTCAAAGGAGGCAAAAAAAGTCTCGGTTGTGATCGCGCCTTAATATGAGCTCGAATGCCCAATCGGGACAAGTAGTTTTGTGACCTGTTTTGATTCATCATCATACACAAAACGAGAGCGCCAAAGAATCGATAGACAGAAAATACGAAAAAAACTTAACCGTAGGCAGAGCACCGGAGCAGGAGTCAGATGGCTGCTGGAAAAAGAGGGTGCTAGTCAGGGATGCAATGGGGAGGTAACCTACTACGGGAGGTTATCGGCCGTAGCTACTTTTGTTTTCTCTGCATAGGCGGGTAGTAGTTTGCACAGGACAGGAATCAGACCACTGCCGCAGTCTGCACTAGTGGGTCACGGTTAAGTATGTGTAATTAGAAGTTATTTTACCTGTAAGTAAGATGATTAGATTTTGCAAATGTTGCCTCGCTGCACTTTTGGAGTTAAAAGACATTTGTGTTTTCCCAACTTTTATGTGACCATTGTTGTGTATTTGGAAATGTTTGTTCTGGGCATGAAAATATTATTTTGTAGTAATCCTCCATACTCCAGTAGGAGTGAAAGGATAATGAAAACTTGAAACTTGTGAAACAAAGTGCACGTCTGTTGTCTGAAAGTAGTGCTCTGATGGTACTGACAGTTGGATGTTGCTCATTCCAAATAAAAACAAACAAAAAAAGATGTTATCTCATGTCCTTGTCTCTCTTTCTCTATCCTTTCTTTTCCCCCCTTTTCCCAATTGCTTTTGTGTACACACACATTGAATATGAAATGCTTCTTCTATAGTCATATAGGGTATAACTTGTATTTCTCTGCAGTTTATTTTGTTCTTGTTTTCTTTTGCTTTTTTCGGGTTTCTTTAAAACACGCTTGTGTACATTTTTACTTTTTTCTCCTCTTGTTTTGTTTCTTGTATTTCCTTGACCAGTTTATTATTTTGTTTTGTGAGGGTCGAAGAAGAACAGACCAGAGTATGCTTATTCCTCTAGAGACCTAAGTAGAAATTGAAAAAAAAGTTTCAATTTTGATTTCATGTAAGAACAGGCCAGAGTATGCTTATTCCTCTCCCTAAGTAGAAATTGAAAAAAAGTTTCAATTTTGATTTCATATACAGACTTCATGCCTATATGAAGGAAAGTTCCCATACAGTTATGAGCAGTGACAAAAAAAAAAGATAAAAGAAATAGAAATATGAAAAAAAGTCGTCCAGCTCTGACAACCTCGGCTGGGTTGCACAAACAGTGCCAAGTTAGCTCAGCACCACAAATGTTTTCCCATGACTATGGAACTTGCGCAGATTTAGAAAACTCCAAGCAAACTCAGCACTGTTCAGATCGCTTTTGCCCTGGTCAGAGAACAGCTGGTCTTTGTGCATCAACAGACACACATCTGACCCCAGCACTTGTTGGGGATACATTAATTATTGAATGACATTCAGTTTCTATGATTTTACATCATAAGTGACAGCATAGAGGTCCAAATGTTAAGTTATTTCATTGAACGTTCAACCTTCCGTAGGGTTCAACCCCACCACCCCCACCCCCCACGAGCTGACCATGGTTGTGTTGCAGAATCCGTTTTTCTGTTCCAAATGATAGGACACAGGTCATACTTATTCTTGAAGGGAAACATGAGGGTCTTCTTCTACCAGTCCCATCACCAAAAGCAAGGTTTGTTCATTTGTTAACTGTCGCAGGTCAACCTGGCTTGTGGGTGTCTTCAAGGTTGGTAGTTCTTGCCTTTAATTAAACCCTTGACTGCTGCTGAGAAGTATGCTGCTCATCAGTGAAGAGCTGTCACCTCACCAAGATAAGACAGAACTTAAGTCAGGATGTCGGTCAGCATTTTGTGTTTGGACGTCTTCGTCTTGTGATTGCATTCCTTGGATCACCAACATAAAATTTTCAATTTAACCCCAAGGCTGCCTATATGATGAGGTAACTCGTCAGCACTTGCATGTGTGCTTCGCTGCCACAATGGCGAGATAACTCGTCATCGAAATATTCTGACTCTTCCCTGGTTTGCATGGAGTTCATTGACAAAAATACTGGTAGCTTTAGCTTGGGGAATCTTTCTAGATTCTATTCATACCTAGAAACCCCATCTACGTCATGAGGCAGTCCTTTATTTGAATGTTTTGGTTGGGTTACTGCCGCAGTGTTTGCCTGGCTCCTCTCCTCGCCCGCTCAACAAAATGTCGGACTCCGTTTGCTCAAGACATGCGATAGTGTTGCCCTAAGTCAACCAAGATTGCTTTCTTTAGCTGATGCTCAGAAAGAATTGAAGTGTAAATTCGAAGGAGAAGACAGTGATGAACTTTTATAGGATGATTTGATAGAAAATAAAGGAGCAATGAAGAGACTGGCCAAGATATGATTGTCAGTGAGTGATGTTGACTGTACAGCTGTAAAAGGCAGAAAATGAGCAAATTATTATATTACATGTAGCAGGTCACGGTGTGAGTGATATTCTTGGCACTCAGCCAAAGCGGTCTGGTGAGAACTGGATGAAGTGACTGTGTGAGAGGGGTGAAGAGGAGAGGGGTGGAGACCGAGGGGGCGTGGCCCCACATCCATATTATCACTTGGAGAAGTCACAATGCATTGTGTATCTGTCTCTTTAACTTTTTAAAAATTTTTTTTATACTGTGGTTGTTCTAGTATAATTTGTGTGTGCAGGTATTATCCATTTGTCCAGAAAATATATCTCAGTGCAAATTACCTGACTAATGTTTGTAATGAACAAGTTGAAGATGTGACAAAAAATAAAACACTGATTCAAAAACAACAGCATGTCACTGAAAAAATATAAAATGGGAAAACATCATGTTTTTTGTATTCTTTATTCATTTACCTTTCAGAAAATATGTACTTTTATGGGTCTTTCTCCAATAACAAAGAGCACAGAATTTTTGGAAAATATATACCTGGTAACGATAAACTGAACTGGCCCTTTGTCAGATCCGTTTCTACAGGTCAGCTGTATCATTTTACTGATGTTCATTAACGTCATTGATGGCATTTTGACATTGGAGAAATGGCTGAATTTTCATATTATCTATTTTATGAGGAAATTAAAAAAATGACGACCCTTTTAAACATTACAGTCCTCAGATGTAAAGTTTGGATCTGGATCACATTTGATATGCAGTGTCCAGCTTTCCTAAAAATCTGGAATATTCAAGCCTGATATAGGTGTATCTCTTTTGTGATGTGACAACTGGACATATTACTCTGGGATACAGTTATATTTGTGTTCATTGAGGAAACAAACAAATGAAAAGAAACATCAAATCCTCTTTCAGTACCTTCCTCCTATCTTTCCCACACAGACATGGGCGAGATTGTATGTACAACTGCAAATAGCAGCATTTACTCAAGTTACAGAACATCACATAAAAACATTAAAAAGAAAACACCTCATTTGCAGTAGCCAATTGTTCACCACCATGTACTCACATCAGTAATGCTAACCTGGTTTTATTTAACAAGTATTTGAGGTATTTGCTGTAGTATTAGTATCAGTAGCTCAAGGAGGCGTCACTGCGTTCAGTCAAATCCATATACGCTACACCACATCTGCTAAGCAGATGCCTGACCAGCAGCGCAACCCAACGTGCTTAGTCAGGCCTTGAAAAAAACAACAAAAAACAAACAAAAAAAGAAAAAAAAAAGAAAATAATTTTTTTTAAATAATCGTTGGAGATCAATAGATATCAATATTTTCCATCAAATCTTCAAGAAAACTGCATAGTTATCACGTTATCACAGTAATATAACACCACTCACAACAAAAGTAACTAGTGATGGAATTTCTACCAATCAAAAAAATTTAAAGATGCCTTTTCTGCAACAAACTTAAGTAGATTATATATGAACTTAAATAATTACCAACACAAAAACAAAATAAATAAAAATAATCCCCATACAAAACATCCTTTTAAAACCTAATATTTCAATTTCATTAGAAAAAACTTTTGTCAAGTATAACCAACCACCTGCGAAAAAGGAAATTTTCTATCTAAAATTACGTTTAAATAACATACTTACTGTGACCCAACTAGTGCAGGCTCCGGCAGGGGTCTGACATTCCTGTCCTTTGCAAACTACTATCCGCCTATGCGGAGAAAACAAAAGCAACTACGGCCAATAACCTCCTGGAAGTAGGTAACCTGCCCTTTGTCCCGCTGGCTAGCGCCCTCTTTTGACGGCAATATGCCATCACCAGCACAGCGAGCAGGGAGAACAGGAAGCGGGGAGGACGTGGTCTTAAATTTGGGTCACAGTAAGTATGTTATTTAAACGTAATTTTAGATAGAAAATTTCCTTTTAATTGCCCATACTTAACCGTGGCCCAACTAGTGCAGAATAGCGCGACAAGGTGGAGGGCTCGCCTGTTCTACTGTCTGTGCTGCGATGGCCTGTTGTGCAACTACCACAGAAGTGATGCCTCTTGAGCCATCATCCCACAAGCGTGCGACATCTCTCAGGTAGAAGTAGATGAAGGTGGCAGGGTTTTTCCAGTAGGCAGCATCCATGACTTGCAGCCGTGTTGAGTGCGCTAAGGCAAGAGAAGAGGACCATGCTCTGACTTCATGTGCTCTGGCTGAGGAGGCATCAAGTCTCAATCCTTCTGTTCTATCGCCAGTGCGCTGCGATGGCCTGTTGTGTGACCACTGCAGAGGCAACACCTATTGTGGGAGAGGTCTGTGGACCACAGCTGTGCTGATAAATGTAGTGCAAAGAAAATCGGGTCGGTGTGTTGAATCCACACTTTACTGAGAGCCCTTCGAATCAAAGGAAGGGAAGGAAACACATACCCTATAGGGTTGTCTCACTTTTGCGCGGTTGAGCGTCAATGCAAGGAGGTGCACATGTGGTTTGATCTGATGATTCCACATTGGTTGTGGGCCGATAGTGGAAGTGACATATGTGTTTAGAGGAAACTGTGGCACGAGACAGGTAAGCCACCATGTTGGGCTTGCCTTAGGCGTGACAGCCAGATCTGTAGAGCTCCTCCATGAGAGCTGACAGGCGATAGGCGCTCCCCCCGCCACTTTTCTGTCGTTGCCAAAAAAGACAGCACTGGCATGTTGCCTATGCATAGAAGGGCAGACATTTGGCAACAAGAGACTTGAGGTCCTTGGTGTCTCTGGGACAGGGCTGTGTAATTGCCCAGGTAGGTACCATCACGAAGGGGCATACGGAAGGCTTGGTGGCTTCTCTACCTGAGTGTGGCATGTTGGAGCAACCTGTAGAAAGTTGTCGGCAGTCAATGGCTGGGTTGGATCAGGCTGTGGGAGTGCACTTCGTGTGCCCGCAGGTCACTGAGTCTCATTCTGTGGTGGAATTCCTAAGGGAAGAGGGTTTCCATGGGGAAAATTTTTGCTGAAGGTTCTTTAGTGAGAAAGGGGACCGGATCCATGACAGGCCTCTGGCTGTGTGTGGTGCGCACTAAGTCTGGGATGGAGCAGGGCGGGGGCAGGGAGGAAAGTGGCTGTAGATGTGTTGTACTGGCCATTTACATCAAATCACTGATCTGACATGTGTTTTCAGTATGGCCAACAGTAAAGTGAGAGCTGTATTATCAGCGGCTTCTGAATTGCAAAGGGAAATCATTTGCAGCTTAGTCTTTCATGAAGGACTATGTCTCTCAGACTAGAAGTCAAATTGCACTGGGACTTAGTGCTGTAGCCTTGGGGGCTAACTAGCCTGTGGGATCCATCCCTATAGTGAGTCCTAAGGCCCTCTTGATCGAGGCACTGGGGATGCAACTTGGGCAAAACACTCTCTACTATAAATTGTATAATCAAATTCCAGCCCGAATAATCGGGGCAGCAGCTGCCTCCTCTGTTGATCTGATGGTCATTGTTGTACACGACTGATTATCATATACTGGTCCGACTGGCAGGGCCGAGAAAACGCGGATCGCGTTGAGTGCGTTCGCGGATCGATAAAATGACATTAAAGGCAACACTGAACTGAGTGTGTGGCAACAAACCTCTAGAAGTCACCAGAGGAGGTGTAGGAGGTGGTGGAGGTCTGGAGTCGACCGGAGGAGGCGGCGGGTTGGCGTTACTGAGAGGGCCTGGAGTAGAGGGCCCAGAGTGTCAGCGAATCGATTGCGATCGCGCCTTAATTTTAGCGTGATTGCCCAATCGAGCTACATAATAATGTGACCTGGTTGGAGACAAAATTTGACAAAAAACAGGAACGCCAGAGAATCGACAGACAGACAGAAAATACGAAAAAAACTTAACCGTATGGAGAGCACAGGAACAGGAGTCATGATGGCTGCCGGAAAAAGAGGGCGCTAGCCAGTGGGACAAAGGGGAGGTTACCTACTTCCGGGAGGTTATCGGCCGTAGTTGCTTTCGTTTTCTCCGCATAGGCGGATAGTAGTTTGCACAGGACAGGAATGTCAGACCCCTGCCAGAGTCTGCACTAGTTGGGTCACGGTTAAGTATGTGTAATTAAATGGAGTATGACTGCCAAAATGGCTGGGTGAAAGACTATATACAAAAGAATGAAAGTAAGGCAGAATTTCAATATTGATCCACATGTTGAGCGCAAACAGTTGGTTGGATTAACATGACAATCCCCCCCCCCCCCAACCCCCCCCACCAAAAAAACAACAACAAAAAAACAACAAAAAACAACAACCCAGTTTTGATCTAGATGGCATGTGCAAAATCTTGGCCGGACTGGCATAAAAACTTTAAACACCTTTCTAAAGACCCATGGGAGCCTCAACCACATAAACAACCCAAGAGTTTTGTTTCAGTTTCAAGTAGGTGTCAAAGTGTGCAACACCACATCTTTTTTGAAAACAGAAAAGAAAAAGAAGAAAAAAAGAAAACAAAAAAACAACAAATAGGTACACACATCAAAATATAATGAAATGAAAGATCAGTAGTTGCCAAATGATTGAGAAAAAAAAAAAAAAAAAAAAGAGGGGGGAGAAAAAATAAAATGAAAGAAAATGAAAATACTGAAATAAGAATAAAAATGAACACTCAAAATTCTCTCTCTCTCTCTCTCACACACACACACAGACACACGCAAACAGATATGCACACCCCCACAAAATCACACCACTTGCCCTGTGCTCAACTCAGATACACACACACATACACACACATCAAAGACTTGTATGCCCTGATGCACTCCGATGCCTGCCCCACAAGAAATGTCGCAAAAACTGGCAGCGCTCAGCCCTGTGCTGTTGTTGTCACTGTGCATTATCACCGCAGTTTGTTGAGGCGGCGAAGCTGAACGTAGCTCAGGACGAAGAAACCCAAAGCGAAGATCAGCAGAGCCACTTCGTTCACCCACAGGTCCCATGTTGTCTCGTACGGGATGTCTTGCGCTTCCAGGTAGGCATTGCCCAGGTCGCTATGTAGCAAAATATAAAAAAATTAAAGAAGTGTTTAAACAATGGCTCTTTTTTCCCCTATTGTTACAAGTGTATTTATCCATTCAGACATACACACAGACTCACACACACATTCACACCCAAACACACTCATTCACAACAAACATGCGCACACCTGCAAAATCACTTTGCCTCAGCTCTAAAGAACTTTATTTTCTGTCTCTGATATATACACATATCCACACACACACACACACACACCTTGTCACATGAATATGCATATAAAAACATGCACACACCCACAAGATTACCACTTAGCATCAACTTAAATGAACCTCTTTATTTGTCTTAGATACACACACACACACACATTCTCTCTCTCTCACTCACACACACACACACATGCTGACACAAACACTAAAAGTGGAAAGATGTAGGAATATAGTAAAAATACAACTGCAGACAAAAAAAGGAGAAAAATAAGAGGCGGTGCTGACTTGTGGTGACATACTCTCCCTGGGGAGAGCAGCCCAGACTTCTCACACAGAAATCTGGTGACAAGACAGTTATCCAGTCCCAAACACACACAAGCACACACACATCACTAAACCATCAAAACAAACATTGTCTTCAAAACATGCAAAGTGAAGCTCGCTTACCTTTACTTACTCAGTTAAAAACAACCACACTTGAATCAGATTATTGTCCAACGCACAAGTGAAGAAATTTCCATAAAAACATAAACAGAAATCTCACCATGCAGTTGCGTTGTTGCAGTAGTACTCGTCTTTCATCTCGTTGATGTATAAACCCTGAGGGAAAAAAAAGAGCATTTCCACTTCCAAGCATTTTATACTTTATTGTTTCAAACATTTTTTTTTTTATTCAATCTTTACATTATGAAACACATACAAACATACATTAATAACTATAGTATGCCAAATAAATATGATTTAAAGTAGCAGAAGAAGATGAAAAATGCAACTGTTTCAAGTCTACATTTCAATTCAAATAACATTTATACATTTTATTTTCTTGAACTTTGGGCAAAGCGTATCATTATGGTAAACAATTCAGTGGCACCACAAAAACAAAATCTAATTCAAGTACAACTAATGAGTAGTACACTTTCTCTAATGTCACAAAAAACTATTGGCATGTATTTTTTATTTCCAGTGGGAGTTACACCTCATACTAACATGATTTACATGATTTCTGTAACCCTGTTTTATTCAGATATGTTATGTCTTAAAATCTTATTTCATTTTTATGTGAAGTGTTTTTTTTACACAAAGCTAGGAAAGGCTCTGAAGGCCTGATCAGTGTGTTGGGTTGATGAACTCTAGACACAGTGGTTGCTTATTCACTGCTTTGATGGCCACAACAGGCTATGGGACCTACATTTTTATTTCATTTTTTTGTTAGTGTTTTACACAAACCCAGAGAAATGATTGGTGGATGACTGATTGCTGATTCCCATCCAGAGAAATGATTGGTGGATGACTGATTGCTGATCCCCGTCCAGAGATATGATTGGTGGATGACTGATTGCTGATCCCCATCCAGAGAAATGATTGCTGATCCCCATCCAGAGAAATGATTGGTGGATGACTGATTGCTGATCCCCATCCAGAGAAATGATTGCTGATCCCCATCCAGAGAAATGATTGGTGGATGACTGATTGCTGATCCCCATCCAGAGAAATGATTGGTGGATGACTGATTGCTGATCCCCATCCAGAGAAATGATTGGTGGATGACTGATTGCTGATTCCCATCCAGAGAAATGATTGGTGGATGACTGATTGCTGATCCCCGTCCAGAGGAATGATTGCTGATCCCCATCCAGAGGAATGATTGCTGATCCCCATCCAGAGAAATGATTGGTGGATGACTGATTGCTGATCCCCATCCAGAGAAATGATTGCTGATCCCCATCCAGAGAAATGATTGGTGGATGACTGATTGCTGATCCCCATCCAGAGGAATGATTGCTGATCCCCATCCAGAGAAATGATTGGTGGATGACTGATTGCTGATCCCCATCCAGAGAAATGATTGCTGATCCCCATCCACAGAAATGATTGGTGGATGACTGATTGCTGATCCCCATCCAGAGAAATGATTGCTGATCCTCATCCACAGAAATGATTGCTGATCCCCATACACAGAAATGATTGGTGGATGACTGATTGCTGATCCCAGTCCAGAGGAATGATTGGTGGATGACTGATTGCTGATCCCCGTCCAGAGGAATGATTGGTGGATGACTGATTGCTGATCCCCATCCAGAGAAATGATTGGTGGATGACTGATTGCTGATCCCCATCCAGAGAAATGATTGGTGGATGACTGATTGCTGATCCCCATCCAGAGAAATGATTGGTGGATGACTGATTGCTGATCCCAGTCCAGAAGAATGATTGGTGGATGACTGATTGCTGATCCCCATCCAGAGAAATGATTGGTGGATGACTGATTGCTGATCCCCATCCAGAGAAATGATTGCTGATCCCCATCCAGAGAAATGATTGGTGGATGACTGATTGCTGATCCCCATCCAGAGAAATGATTGCTGATCCCCATCCACAGAAATGATTGGTTGATGACTGATTGCTGATCCCCATCCAGAGAAATGATTGGTGGATGACTGAATGCTGATCCCCATCCAGAGCAATGATTGGTGGATGACTGATTGCTGATCCCCATCCAGAGAAATGATTGGTGGATGACTGATTGCTGATCCCCATCCAGAGAAATGATTGCTGATCCCCATCCAGAGAAATGATTGCTGATCCCCATCCAGAGAAATGATTGGTGGATGACTGATTGCTGATCCCCATCCAGAGAAATGATTGGTGGATGACTGATTGCTGATTCCCATCCAGAGAAATGATTGGTGGATGACTGATTGCTGATCCCCATCCAGAGAAATGATTGGTGGATGACTGATTGCTGATCCCCATCCAGAGAAATGATTGCTGATCCCCATCCAGAGGAATGATTGGTGGATGACTGATTGCTGATCCCCATCCAGAGGAATGATTGCTGATCCCCATCCAGAGAAATGATTGGTGGATGACTGATTGCTGATCCCCATCCAGAGAAATGATTGGTGGATGACTGATTGCTGATCCCCATCCAGAGAAATGATTGGTGGATGACTGATTGCTGATCCCCATCCAGAGAAATGATTGGTGGATGACTGGTTGGTTGAATTATTATCATTACTGTCTTTTTATCTTATTTCTATTATTATTATTGTTATTATTATCATTATTATCTTTTCTTTTTCGTTTATATATATATATATATATATATATATTATTTTATTTTAGATATTCATTTACCTCTTCTTTTTTTTTTCTTTTTTTTTCTCACGACAGTCAGGCTGTATCTGAAGATGTTCAGACTCACATTCAGGCTGTATCTGAAGATGTTCAGACTCACATTCAGGCCCTTTATCTGAAGATGTTCAGACTCACATTCAGGCTGTATCTGAAGATGTTCAGACTCACATTCAGGCCCTTTATCTGAAGACGCTCAGGTAATGTATACAGTGGGTGTTAATTGACTGTCCTTGATGGCCATAAAAGCCTACTGAACCTCTATGCTTCAAACTGGAGGACTCACATTCAGGCTGTATCTGAAGATGCTCAGGTAGCGTATCCACCTCAGCCAGGCGCCCATGGTGGACAGGTTCACCAACAGGCCGGAAAACAGCTGTCAGCAACACACACCACACACACACACATTCAGGTCAGGGAGCTGGGCAGCAGTCAAGTGTACTGATCTAACCGTTATACTTTGGTACCTGATGGTGATGTGTGTGTGTGTGTGTGTGTGTGTGTGTGTGTGTGTTTGCGAGGGGTGAGGTGGAAGAAGTATGAGTGAATCTTTTTTTTTTTTTTAAAAAGAGTATTTTTCAGTGAGTTTGTATCAAAAATCATGTTTATGCACTTCAACCACAAGCTCAGAGCTACAGGGTAACCACAATATAAATGCTCATTATACTTATTATCATAATTATCAAATACACATTACCATTAGTTATTATTATTTCTACTATTCATATTATCATTATCATTATTGCTATCATCATCTTTATTATTATTATTATCACTATTACTGACAGGTATGGTGGCCGAATGGTTAGACATTGATGTTGGATGCATAATGGACAGAAGAATTATTATCATTACTATATTAACCCTTGAAAACTGAATATGGTGAACATGGTGGGATAAAAACAGTCATACACGTAAAAGCCCACTCGTGTACATACGAGTGAACGTGAGAGTTGCAGCCCACAAACGAAGAAGAAGAAGAATAATTATTAAATCGAAGAACTCACCATCATGAACACATAAACCAGAGCAATGAGAAGGTTGGCCACAGCAAAAATGCGGACGGTGGCGCTGAAGAAAAAGCCGATGGCGGACGCCGACAAGGTGGTCAGGAATAGATCCAGCATGAAGAACAGGAAATATTCATACCCTGACCGAAAACCTGCACACATGAAAATAATCCTACAGAACTGGATAAATGATACAGTATAATGTCATGAAAATCTTTTTTTTTTCTATCAACAGAACTTTGTCAAAATATTAACACCCTCATCAAAAACCTGCTCTGATTAAACTAAAATAATCCTACATAACTGGAAAGCCTGACACAGTATAATGTCATGAAAAGGAAATTTTCTTCCTAAAATTATGTTTAAGTAATATACTTACCGTGACCCACTAGTGTAGACTCCAGCAAGGGTCTGATTCCTATCCTGTGCAAACTACTACCCACCTATGCGGAGAAAACGAAAGTAGCTATAGCCGATAACCTCCCAAAGTAGGTTACCTCCCCTGTGTATCCCTGACTAGCGCCCTCTTTTTACGGCAGTTATCTTGACTCCTGTTCCTGTGCTCCTCAGTATATTTTTTCCATCAACAGAAGTTTGTCCCAAATTTCTAAAGGAAAATTTTTTTTACAAGCAACATTTCAACTCGCTCAGGACAGAGTTTTCTTCTCTACATTTCTCCATGGATGACCCATTTTCATGGGTTAGGAAAAACATTCACAGAAAGTAGAAAACACACAGTCAGCAAATGAAACTTTTATAACTACTTATTAACATGCTGAGTTAGAACATATGAACCTATTGAAATTCTTACTTCAGAGTTAAGCTTTTGTGGACCATGTGAAAGGTATTCCTAATTCTGCGTTCAACATCACAACACACTCATACAGCTTTTTTTTTTCTGCCCCATCATCTGCACCGTTTCAGTGGCATTACTCCAACGCCGCTCTTTTACAGTTCTGGCGTCGGCAGTCCGCAGGAAACCATGGAAGTTAGCTTGCCAGGAGGCCACACACCAGAAGAGACCCTGCACTGCTGCTGAGTCACTTCAGTGATGTTCAGTGGTGCCTGTGCTGATTTAATGTACTCAGGACACCACCTACTAAGCCCCCTACTAATGACAATAATGGCTTAGTTGCAGAGCCAGACTGAGTGAGCGTCCCTCCCAGAGTGGAGACCGCCACCACGTCCATCAAACAACAGCCCCCCATAAATCTGCCGACACTGAAGACATTGACAGGACTCACCCCAAGCATGGAAGTGGAGGGGTATCAATCGAAACGGAGGTCACCATGAGAGCAGGGCATGAAAGGCCACAGACTTTGAGACTATTTTGTTTACACTGATGATGATGCAGGAGGATGAGGATGACGACAATGTTGCTATGGAGGTCCATTTTGGTTTGAGACTGTGTGACAAGGCGGTACTCTATGCTTCCCGTCATAATGATATCCCGGTGTTAACCAGGCCCGAGAGATACAGACACTTGCAGAGTTAGTCAGGTAATTAGAGCAACACACCCAAAGACGCATCCTTGAAGTGGATGACACTTGACTGTGTGGTCCCAGTCTCCCCATTTAAGCCCACAGCACACTTAACTCTGGGCAGGAGCCGGCCACGGGCCAAAAAACCCACCTCCGCTGGGATTCGAACCCACATCCTCCCAGCTGTCAGTCCGCGACGCTAACTACTTCGCCACAGCAGCTGGTTCACTCATACTGCCTGATTATGTCCACGGAAACACAGTAAGCAGCAAAAGGTCTGAAAGTGCACCAAACAGCTTACGAAGGTGTTGATACTTCTCTTGCAGAAAAAAATAATGTAACTAGTACAAATCATAATATTTACAGATGTGAAAGATTGTCAAAGGGGTCTGGCACTCAGCTGCCATATGCAGACCACTGAAGCCAGAAAAATCAAAGATACTAAAACAAAAGTAGACGCCCAAGAAAATGAAACAAGATCCTAAAAAATCAAGAAAATGAAAGTGGATACCTAATAAAAAGAAAAAGAAAGTGGATACCTAATAAAAAGAAAATGAAAGCAGATACCTAACAAATGAAGAAAATGAAAGCAGATACCTATCATGAAGTAGCAGATGGCACTGAAGACGGCCACAGGCAGGAGCCGCATGGGGATGACGTCACACAGAAGCTTGGCCATGAAGTAGGCAGACACTCGGTAAAAGCCACTCACATTTTCGTGCCTGCCCACAGACACAATGTTCATCAACCATAATAATAAGAAATCATTTGGGTATCACATATGATCCCAGGGTTCTTTGATATGTTAAAAGCCTTGGGAACTCTCTTGTCATAATTCTAGGTGGTCCCAGCCACTGCTCCAAAAATATTTGGATAGCGCATGCCTTCTTTGAGCCCCTTTGCTAACTGAAGCCAGCGGAAGTGTTCAATCAGCCATTTTGCTCCTCATGTCAGTATAGCGCGAATCGGTGACTTCATATGTGTAGCCGAGTGCTCAGATGGCTTCATGGCAAGCTTTCACTTGCTCGTGGTGTAAGTTAAGCTGACATTCCTGTGTGTGTCTACACTGCAAGTCTGCACCACGTGTCACTGCACTGTTTTCCTGTAATAACTTTGGTAGATAAACCATTGGCAGATTTCAGTCAAGACACAACATTTGGCATGTAGTGGGGGCAAGCATAACATGATTTCATTGAAGATACATGGTTACAGTTCAGAAACTACCACCAGTTAGCAGACGACATGTCAACCGACTGACGGCCAGATAAGAGAAACAATATGGTGTCCAGTTGACTTCAGCTTGTCTGGCCAATGAGCTATCCATGTAATTTTAGTACAGTGGGTCCTAGCCTACTTTCAGAAAACCTTGGGAACTCTCTTGTCATAATTCTAAGTGGTCCCAACCTACTTTCAGAGGGTCACTCTAATTCTGCACATTTTCACTAAATCTGCATGACAGCACAAATATAAAAGCAGACATATCATAACTAGTCATAATCATCTTACATTCTGGGCCAAGCAGTGGCAAAGGGTAACAACTCTTTTTTGCCATCAGACCAAAGCTACTTTCACTTTTTTTTACAAATATATTAATCATGTAAGGATTTTTCCGAAGTCAAATTTTGCACATTTGAGACGATTCTTAACAAAAACTAAACTATGCGCTGTTAACACAGCTTATAAAACCCAACCTGGATACTTACACAAAGATTGCACGCTCTTTGATGAAGAGTTCAACAGCAGAGAGGTTGCCAAACACCTGGTTCATGACGATGAAGAAAAACGCCCCAACTCTGCACACAATAATAATAACAACAACAGCAATGATAATAAATGTATTTCAATAGCACTGAATCATGTGGAAACTAATCAAAACGCTTTCACAACCTTTACTTTCACATGCATGCATCACTCTGAAACAAAAGGAAAAAAGATGGAACTTATAAACACATATAGAGAGAAGTCTAGCTCAGCTATGAACAGAAGAAGGGAGGGTGAGGAGGAGCTGTTTTCGAGCAAGGTTGGTTTTATGGCTAGAACTGAAAGAGTGGTATGCAGGGATTTGACAAAGCAAAAGGAGATCGTTCCAAACATAAGGTCCAGAGACAGATGAAGAGTGGAGGCCTACTATGTGGAGTGTTAAAATCTGGGAACACAGGAATGGAGTGTGCGTGTCAACCAAAGTTTATTCAAAGAAACACATATGCAGCTACACAACTGATAATCAAAGCACAAACAAGCTAAGCTCATAGCTCTGCTCTAAAATGGACACTTGCCAATAGATAGGCTGAAATTCTGAAAAAGTAAAGTAAATGAAATGGAATAAAGGAAAAGACATAACTGTAGTGGCAAAACAAGTTGGAGGGGGCAAAAAGACATAAACTGTGCACTGCAAATTTCAAGTTGCTAAGCATATCAGATGAAACCTTATCAGTATGCCACCAGGATAGAACTGATGTTTACAAAGACTGAGAGAGAGAGAGAGAGAGAGAGAGAGAGAAAGAGAAAGAAAGAGAGAGAGAGAGAGAGAGAGAGAGAGAGAGAGAGAGAGAGAGAGAGAGAAAGAGAGTTGTGTTGTGCTGCGTTGTGTGTGTGTGTGTATATGCGTCTATTTGTGTGTGTGTGTATGTGTGTGTGCATGTGCATGTGCATGTCCATGTGCACGTACATACATGCATGCGCTGAGTGGGACCAGAGCCGTACAGCTCTGCTGCTGACTGACCTGTTCTGAATGCCGTCTGTCTTGGAGTCGCTGATCTGGAAGTACACGGCCCCCACGATCAGCCCGAAGATCACCATGATGATGAGCTGGGAGAAATCAGAAGCAAAGCTGTCAACATTCACTTCATGATTCAGTGCCCTTTCTTCACCCCAAATCCATTTGATTGTAATTAATGGACTTTTAAAAGGAAATTTTCTATCTAAAATTATGTTTAAATAACATACTTACCGTGACCCAACTAGTGCAGACTCTGGCAGGGGTCTGACATTCCTGTCCTGTGCAAACTACTATCCGCCTATGCGGAGAAAACGAAAGTACTACGGCCGATAACCTCTCGGGAGTAGGTAACCTCCCCTTTGTCCCCCTGGCTAGCGCCCTCTTTTTCCGGCAGCCATTATGACTCCTGTTCCTGTGCTCTTCATACGGCTAAGTTTTTTCATATTTTCTGTCTGTCTGTTGATTCTCTGGCGTTCTTGTTTTTTTGTCAAATTATGTCTTCAACCAGGTCACATAATTATATGGTTCGATTGGGAGATCGGGCTAAAATTAAGGCGCGATCGCAATCGATTCGCGGACACTCTGGGCCCTCTATTTCTGGCCCTCTCAACAACGCCAACCCGCCGCCTCCTCCACTTCCTTCGCTCCCTCCGCTCGACTCCAGACCTCCACCACCTCCTGCACCTTCTCCAGTGACTTCTAGGGGTATTTTTTAATTATTTTTTATAGTTTTTTTATTCGAAGGAAAGGAGTTATGTGTCTGTTATTTAGATATGGGGGTGAAAAATGTCATTTTCATGAAACTGAGACAAATTCCAATCACAATAAGTGTGCTCTGCATACAAGGTGGAGAACAATCAGTCCAGATTTGGTCAAAACAACATACTGATATTCTCTCTGATGTCTAAAGAATGCATAATGACAAACAATTCATATGAAATAATCTGTCACAGATCTGCTGTTCCAAAGTCAAGTACACAAAAGAAACAAAAGCACTAAAACGTGGAGCACAGTTTCAACATAATAATAAAAATAACAATGAGAATAATAACTATAAATTATAATAACTAAATACAATAATAACAATAATGATAATGATGATAAAATTATAAATAATAATGTATTTATGAGGGGCTTAATCTTGTGCGAAACAAACCAATGTGCTTTCAATCCCGACTTTCATACACATGCATGCAATCATTCAGCTTACAGCCTATCTCTCTCTCACACACACACACAACTCCGAATTAAAGAAAGGAAAGACAAAGCTTACAAACACATGGAGACAGAAGACCAGAGAAACTATGGAAGGAAAGAGAGAGGGGGGGGGGGGAGAGGGATCACCTGGAGAATGGATGCCTCTGGACTTCTGATGATGTTCTTTACAGTCCTCATGCTGACCGCTGAAAACTGAGACACACACACACACACACACAAAGAAAGTGATCATTAAAACATTCAATGACATTTTGCCCCTGCCATAAAATTATAAGGAGAGGAAAACAGACATAGAGGCACGACAACCGAGTGGTTAGAGCACTGGACTTCCAATCACAGGATCCTGGGTTCAAATCCCAGCTTTATCTAGCAGGCAAAGGGTGGAGATTTTCCCCCGATCTCCCAGGTCAACATATATGCACAGACCTATCAGTGCCTGAACCCCCTCAATCATCAATGTGTACACTCATGCAGAATATCAAATACGAAAGCTAAAGTTTCTGTATTCAAAGTCAAGTGTTTGGTGGGTTATAGAAACATGAACATAACCATCAAGCAAACCTCCTGAAAATGGAGAATGGCTGCCAAAATGGTGGAGTGACATGGCAATTCACAGAAAAGCCCACAAGTAGACAGAGCAAGCATGAGAGTTATAATCTACAAACAGGAAAAAAAAAGGGAGGGTTGGGGTGGGGGGTGGGGGGGGGGGGGGGGAACAAAAGCCAAAGAGACATGAACTGTGACACTGCATGAAAGCTGACCAGCAACAGCCACAGAGACATGAACTGTGACACTGCATGAAAGCTGACCAGCAACAGCCAAAGAGACATGAACTGTGACACTGCATGAAAGCTGACCAGCAACAGCCAAAGAGACAGGAACTGTGACACTGCATGAAAGCTGACCAGCAACAGCCACAGAGACAGGACCTGTGACACTGCATGAAAGCTGACCAGCAACAGCCACAGAGACAGGAACTGTGACACTGCATGAAAGCTGACCAGCAACAGCCACAGAGACAGGACCTGTGACACTGCATGAAAGCTGACCAGCAACAGCCACAGAGACAGGACCTGTGACACTGCATGAAAGCTGACCAGCAACAGCCACACGAACTGTGACACTACATGAAAGCTGACCAGCAACAGCCACAGAGACAGGACCTGTGACACTGCATGAAAGCTGACCAGCAACAGCCACACGAACTGTGACACTACATGAAAGCTGACCAGCAACAGCTAAAGAGACAGGAACTGTGACACTGCATGAAAGCTGACCAGCAACAGCCACAGAGACAGGAACTGTGACACTGCATGAAAGCTGACCAGCAACAGCCACAGAGACAGGACCTGTGACACTGCATGAAAGCTGACCAGCAACAGCTAAAGAGACAGGAACTGTGACACTGCATGAAAGGTGACCAGCAACAGCTAAAGAGACAGGAACTGTGACACTGCATGAAAGGTGACCAGCAACAGCTAAAGAGACAGGAACTGTGACACTGCATGAAAGGTGACCAGCAACAGCTAAAGAGACAGGAACTGTGACACTGCATGAAAGCTGACCAGCAACAGCCACAGAGACAGGACCTGTGACACTGCATGAAAGCTGACCAGCAACAGCCACACGAACTGTGACACTGCATGAAAGCTGACCAGCAACAGCACATACCCAAGTGGAGCGGTGGCCTGGAGGTAACGCCCCTGACCAGGAAGCAACTGTTCACGGGTTCGAATCCCATGTACAGACCACAATTTTTACCCCCATACTCCCTCCACAAGACCTTGAGTGGTGGGATGGGTGCCAGTATTTTGGATGAGATGGTAACCCGAGGTGACATGTGCAATGGTGTGGGTGCTAGTCTTTTGGAAGAGATGATAAACCCAAGGTCCCATGTGCAGCAAGCGCTTAGCTAACATAAAAGAACTCACAGCAACAAAAGAGTTGTCCTTGGCAAAATTCTATCAAAAAACCTGATTTAATTGTAAAACACCCACTAGCACTCAAAAAAAAAAAAAGGGAAAGAAAAATAAAATGGGATATGGGGGTGTGGGGGTGGCATTGCACTATGGCGACACGCTCTCCCCAAAGAGAGCAGCCAGAATTTCACACAAACATGTTGTGACAGAAAGTAAAGGCACTAGCTGCCATCACCAATGAACAAGCTGAGTTTTTCTTTCATATATGATTTTCTAAAGGGATGGGGATACAATCCAAAATGTGTTGTAACACTTTCTTTTTGTTGTTGTTGTTGAGAACCTCATAATAAAATGAGACTGCTGGTAAACTGGATTGAGGCATTTATCATTACTTCAAATACTGACCCCTTCCTCTCCCTCTTCCTATGTGCTTGCCAATAATGGTTAGCTAAACTGGGAAGGTACTGTCTATCTATTTACTTTTGTGATGCAACATTATGTAACATATCCAACTCCCCCTTGAATTTATGGCGAACTTATAGCTGAGGGCAGTAAAAATGTCATGTGTCTCTTCTCTTTGTCCATCTCTCTCTCTCTCTCTCTCTATATATATATATATATATGTATAATTTGAAGTCATAAGCCTGATGATATTCCACCTACCTGTCTGCCAAATGACGTGGCGTACTCTATTTGTTTCATCACAACAACCGTGCCTTCCTTGGTGCGTCTGTCAAATTCTTCTTTGATGGGAGTCAGTTCTTCTTTTATCCTGTTGTCAACAGACATACACAAGGTTCCACATACCGGGCTCACAGAAAGGTAAGGACAACTTTACGTAAAATCAAGAGACTATTTAAATTAGGCTGGCTGTACATGGTTTACCACTCTCCTCTAAAAGAACACATGAACATCCATTTCAGGCACATCCACTCCATAAACAGCTTGAAAAATGAGTTTGAAAAAAATTGATGTTTCAACTTAAAAAAAAAAAAAAAAAAAAAAAAAAAAAAAAACAATCATTCAGTGGTTCATGAATTACAGCTGTGGTTTTTCATTGCAAAAACTGATTGAATGACACAGGAAACGAATGACGTGTCTAAATGGCAGCTGTCAGTTGGCTCTACCCAGGTAGGCAGCCTGCTGTACAAATGACCCCGAGTTTGTACTGGGCTTAGAGCTTCGTCTCCGACTGATGACAGGCGCTATATAAGTTATCCGCGCGCGCGCGTGTGTGTGTGTGTGCGTGAGTGCGCGTGTGTGGGTGTGCGTGTGTGTGTGTGTGTGTGTGTGGGGGGGGGGGGGGGGGTGCAGGTGTGTGCTGATTATCTGGTTGTGGTTTTCCGCAATTCATCTTTATTCTTATCTTATCTGTCTATTATAATCAATGTGCAGTATAGTAGGCTATGTTTATAATTATATTCAAATAATGTTTCTTAATTCTTTCTGTTTTTAATTTAAGAATACTAGTTATTACCTGCAGTGTGTGGATATATGTATGAAACGATGTATGTGATATTTTTTTTACATTTGTATCTTCGTAATATTTGTAGGGGCTGTTGTTGGCTTTTACAGTTATGGTCCCCATGTTGTTTACTTGTCTATGTTGTGATAATGCACCTGACCAAATTTCTCCAGTTGGAGATAATAAAGTTATTTTTATCTTATCTTATCCATATCATTATCATCATCAAGACAACACCTCTGGTTTTGAGTGGTGCTCATTTACAATGGCTGCACACACCGCTGTTTGCTGGACATTCAGCATCTTTTCACCACCATGCCCCCTAGAAGAAAACTATGCAAGTTCCCAAGTGGTTCTAAAATTTTGTGAACCCTGTACATGGAAACACGTTGTCCCTCAGCCAGATCATCAAGCACCTCACCGACCAGAGTGTTCAGAAATGGTTGGCTCCTCTGACTGCTGCTAATAGTGGGTACCTTCTTCTCCTTCTTCTTCGTTCATGGGCTGCAATTCCCACATTCACTCGTATATACGCGAGTGGGCTTTTACGTGTATGACCATTTTTAACCCGCCATGTAGGCAGCCATACTCCGCTTTCGGGGGTGCGCATGCTGGGTATGTTCTTGTTTCCATAACCCACTGAATGCTGACATGGATTACAGGACCTTTAACGTGCGTATCTGATCTTCTGCTTGTGTATACACACAAAGGAGGTTCAGCCACTAGCAGGTCTGCACATATACTGACCTGGGAGATCGTAAAAATCTCCACCCTTTACCCACCAGGTGCCGTCACCGTGATTCAAACCCGGGACCCTCAGATTGAAAGTCCAACGCTTTAACCATTTGGCTATTGCACCCATCTGATAGTGGGTACACTCAAGTCAGTAAAGGGCTGCCACCACATCACTGAGGTAAGACAGTGCTTACAGGTGAGGTCAGCAATCTCAGTGTGTCTGGACTTTACCTTTTTTGAGACTGCATCACTTTTGTCCAGCAAAATGAATGGCATTACTGATTAAAAAAAAACACAAAAAAACAACACCCACAAAATGTAGCGACAGCCTTTCAAACTCAAGCCGCCCTGATCTCATTTCACCAAGGTTCATTCAACCGTCATTGGGTTAGAGCAGTATAGGAAATTTTCTTCCTAAAATTACGTTTAATTAACATACTTACTGTGACCCACTAGTACAGACTCCGGCAGGGGTCTGACATTCCTGTCCTATGCAATCTACTATCTGCCTATGCAGAGAAAATGAAAGTAGCTACAGCCTATAACCTGCCGGAAGGAGGTGACCTCCCCTTTGTCCCCCTGACTAGCACCAGACTATGACACACGATCGCTGAATGTATGAAACAGATTTGCAAGTATCTGCTACTTAAGTCATGAGAATATTATTGATTCTGAAAGCTTAATTTTTTTGATAATAGCTGATTTTCTTCAATAAGAATGGGCAATTATAGTGAAGGTAAAGAAATCTTTAATTAAGATTCTCTAAAAAGAAAAGAAAAAAAAAGAAAAAAAAGAAGAAAATCTATAGCTTGAACAAACTGAATAAAAGCAACAACATGTCAATGAAGGAGACATTATTTGATACACGTCATACCTGCTATATGAAAGCGTTTTCTGATATGTTTCACACAGCTTTGCTCCCAGGTTTTCAGAATCCACTGGAAAAAAACAACACAAATAGCAAAACACTGTCATTATACAAAGCACCTGTCCTATATCTCAGTAAAAAGTAATTTGGGTGGGGTAGTGGGGGGTGGGGGTGGGGGGTGTCCAGGGAAGGGAAGTAACTGCCAGTCCTTACAGAAAGAAACATATAGAATTTTAAACAGTTTTCAAAATCTTAAGATTAATTTTCTATTTCTCCTCTTTTGATATTAAATCATGATGGAAACTTGAACATTACGGTACTTGTATGGTTTGAATTTACTAAATTAGGTTATTGTAAAAAAAAAAAAAAAAAAAAAAGGGAGAAGAATGGTTTGTATAATGTATGCAGCATCAAAAGGAGGAGTTTGTATTATACTCCATGTTTGGTGATACATATACTTACCATGTCAAACTGATGCAAACTAGGCCTATCGGTTTGCTCTGCTTGGCCAAATTTTGCGCATCTAACAGTGAAAAGACGACCCGTCTTGCCCGGTCCACTCAAACGCCTCTAAAAGCTATAAGCGCTGAATCATTCCTTTGGCCAATGTATGCAGCATCAAAATAAGGTTAAAGAATCCATAGTATTTTACAACCACTAGGGCAGTGAATTCATATCCACTGAACCGGAAGGCAGGGGCCAACCCTCCCAAACCAACGTCAGGGTACTCGTTCACACCTGGTTGGACTGAGGAAAATCAGAGTGAAATGCACTTCCCAAAGACACAGCACCATGCCAGAACGGGGGCTGGAACCCTGATCACTGATGAACACTGGATCACCAAGTCCAAGGACACAGCACCATGCCAAAACGGGGGCTCGAACCTCTATCACTGATGAACACTGGATCACCAAGTCCAAGGACACAGCACCATGCCAGAACGGGGGCTCGAACCTCTATCACTGATGAACACTGGATCACCAAGTCCAACGATTAACTGATTCCTGTCACGACCCCTCCATGGAATACTGCAGTGTACATACATCATAAAATCATGCACTCCACATGCCATCATTAGGCTTGGAGGGAAGGAAGGAAGGAAGAGAGAGAGAGGTGTGGGTTTGCTGCGGTCTTCAGTCTGTTATCTTTATTTTTTATTATCTTGGAAATCCTTTGCCATACTCTTTTCATGCTTCATGCACAACTGTCAACCGATTTCAAAATCAAGTGAAGAGAAATAAGAAAAAAAATTATGATGATGCTTGCAGTGTTGTGTTGTGTTGTGTTGTGTTGTGTTGTGATGTGGTGTGTGTGTGTGTACATCTATGCGAGTGTGTGATGTATGTGCCTGCATACTTTGTTTTTCACACACACACACATCTATCTATCTATCCTTACACACACACACACACTCACACACACACACACACACACATATATATATATATATATATATTTGTACATGTGTGAATGTTCTCAGGAAAGAATCTTTTTAAAAATCTCTATTTCCTCCTTACTTACCTTCCATCTCCAGGGACACGCCTTCTGTTTCTTCTGAAAAAAAAAATCCAGTCCTTTATTCATTCTATTATCTATTCACTTAGTCATCCATTTATCTCTCATTTTATTCATTCGCAAAGATTCTCTGATTTTGGATTTTCCTTAACTCAGAATCAAAAGTTTTTGACTAACTTGTATGTTTTAGTCATCTCTCACCACCTTCATCAGCAAAAAAAAATGATGCATCGAAGCTGGACTGGACAGGTAGTGAGAGAAATATAGTAAAGCCTGGCCTCAACCAGAGCACTGGCTTGGAACTCCCTCCTGTTTATCACAGTCTGTTGCAACACCATGCTCTAGAGCATATGACCAGGCAAGATTTGTATTTGTATTTCTTTTTATCACAACAGATTTCTGTGTGTGAAATTTGGGCTGCTCTCCCCAGGGAGAGCGTGTCGCTATACTACAGCGCCACCCATTTTCTTGTATTTTTTCCTGCATGCAGTTTTATTTGTTTTTCCTATCGAAGTGGATTTTTCTACAAAATTTTGCCAGGAACAACCTTTCTGTTGCTGTGGGTTGTTTTACGTGCACTAAGTGCATGCTGCACACAGGACCTCGGTTTATCGTCTCATCCGAATGACTAGCGTCCAGATCACCAGTCAAGGTCTAGTGGAGGGGGAGAAAATACTGGCGGCTGAGCCGTGATTCGAACCAGTGCGCTGAGATTCTCTCGCTTCCTAGGCGGACGCGTTACCTCTAGGCCACGATTTTATTGCAGTAGTGAACCCATTTCACCATGTCTATGTCAGCTCCAATCCTCTCCTGCACTCTGAACCTTCCCTGACTGAAGTCAGGTACCCATTCACACCTGGGTGGGGTGAGGAAAACTGAAGTGCCTTTCCCAAGCACACAGCACCAGGCCAAAACCAGGCCTCAAATCCTGAACTACTGGGGAACACTGGATCAGAAGTCTGATGCCTAACTGGTTCTGCTGTGGCAAAAATGCCAACGTTAAAATTTCAATTTGAACACAAATGTACATAGTTGAAACAGGGTGTCTACAAACTTATCCACTTACTTTGTTTACATAAAATGAGTCAAAAATGAGCACAAACTGAACACACATGTAGACAGTTGGGACAGGGGGATTACACATCCTTATCCGGTTATTTTGTTTACATAAATGAGTCAAAAATGAGCACAAAACAAACAATGGTGAATATAATGTTTTTGTGTTATCATTCACACAACATACATATCTATACAGACATAGGTCTGTTTCTTTAAGTCTTATTCTCTTCTAATCTATATGAAGCTGACATCTGGGTATTCTAGGAGGAAGGAAACTATATCTATCGTAGATAGTAAAGAGTGTTAACTCTCTCCATTCACAAGGTACACAACTTCAAGTCAATTCAGCTTATGCTACCGATTCAGCTTATGCTACCGATTCAACTAGCACAAAGGTCAATAACAGGCACATTTGAACAAACCCAGAAACTTCCTCAAAAAAGGAAGTGCCTGGCTATCTATCACAGAGTCTAAGAGAGGTGCTACTATCATGAAGGGGATGCCCAGACTGCACTGTGGTGGGAAGGCAGTGTTTACATTTTCAAACAGCATAATAGCTATTTGGTACCAAGCCATTACAATGGACATTTCTCACTTCTGACGTTGCTGTTAGGAGGGTTAGAGATGGCAGTCGAGTCTCCATTGATGATGTCCAGGAAAAAGTCGGGTGGGTTGTTG
>NC_134876.1:4635630-4660630 GCF_041734735.1 Babylonia areolata | reverse complement strand
CCTTGGTGTCAGCGCAGTCCCCCAGGCCCAGTTCGAAGATGATCTGGTCCACTCTCGCCTCCCGCTCCTTCCGACTTACGCCTTCTGGCAGGCGCAGCGCTGCCGAGAACTGAAAGTTCTCCCGCACTGTCAGCGTTCCCATCACCACGTCGTCCTGTGACCAGGGGGAGATAATGTCTGCTGTCAGCATCGCACGCAAATGATATGCACCAAATCCGTGCAAGGCTCCCTTTTCATCTCTCTCTAACATGCGCGCACACAGACGCATGCATACACATACTGTGTCAACTCAGTTCAGTTCCAGATAGTACTCCTCTTTTTCTACACACAGGAACACACATACACATACTGTGTCAGCTCAGTTCAGTTCCAAAACTTTTTTTCACCAGTCATTGTGTAATGTTTAAATATAGTAACGGCATACTAATTTTTGGTTTTGCTCCAGTATTAACCATTTTTCAGTACAAATTCAATTTCCTTACCATCATTGTTTCAATACCCCTAACTTGATGATTGGCTCTGCTCTAAATCTTATAATGATCATCTACAGCTTTGAATAGTGCCTAATCATGTGTACAAATGAATAATCAACATTTAAAACATCTTTGTTTTAGAATAGAATAGAACAGAGTATGTCTTTACTACCAAGTGTACCAGGGTCACAAGGAATATTGTGGGGGATAGTACATAACATGGTATGAACATAAATCGAAAATCATACACAAACACTGATACAGTAGAAATTAGGATACATACAAGTGCATATTAATATAAAAACTTGTGCATACTCACACATGCACACACTGCACACACACACACATGCACACACCATACACACACACACACATTTGAACAGAAGCCACATATTACATGTGGATGGGGCTGATGACTAGACCTTCAGGTAGATGGTTGTTGATTGCACAATTCTATTTATCATACTGGATTTGTTCGAGAGACAGGGCATTGACTGCTTTGGGGAAAAAGATGTTGGTGAAGCGACTGGTTTCCATCCTTATACTTCTGTACTGTCGACCAGAGGGGAGCATCCCGAAAATCCTAAAAGCTGGATGTGATTCGTCCTGGCTGATTTATTTTGCTTTTTTCAGTAGCCACTTATATGTTTTCTAGAGAAGGTAGATCAGCCCTGGTGATCTTGGTGGCAGTTTTTACGATTCTGTTAAGGGCTTTCTTAAAGGAAATTTTCTTCCTGAAATTACATTTAATTAACATACTTACCATGACCCACTAGTGCAGGCTCCTTCAGGGGTCTGAATGTTACATGTGAATTCCTCAGTTTTGTTGGGTACAGATCTAACATTGGACAGGAACATACTGGGTAGAGGTGGGGGAAAACTTCCTTGGTGTAACCTTGAAAGGGCCCCATCTTGCTTTCTGTGTTTCTACGCGGACTGAGCCTTGCATGCTGACCGGTCTGTGTTCATTGTTGACGGTTGTAAATCAGGATAGAGTGAGTTGAAGTGAGATCTTAAAACACTGGACTCACCTACCTGTTCCCTAACACGCAGCAGCGTGTCACGATCTTATTTTTGATATCACGACCTGTTTTAGGGCTAAATATAGTATAAAACTTATATTGTCAACTCAGTCCTTTTTTCTGAATGGCATGGTTTTTATTCTGGCATTACATCTGCAAATCATTTGTTTGAAAAAAATATATCTTTTAAATCTTTCAGCTATCAATCTTCTTGTCAATACTTTTAGTTTTACAGCATTGTCTCAGTCAGTCAGTGCCACTCTGGATTTACACAAACATCAGCAGACTTTGGTTTTATCGTATTGACAGAAGATTGTGAATGAAGCTATTTGCCAATGTAGCATTTTTTGGGGTGGGGGGTGGGGGTGGGGTGTGGGCGGGGGTTGGTTTATTGATTAGAAGATCATGAAGGAAGCTACCTGCACAACGTAGCCGACCATGCACTTGAAGTTTTGTGGAGGGGGTCCACCATCAATAAGCAGATCACCTGACAGACCTGCTGGATCCTTCCGTCCCGCCAGCACATCAAGGAGTCTGGAGACAGGTGATAGAAACACTTTTCCAGCACCTTTTTTTTTTATTTCGTATTTCTATATTCATTCATTAGTGATTACAGAAATGCTAACACACACACCTACACCAAAATACACACACACATATATATATTTACACAGATAGATAAATATTCATAAACCGTTGTCCCTGCTTTTGTCGGCCTTGCTAAAGTCGACCCGTTGGACAAGTCGACACATTTCACAGGCCCCGGCCAGCTGCCTTCTTATCTCCGTAAATTTTCCTCACTTAACACAACCTTGTGCAAGTGGATTCCTTGCATACATGCACCAATTTTTTTTGCCCCAATAAAGTTTCCACCCCGATAAGTCAACCATGAATGTTGCAAAAATTTGCCAAATCAAACCCGATGTAACCTCTCACCCCCCCCCCCCCCCCTTCTTCTTTGGTTTTTTAATCATTACTGGGGGAGGGGGGGGGGGGGGAATGCATCAGCATCCTTAATTGTCCCCATGGGAACTAGTAGGAGGAGTTTGTATTATACTCCATGTTTGGTGATACATATACTTACCATGTCAAACTGATGCAAACTAGGCCTATCAGTTTGCTCTGCTTGGCCAAATTTCACGCAGCTATTGAGCTAACAGTGAAAAGATGCCCCTTCTTGCCCGGTCCACTCTTAGCCAATCAGACGAACTAGTAAGTGTCCTAACCTGTCCCAGAACATCCCCCACCCCCACCCCAAGGGGAAACACTGACCTGGGGGAACTTTGACCTGGGGGAACTCTGACCTGGTTCAAAGTAAAAGTAAATTTGGGGGAACAAAAACTTGAGGGAACATGAGGATGTCGCAACTGAACCCCTACCCCAAAGCATGATTCTAGGAGATTTTATTAAAAGAAAGATATGCAACAATTCATGTTCTTTGAAGTATCATAAAGCCAACAGCTCTTGTGTTTTTACACTTGACAGGATAAATCAATTTGACCAAAACCAATGAATTAATCTCGGTTAATTTCTTGATCCTCCAGACCCCTTTTTATACACTTCTCATGATTTCCAACACACTCACACACACAAAGCGCGCACACACACAGATCCATGCAAACACAACCGTTCATGTGCGCATACATACAATCACATGAGTGCACACTAACATCAGTAGCAAATGCAGAATAATATTTAGTGGTGGTTTGTTTTTTTGGGGTGGGTGGGGTGGGATGTGTACTTTGGTCAATTGGTGACACTAGAGGGGGCTGAAAAGCATGCAGAAACGTCCAAGTACATCCTATGGGAGATGTCTAAGGATCCAAATGTTCCCTGCGAGAAGGTTTCCCTGGGTGAGCTACAGAGTTGGGGTACCATACTCAGATACTGAGATGTTACACTGGTACTGATGAATACATTACCGAGTGCAACAGAGATGACGAAACTGAGCATCATGCACTGCAGTGGACAGTTAAGGGCAGATTATTTACGGTATGCAGTCACTGAAAGAAAGACGGTCAGTCACGACATCAGCTAAGTCACCTCCCATGCATATCCCAGTTACAAAGATAACAAAAATCAAGGGACACGTGGGGTAAGACCTTGACTAAACAAAAATCAAGAACACAGCTTGCACTTTTGAAAATGGACAGATGCAAATTAGTGGTTTTGAAAGGAGAATAACAGAAAGATAATCTATGGATCGCATGTGGCCATTGGACACCAGAAAGGCATAAATGGGATCGCATGTGGCCATTGGACACCAGAAAGGCATAAATGGGATCGCATGTGGCCATTGGACACCAGAAAGGCATAAATGGGATCGCATGTGGCCATTGGACACCAGAAAGGCCATACATCCTGTGTGACCTCTGTTCTGTGTTGTGACACAGAGAAGGGTGCACAGGAAAGACAGACATTCACAGCTGGATGCATGCCACAAGCAAAGGAATACATAAAACTGTACAAGCACTGTATGTCGATCAAAACTAAAAAGAATGAACAAGGACCATTGAACTTCGTGAAACAAATGTAAAGGGGATAAACACAAGAAAAAGAAGCAAGCAACGGAAAAAAAAAAGAAAAAAAAAAAAGAGAGAAAAAATAACAAACCAAAATCCTAAATTTGAAATTGTCATAGCCTGCAGGCAACTGAGGTTCACTGATTCAATAAATGAACACATGTTAACCAGTAGATGAATCTAATACATAAATCATGTTTAACAAACATGTGCCAATGAAATACACAGGCACAGTGACAGTGAAACTTATCAAATCCAAACTTAAGTACAAAATACAAATACAAAATATATATATATATTTTTTTAGTGGAGTGATGGCCTAGAGTTAACGCGTCCACCTAGGAAGCGAGAGAATCTGAGCGCGCTGGTTCGAATCATGGCTCAGCCACCGATATTTTCTCCCCCTCCACTAGACCTTGAGTGGTGGTCTGGACGCTAGTCATTCGGATGAGACGATAAACCGAGGTCCTGTGTGCAGCACGCACTTAGCGCATGTAAAAGAACCCACGGCAACAAAAGGGTTGTTCCTGGCAAAATTCTGTAGAAAAATCCACGTCAATAGGAAAAACAAATAAAACTGCACGCAGGAAAAATACAAAAAAAAAAAAGGGTGGCGCTGTAGTGTAGCGACACGCTCTCCCTGGGGAGATCAGCCCGAATTTCACGCAGAGAAATCTGTTGTGATAAAAAGAAATACAAAATCCTTTTTTTTCATGAAACTAGTCACTGGTCTTGTGTTTCAACCATCGCACAGTTGACTATTTTGTGGGAGTCTCCATGGGGTTTACTTATCCTGGGTCAACTGTATAAAGATAAATAGATATAGATCGTGTATCATATTTATGGCATGCAAGAATTGTTCTAATAACTGAAAGAAAATGAAAGGTCGAAGAAAGAAAGAAAGAAGAGAGAGAGAGAGAACATACAAAAATAGAGACTGACAACTGACATCAGTATCCACTGACACAGAGACCAGTCTGAAAAAAAGTCTCTTCAAATGTTTGTAATCTAATGTCACTGTCACACAAGAAGACAAATAACCCCCCCAAAAAAAACAACAACAACAAACAAAAAAACCACCACCACCACCAACAAAATACTCACGAGGATTTGCCACTACCAGTAGGACCAAGAATAGCATTCATCCCAGGCTTGAAGATGGCACTGTTCAAACACAGAACAAGTCTTTCAGAAATATGTTGGTCTCTCACCACCTTAATCAACACCCCACCTTTTTTTTCCCCTCTCTGTCTCCGCATCAACCAACTGGTACAGAGAGGGTAGGCTTTTTTTTTTTTTAGAATAGGGTGTAGCAGATGAGGAGGTGGTAAAGGTTGGGAAAATACAATGGGCAAAAGAACATTCACACATATATGGCTCGACAACATGCTTCAAGTTACGCAGTGAAAATAATTCAAGACATTCAGCTGACAGGTGTGTGCGGTGGAGAGAATCACACCTTTACAAGGTGAATGTGTATTACTGTCAGTTTGATAAGTCCCACTCCTCACAGAGAAATAAAAACACACACACAAAAATTAACAATGACCCCATCAAACTTGGGTAAAATCATGTATGCACACACAAACACGGACACACATGTGAGCAAAAGCATATACATAATTATCTACGCAGAAACATACACACACACACACAAATTGAAAAGAAAATCATACGCAATACACTACGGGTGCCTAAATATCCCCAAAGAAATTCAAAACAGTAGATAAATAAATCAACAAACAAAAACAAACCTGTATCAACACATCAAACAGGTATGGTAATTTATCAAGAACAAAAACATCGTTACCAAGACTACATAACAATTTAGACGTGTGTGTATGTTACTATGTATTTATCATATCAGGAAATGCACGTGGCGGTACTACTACCGTACTCACTCGATGTTGTTGAGTATCCTCTTGGACTCCAAATTCCCGCAGCATGCTTTGTTCTTGACGAAAACGTCGTAGCTGATGTTGTGACACGTGAGCACAGAACTCTGCACCTTCCCTGACGACTGCATGACCTCTCCTCCATTTCGGATTTCCTTGATGTTGTCCATTGCTTGTCGGGTTGATCCGTAGTTAATTCGTCCGTTGACGTGGGAAACTCGCTGCTGGTCAGTTGGCCTCTCCGTTACCAAACCGTCCTGCAACGTAACAACAGGGCATGGAGGTTCGAGACCATTACTGGCATCAACTTCACTGCTTGTTTCATAACCATTGACTGGCTTCACTTCAACGACAGCATTGGTGGTCATGCTCGCAGTTCGATGAGTAATTACTAATGATCTGTATACGGGCTATCAGCTTGTATAAGGCCCGGGGCGAATGTATTAAGCTTTCCTTACTTAATACATCCGCTGGGCCCCAGCTTAAATAATTCCATACCTTCACGGAATGCAACCGCTGCTTATCAACTGCACGTTTCCTAGATTTGGATCAGCCGAGTTTGTGGACAAGTACCCGTTTCGTAAGAGCCCGGGTAAGAAATGTCCATTACGCTGGAGGGGTGGTAGGCTTTGTCGGTCTGTTTACGATCTTGATGAATCAAAACTAGCACTTCGGAAAATCGTAAAATCTATTTTAAAAACGATAATTTAGTGAATACTAAGATAAGGCACTCAATCAAACGACTGGAAATTATATAAATTTCAAACCGACCAGACATGGAAACAAAGGCAGTGACTTATTAATTGACTGGCCCAATCTTCCAGTCTGATCTATTTTTAGAGTCACGTGTCGAACAATGTTGACCTGGGCCGGCAAACGTGTTTGACCCATCGTGTCTTCCCATTCAGCTCAGTGGTTTGACCCACAACATCATTATCACGCCGGTTCACTCGCGAGCGAATATTTGAGAAGGGTGCGACCGCACTGACTTGGTTTTTGTTTACATTCATCTCAGTGCATGCTCGCTGGTCCGCGAATTTCCTGTTTCAGTATCTTCAGGATCAGGATCAGGATCAGGATTTGGGGCGTTGTTTTATACAACTTAGCCATTTTTGGCTTTTTATGCCCCTTCAAATTTACTCCTTTACATTGTTGGTCAGGTCGTTGACTAGCTCAGTCATTTTATCCATCAGTCATATTTCGCTTTTGTCAATAACTCGTGTTTATCTATGAGGTTCTTAAAAGTATTTATAATAGGTGCACGTTTGATATTGTTTGTTAATTTGTTCCAATGATTTGTTACTCTGTTACTAAATGTAAACTTTCTGAGATTTGTTCTGGGATACTGTTTAAATAATATTTTGTTTGTACTGTTTCTTGTAGGCCCTATTCCGACCGTCGGCAAAGTTCGAGCAAATTTGAAGCGACAATCCATTCGCATATATTATTTTGATAAAATCCAAAGGATGGGCGCAAAATCATCCGCCTCTCCACAGCTTTAATTACCACTTGACACCTGCCGACCAGCAAGACTAGCTGAAGATGCTGACCGACATCCGAGATTTCAAATATCTCAAGTTGACATAGCCCAACTGACACAAGATGAAGGTTTTGCAGTTCCCTGATTTGGCAAAACAGACGGACCAACTAATTCTTCGTGAAAATAACTGCAGAACTGATCTCAATTGAACCAACTAGAGGAAGCTTGTGTGCACTGAGGGACCACCGAAGCATCGATGTTCAGGCGGCCATCAAAAGTTCCATGCCACCAGCTGATTACTGCCACTCAGTGATCATTCCATGATCCCCCCCCCCCCCTTATCAAAATTTAATCAATTTTTAAAAACATTTTTATTTTAAACATGCTCTCTCCCAAGTCCGTTGCGACGATGGCCACATAGTCAACTAGTTAGCCCGGCCCCTGCATGCCCAGTTCACTTTCGTTCTGATCACTGAGTCGAGACTTCCGATCGATCCTGAAATCGCAGTTTTATAAGCTGATGACGATGAAGGAGGAGGAGTATGACGATGATGATGACGATGTTGCTATGGAGGTCATTTTGGTTTGGGACTGCGTGACAAGGCTGTACTCTACGCTTCCTGTCATAATGATATCCCGGCGTTAACCAGGCCCGAGAGATCATGCAGTGTTGGTCAGGTAATTAGAGCAACACACCCAAAGACGCATCCTTGAAGTTCCATGCCACCAGCTGATTACTGCCACTGATCATTCAATTCCCCCCTCCCCCCCCCCCCTTTATTTTAATCAATTTTTAAAAACATTTTTATTTTAAACATGCTCTCTCCCAAGTCCGTTGTGACGATGGCCACAAAGTCAACTAGTTAGCCCGGCCTCTGCATGCCCAGTTCACTTTCGTTCTGATCACTGACTGAGTCGAGATTCCGGATCGATCCTGAAATCGCCGCGAGCGGAGCGCAGTCGGTGTATCATCTATTTTTAGCCGCCCACTGCAGTCACTGCATGCTAGCCTGTCAGTGTTTGTCAGTGAGACTGACGTTTTCTGTGCCGCGGCTTTTTCACTGCACTGTGGGGGGTTATTTATACTTTTGATCATAGTATCGTCGATAGTCGCAAAACTCAGAAACTGACGTGCATCTTATGCACTGAATGACACATTCATCATTCAGTCCGTGCGAGAGAATCACTGCGTTTGTGTATTGCTTGTTACATATGAACGAGCACGATATAAGCTCATGCTTGTTGTTGCTCAAGTCTTCTTAATTGAACGCTGTATTGCACCTTGTTTCTTGATATTAAAAATGTTTAAACCAGGTGACTATGTTATGTGTCGGACCCGGCTTATTACTGAAGACGAACCTACACTTCAGTTCAAGCCACCAAAAAAATACTTTTGTTTGCCCTTGCAGTGACATTTAGAGGTTGTTGTTGGTGTGTGTGTTTTTTGTGTGTGATTTTTTTCTGTTTGTTTGTTTGTTGTTGTTGTATTTGTTTGTTTGTTGTTGTTGTATTTGTCAGTGGTCAGTTTTTTGGAGTTACCCGCAAAACTACACTTATTATTACAGTTGATTCCCAGTCCAAGATTTCCAACCGCAGGGGGTCGGAGGGTTGGGCAGGGTAATCTATCCGAGCAGAAATGAAGAGAGAACGCATGCAGTGCATGAGAAGCATGGACCACTGAACGATATAGCCAAAAATACTTTACGATGGGATAGATCTATGGTCTGCGCAGGTGTTAGTGCGTGTGCGGTGTGCGCGTGTGTGTGTGTGCGTGCGTGCGCGCGCGAGCACGCGCCGGCGTCAGCGCGCGCGTGTGTGTGTGTGTGTGTGTTTCATTCTGTTTGTCCGTCAATTATTTGAATTTTCTTTCTGTGAGTATCACATTGTATTTTTTTTTCCTTCTTTCCCTTCTTTATATACATATAATTTTTTTTTCAAAGTGTTAAATTTTGCGGCATTATTCTTTGGCCTTATTTTCTTTCACAACACCCCGGCCGGTGGATCCGTTCAAGTTGTTCAGGTGCCTGGTCGACCCCTAACAGTTTTCACTTCGTTCTTCTTGTTCTCCTCTATAAATGACAGGTGTGGGATATAGACTGCTTGATTTTTTTTTTTTTTAATTAAAAAAAAAAAAAAAATCACCATGCCGCAGTGAGTTTCAGTTTCAAGGAAGAGTCAAAGGGTGCCGGACTGATCCGACCACTACAACGCTTATTCTGTTCTGGGGGTTGGGAGGGGGCGGTGTGTGGTGTGTGTGTGTGGGGGGGGGGGGGGGCGGGGGGGGGGGGTGACAGAAGAAGATTCAGACAGATAAGCAAACAAACACACAAACACATAGAAAAATAAACAACTACCGACAGAAAAACGACAACGGATCAGTGTGAACAAAAAGAATAGCATACACACACACACACACACACACACACACACACACACGCGCCAAGCAATGGAAGGGAAACAACTGCTAATCAATGTGAAGGGGTTTTCTTGCCTGTGTTACGTACCTTTGAGTGAGTCGGGTCAGGTCATTAGAACTGCTACTGGTAACCTGTAATCCATTACAACTTGTTCAGGGTCGGGTTGCCGGCGACTAAACCGGCACTCCCACCGCTCCCTTCCGGGACTGGTGAGGCGGGTGGCTAGACACCCTTATGGAATTAAAAACGAGATCCATAAAAGGGCGTCGGCTCAGGAGAGCCACGGACGGCCATCTAGCTCCACCGTGCTGTGTGCATGCCACACGCAGTTGGCCCCTGGGGTGTGTCTACCCATGCATGCGAAGTCTGGATCCGGCATAATCCGCGGAAGAAACCTATCGGTTCAACGGAGAGGAAAGCGGTTACAGCAACGCACTGTGGAGTGCAGAGAGCAAGATGAGACACCGAAAGGATATCTTGGTCATCCACTGCATCCGTGCTCATCCTCCTGTCGTCTCGACTTAGTCTTGCCACTGGAAATTGGTGAACCCGGACGAGAGAGTGAGGTCGACGTTGCGCAACTCCTCAGTCTTCACTTTAAACAAACTCATCGCGCAAGTCCGGCATCAGTCATCACCACGTACCTTTGATCACAAACCTCCAGAGACTAAACCGAAACATTACTGAAACGAACGATTTGGGAAAGGAACATGCTACATACATTATAATTTTGTGCTTGAATTGTTTTCTTCTTCTTCTGTCTGTCTGTCTCTCTGTGCCCGTTCATCTATCTCTCTGTGCTGTGCTGTGCTGTGTGTGAATGTGTGTGTGTGTGGAGGGGGGGGGGGGGAGGGGAAGGGGGGGACGGGGGGGGAAGGGGGGGGGGGGGGGGGGGGGGGGGGGGGGGGGAGAGTGTGTGCGTGTCCCCAAGTGCCAAATGAAGAAATGAATGAATGAATGATAATCATAATTCAGTTTACGATCCGTATGTTCGAAACAATATATATTCAAACCGATATCATGAACATGTTCGTCGAGCTCCGTCGAGAGACGACTGTGGAAAAGTTCTTTCATTCCAAGCATCGCCCAGTGCAGTTTCTATAGATCTCGCTTGCCAAATGTCATTTTGTGAAGCACAATGTTGATGTGTGTCACCTGGCCTTCAGCCAGGAAGAATGACGGCTTGTCACACAGTTGTCCGTCAGAAGCGGCCCGGCTGACAGCGTTCGCTTTAAAGTTCAGACTGAAACTAACAATTATCCACTTTACGAAATGGACAAGCCGTGGGAAATTATTGCCTGAGGAAATGTTAGAAGAAAAATGAAGCTCCCTCTTCGGTTTCTCTCAATGTACGAGAAAGTATGCATGAGCCATACAGCCCCTAACCCCCCCCAAAAAAACACACACAAAAACCCACCTCACACAAACAACAACATCAAACTGACAAAAAGAAATGTGGGTTACTGCTTTCTGAAACGCTAATCACACCAGTAGATTTCAGCACGTTGAAAGCCTTTCTGTCTATCTGTCTTACAGAGAATTCGTTAGACAAATCTTGTAAATACTGACCAAGTTTCTCTTAGCGAGCTACCATTGTTATTTCCCCATCCATCACCACCTCAATTTTTGAGGAACTGGATATGAAATATTTCTTAACATTTTATAAACAACAACAACAACAACAATGCTACTAATGCTAATAATACTAATAGAAATCTAGGAAGCATAAGTCAGTTGTTGTTTTTTCAAATTAAGTTACCTTTGTGAGAGCTTAGTCAAGGGCCTAATAAATATTGTACTTTTAACATTCAACGATTGTGAGGAAATGTGTTCCCCTTTTCCCGTGATTGACAGCGGTATGGTGTGTAAAAGTGGGTATATGAATTGTTCATATTGTTCAGTTCTGGGGAACGTGGTAGCATTCCCGCACCCCCCCCCCCCCCCCCCCCTCCCCCGCCCCCCCCGCCCTTCCCCGCCCACGACACATTCACCTCACTTTTGAGGATGTTGAAGTTACCACTGAGAAGCTGTGTTACGTTTTCTTCCTCTTCCTCCTCTTCCTCCCCCTCCTTCTTTTTCTTCTCCTCCCTCCTCCTCTTCTTCTTCCTCCTCTTCCTTTTCTTCCTTCCTCTTCTGGGTTCGTGGGCTGCAACTCCATCGTTCACTCATATCAATCAGTACAACATAGTCTTGTTTTGGCCTTTTCTTTATTGTGGATTATAGTCTGAAAAAAATTTTGATCTTCGCTATTACTGTTTGGTACGGGAATATTTCTAAGGCAGAAACCACACCTCTATACAGTAATATAAAAACCGCCATAAAGGATTTTCGGGTCTGACTTACCATCTCTGCATGACATGCAGTACCAAAAGCGGCTACTCAGAAGAGCAAAATCAATCAGCCAGGATGAATCACATCCAGCTTTTAGGATTTTTGAGATGCTTCACTCGGGTTGTCGGTACAGAAGTACCCATCAGGACCAGGTTTTCGGTACAGAAGTACCCATCAGGACCAAAACCAATCGCTTTGAGAATACCTTCTTCAATGAAACGGTCAATGCCCTGTCTCCCGAAGCAAACCATCATGCAGGAATAAGAATTGTTCAATCAACAACCGTTTGTCTGTACATCTAGTCATCAGCCCCGTCCGTTTGTTTAATGTGCGGCGTATGTTCAAGTGAGCACGCGCACACACGTTGATATGCTCTGAGAGAGAGACAGAGACAGAGAGCGTATGCACAGGTACTTGTATGTATAATATGCTAAAAATATACATTCTGCTGCATGTATGTTTGTATAACATTTTCGATTCACGTTTGCATCTTTTATGCACTACCCTCTCCACCCCCCAAATATTCATTGTGACCCCGATACACTTGTTATTAAGACATATACGTATCTTTTCTAATCTGTTCTAATTATGAAGCTCCACACACACAGCTGGACTAATCTAAAAGTGCAATTTTCGACCATCAATTACGGTTAGTGGTTTGACCTTGGCCTCTACCCATTTCGCTTCTTTATCAGTAGCATGTCAGCTGGCAATCAGAAACTTGTGATCGGAAATTGAGACAATGACACTGTAAACAGGAAAAACAAACAAGCCAGCTGATCGTAATGTTTCAATCCTTCAATCAATCGAGAGACGACTGTGGAAAAGTTCTTTCATTTCAAGCATCGCCCAGTGCAGTTTCTACGGATCTCGCTTGCCAAATGTCATTTTGTGAAGCACAATGTTGATGTGTGTCACTTGGCCTTTAGCAAGGAAGAATGACGGCTTGTTGACAGAAGCCCGGTTGACAGCGTTCGCTCTAAAGTTCAGACTGAAACTTACCATTATCCACTTTACGAAATGGACAAGCTGTGGGAAATTGTTGTCTGAGGAAATGTTAGAAAAAAAAAAGAAAAAGAAAAAAAGAAGCTCCCTCTACGGTTTCTCTTAATGTGCGAGAAAGCGTGAGCCATATAGCTCCACTAAAAAACAAAAACAAACAAACAAAAAAAGACAAAAAACTTAAAACAACAACAACAACAAAAACCCCAAAAAACAACCCCCACGAAAAAAAAACCAAAAAAAAAAAACCACCACCACCAAATCACACACACGAAAAAAACCCAAAAAAAAACCAACAAACAAAAAAAACAAACAAAAAAAAAAAAAACCACACAACAAAACCACACACACCTCACACAAACAACAACATCAAACTGACAAAAAGAAATGTGGGTTACCGCTTTCTGAAACGCTAATCACACCAGTAGATTTCAGCACGTTGAAAGCCTTTCTGTCTATCTGTCTTACAGAGAATTCGTTAGACAAATCTTGCAAATACTGATCAAGTTTCTCTTAGCGAGCTACCATTGTTATTTCCCCATCCATCACCACCTCAAATTTTGAGGAAATGGATATGAAATATTTCTTAACATTTTATAAACAACAACAACAATGCTACTGATGCTAATAATACTAATACTAATAGAAATCTAGGAAGTGTAAGTCAGTTTTTTTTCAAATCAAGTTACCTTTGTGAGAGCTTAGTCAAGGGCCTAATAAATATTGTACTTTTAACTCACTCAGTACGGCCAGTCCTCTCTTCTCCTCTACACAGACCCCTCGGATGTCCAGTGGGTGTCTGAATGACCCAACATTTAGCTTCCGTCGTCAGAATTGTGGTATTCTTTGTCAACATTCACCTCTTCAGTATAAGAGCCTTCCGCTTGCAATATTTTGATGATGGTAATTGGGGTGAAACGCTGTTAACGTCGTCTCTTTCGCCGTTCGTATGGAGAGAGTTAACATTCAACGACTGTGAGGAAATGTGTTCCCCTTTCCCGTGATTGACTGCGGTATGGGGTGTAAAAGTGGGTGTATGAATTGTTCATATTGTTCGGTTCTGGGGAACGTGGTAGCATTCCCTCTCCCCCCTGGAACACCCCCCCCCCCCAAACCTTCCCCACCCACGACACATTCACCTCACTTTTGAGGATGTTGAAGTTACCATTGAGAAGCTGTGTTACGTTTTCTTCCTATTCCTCTTCTTCCTCCCCATCCTTCTTTTTCTTCTCCTTCCTCCTCCTCTTCTTCTTCTTCATCCTCCTCCTTTTCTTCCTTCCTCTTCTGGGTTCGTGGGCTGCAACTCCATCGTTCACTCATATCAATCAGTACAACATACAGTCTTGTTTTGGCCTTTTCTTTATTGACTCACTTGTGTAAACAAAGTGAGTCTATGTTTTAACCCGGTGTTCGGTTGTGTGTGTGTGTGTGTGTGTGTGTGTGTGTGTGTGTCTGTGTGTCCGTGGTAAACTTTAACATTGACATTTTCTCTGCAAATACTTTGTCAGTTGACACTAAATTAGGCATAAAAATAGGAAAAATTCAGTTATTTCCAGTTATCTTGTTTAAAACAATATTGCACTTCTGGGATGGGCACAAAAAAATAAAAAATGAAGCCTAATTATATGCAAACTGCATTTACTGTTATATTTATATTTTTTGTATTCTCTAAACTTGGCACTTTGATCTGATATTCTGACCCAACAACAAGAGCAGTCATTATTATCATTTTTTGTTCAAACAGGAACTTTTTTTGCTGAGCATGGAAGTTTTATTTATTTTGCAAACGTTTTGGTGCAGATAGTAAAAAAGGGAAATTACTCTGTAATTAATGCTAGGGGACTTAATTTGCTTTAAACTGATTATTCTCATCTTAATCATTACATTTTGAAATTATACTCAATACATAAAAAGCTCGGATTAAAAAAAAGAAGTGTATCACAAGTGAGTCTTGAAGGCCTTGCCTCTCTTGTTGTGGATTATAGTCTGAAAACATTTTGATCTTCGCTATTACTGTTTGGTACGGGAATATTTCTAAGGCAGAAACCACACCTCTATACAGTAATATAAAAACCGCCATAAAGGATTTTCGGGTCTGACTTACCATCTTTGCATGACATGCAGTACCAAAAGCGGCTACTCAGAAGAGCAAAATCAATCAGCCAGGATGAATCACATCCAGCTTTTAGGATTTTTGAGATGCTTCACTCGGGTTGTCGGTACAGAAGTACCCATCAGGACCAAAACCAATCGCTTTGAGAATACCTTCTTCAATGAAACGGTCAATGCCCTGTCTCCCGAAGCAAACCATCATGCAGGAATAAGAATTGTTCAATCAACAACCGTTTGTCTGTACATCTAGTCATCAGCCCCGTCCGTTTGTTTAATGTGCGGCGTATGTTCAAGTGAGCACGCGCACACGCGTTGATATGCTCTGAGAGAGAGAGAGAGAGAGAGAGAGAGAGAGAGAGAGAGAGAGTGTATGCACAGGTACTTGTATGTATAATATGCTAAAAATATACATTCTGCTGCAGGTATGTTTGTATATCATTTTCGATTCACGTTTGCATCTTTTATGCACTTCCCTCTTCACCCCCCAAATATTCATTGTGACCCCGATACACTTGTTATTAAGACATATACGTATCTTTTCTAATCTGTTCTAATTATGAAGCTCCACACACACAGCTGGACTAATCTAAAAGTGCAATTTTCAACCATCAATTGCGGTTAGTGGTTTGACCTTGGCCTCTGCCCATTTCCCTTCTTTATCAGTAGAATGTCGGGTGCAATAGCCGAATGGTTAAAGCGCTGGACTTTCAATCTTAGGGTCCTGGGTGCACCTGGTGGGTAAAGGGTGGAGATTTTTCCGATCTCCCAGGTCAACATATGTGCAGACCTGCTAGTGCATGAACCCCCTTCGTGTGTATGCACACGCAGAAGATCAAATACGCACGTTAAAGATCCTGTAATCCATGTCAGCGTTCGGTGGGTTATGGAAACAAGAATATACCCAGCATGCACACCCCCAAAACGGAGTATGGCTGCCTACATGGCGGGGTAAATAAATTAAAAAAAAAAACAACAACCAACGGTCATACACGTAAAATGTTACATGTCTGTCTGAGTGTGTATGTGTGTGCGCCTGAAATCTGATTGAATGACACAGGAAACGAATGATGAGCGCCCAGTGGCAGCCGTCAGTCGGCTCTACCCAGGTAGGCAGCCTGTGGTGCAAATGTCCCCGTGTATGTAAAACGCTTTGAGCTTGGTCTCTGACCGAGGATAGGCGCTATATAAGTATCCACATCAGTCAATCAATCATGTCAGCTGGTAATCAGAAACTTGTGATCGGAAATTGAGACCCTGACACTTTTAACAGTAAAAACAAACAAACCAGCCAATCGTAATGCTTCAATCCTTCAAGCAATATGTGACATTAGAATAGAATAGAATAGAATAGAATAATTATGTCTTTATTACCAAGTGTACCGGGGTCACAAGGAATATTGGGGGGAGGGGGGGGGGCGGTAGTACATAATAGATACGAACATAAATCGAAAATCATACACAAACAAGGATACAGTAGAAATTAGGATACATACAAGTGCATATCAATATAAAAACTTGTGCATACTCACACATGCACACACACACACACACGAGTTTGAACAGAAGCTGCATATTACATGTGAATGGGGCTGATGACTAGGTCTTCAGGTAGATAGTTGTTGATTGCAGTATTATGATATTGAGCTCGATGAGGTTACGTGTAGACCAGTGGCGTAGTGGTAACACGTCCGCCAGCGAAGCGAGAGAATCTGAGGTTGGGTGTTCGAATCCCATAGTCGCCATAATTTTCTCCCCCTCCACTGGACATTGAGTGATGGTCTGGACGCTAGTCATTCGGATGAGACGATAAACCGAGGTCCCTTGCTGCGCAGAATGCACTTAGCGCACGTAAAAGGACCCATGACAACAAGAGTGTTGTCCATCCCTTTTGTTATGCAAAATCCACTCTAAGACTCTGTGTGTGTGTGTGTGTGTGTGTGTGTGTGTGTGTGTGTGTGTGTGTGTGTGTGTGTGTGTGTGTGTGTGTGTGTGTGTGTGTGTGTGTGTGTGTGTGTGTGTGTGTGTGCATGTGCGTGTGTTCGTTCTTTAGTTTAACGTCTTTTCACTGTAAGTGATATTAGACGAGTGTAGGAAAAAAAATCGAATCGAGTGGGAGGTGGGGGGGGGGGGAATTACTGTGTACGCATGCGAGTAAGTGAAAGTGTGTGTGTGTGTGTGTGTGTGTGTGTGTGTGTGTGTGTGTGTGTGTGTGTGCGCGCGCGCGTGTGTGTGTATGTGTGTGTGTGTGTGTGTTACATATAGAAAATGATTGATTTAAGTTTCGTTAAACAACAGCAACAACAACAACAAAAAAACAACAACAACAACAACAACAAAACAACCCCCAAAACCACATAACAAAACAATATAACATATTTCTAATGAAAAACTAACAACTATAACAGCGAACCAACTGGACTATTTAACAAGGAGTTGAAAAAGTCATACATTAGCAATCGACTGCTGAAGATCGTTAACACTGACTGAAGATGATTTCAGTTCAGGGATTTGAGACTTTAACATATCGCAAGTTGGTATATGTGCGTGTGTGTGTCTCTGTGTGTGCGTGTGTAATAGAAATCAAATGTGATTTGTGATTAAGATGTTTTGTGTATTCTTTATGGTTCTGGTCGTGCTCTAGCATTGCATGACAGTCGAGTCCGGGCGTCATAGGGTTGTCATGTCATGAAATGTTTTCAGTCGTGTATTTCTGCATGCTACTCCCCTAACTATACTTCGAATATCAATACTCAGCTAATGTATCCTGAGCATTATCATCTCCGGCAATGGAAGGCGCAACATAAACCATTGTCAGGCTCTATCGATCGTCAGCTCAAACCCAGTTTGCGCCTGTGGTTGTTGTCAGAGACTGACCTGCCATGCAGCTTGATCGCGTTCTGAAAAGATTGTCACGTTATCCGCCAGACCACGACTGTCTGGCATATGTAGGCTCTTCAGTCCCGTGAAAGACTTTGAGGATTATCTGCTCACGAACTGAAGCTGAAAGCTTTTGTGAATCAATAATATTGACGTATATCTCTCTTGCACACAATCTTGATATAGATATATTCGCGCGCACGCGCGCGCACCCTCCACCCCCACCCTGACACAGACACACACACACTCACACTCCCGCCCCCAACCTCCCACGCACACACACAATCTCTCTTTCTAAACACACACACACACACACACACACGGCACACGCTCCCTCCCACCCATCCACACACTCGTACATATTCATATTCACTGACACCACACACACACACACACACGCATTCACTCACACATACATACATATATACATACACACACATAATTGAGTTTAAAAAGAAATCTTCCAGAAACACAACAAAACAATAGTATAAACAAAACAACAACAACAACAAAAGCCGCTCACCTTTTCAGAGGCTTCAGCCATGGCGTCTAGGCAGGCAACGCTAACAGCCGTGTTGAGAGAAACTGGGTAGGCTATGGAGTTCAAATGCAGAGGATTTCACGTCAGTTTCTGTTTTGGGCTCAACAGCAGGATTTGGCAAGAAGATCCGTTTTACCGCAGACGTGCTCTCTCGCACGCAGAACTACTGTGCACACCAACGCAACCCGGTGCACGAAAGAATCGACACTGCCTGCACGCCACCTTTTTTTTTTTTTTTTTTTTTTAAAGTATGCAGCTATACACCGCTTTTACCAGACCGCTGTAGTTCCGCGAGAGACTGTGCAACAGCGTTACGTTGGCTGAACTTTGACAACACTTGTTGGGTTATTTCCCTTGATGACTCACGAGAGGTTACTGACGGGAGTCGCTTGGCGGGAATAAATGATAACAACGTTCTGTGATTAATGTATGTTCATTTGAGGCTGAAATATCACATTGGCGACGAGGATTCCCAAATGACTCATGCAGGGAAGTACCAAAATACATTTCTATTTGCTTACCGTGTAATAGTTCTCATAAGTTAAACGGTTCTTGGAGAAATATGTACTTGTTTGTTTCATGCTAGAAAGAGACGGTGACGCCATTTTGTATCAGTCAACAGACCTGCTAATTGTTTTTTCCACTGTGACATTAGAAGTTGTTGTTGTGTTGTTGTTTTTTCTCCAGTTATAAACTTTGCTAGAGTGTAATCCACTATTCAGAATGGCACACACAAATAAGTTTGATGAGTTCAATCCTGCTGTTGAAAATTTTGATTGTTATATTGAACGCCTTACCATGTACTTTGAAGAAAACGACATTGTTGAAGAAAAACAGAAGAGTGTATTCTTGTCAGTTATTGGTGCCAAACATTTTTCACTGCTTCATTCACTGTGCTCACCGGACACACCACCAACAAAGAATTATGATGACCTCATAGCTATCCTCAAGGCACATGTGTCACCCAAACCACTTATCATAGGTGAAAGGTTCAAATTTCACAACAGAAAGCAGAATGAGCTGGAAACTGTGAACGACTTTGCAGCAGAACCGAGACGATTAGCATTCACATGTGACTTTGGAGAGTTTTTGCAAGATGCACTGAGAGAAGATTTGTATGTGGCCTTTTGACGTCACAACTCAGTAGAAGCTGTTATCTGAAAAAACATCTCACCTTTTCGAAGGCAGTGGAAATGGCCCATGCTATGGAAACAGCTGCAAGCCACTCTGCAGCTCCTCACCAAGAGTGCTCTGCTGAACTACCATCTGCACCCATTGTGAACACAGTCCAAAGAAAAACATCAATCTCAAAAACAGGTGAAGGAAATGCTTCTGTCAGCTGACCTTCTGGTTCACTTCAATCCAGACATGGATGAAACCTTGTCCTGTGATGCGTCCACAGTGGGCCTAGGAGCAGTTCTAGCCCACAAGCTTCCTGATGGCTCAGAACGCCCCATTGCCTACGCTTCCAGGTCACTGAACAAAGCTGAACGGCATTACTCCAACATTGAGAGAGAAGCTCTTGCAGTCGCCTTTGGAGTGAAGAAATTTCGTGACTATCTCTTTGGCCACCATTTCTGGTTATACACTGATCACAAGCCCTTGATGACATTGTTCAATGAACATACACCCATTCCAACAGAGGTCTCTACCAGAATTCAAAGATGGGCATTGCAGCTGTCAGCATATACATGCACAATCTGCTACAAGTCAGGAGCCACCATGTCACATGCTGATGCTCTCAGCAGGTTGCCCATACCAACCACCAGTGCTCAGCCTGAGACCCCAGAAGAGTACATTTTCCTAATGGATCATCTTTCGACGACCCCAGTCACTTCTACAGACACCCAAAGCAGAGACTGATCGTGAGCATGTTCTATCACACGTCAAGAAATACACTTTGGTTGGCTGGCCATCTGAACGTCCAAGAAAATGGCAGTCAGAACTGAAATTGTACAGGACCCATGAAACAGAACTGTGTGTTCAAAGTGGTTGTCTTCTTTTAAGGAACAGGGTTGTTGTACCTCTGGCTTGTAGGAGGCCGATGCTGGAAGAACGTTACTCTTGTCATCCAGGTGTCTGCAAGATGAAGTGCCTTGCCCGCTCCTACATGTGGTGGTCAGGACTTCATAGTGACACAGAAGCCACTGTCAGACTATGTGAAGCCTGCCAGCGAGTTCGTCACGTGCCTGAGAAAGCTTCACTTCATCCATTGGAGTGGTCTGAAAAACCATGGTCAAGACTTCATGTGGACATTGCCGGACCCTTCATGGGACACATGTTTCTTGTGGTTGTTGATTCCCACTCTAAATGATGGAGATAAAGATGATGAGCAAAATCACAGCAGAAAGGACTATTTGCTGCCTAAGAGAACTCTTTGCCACACATGGACTACCAGATACCATTGTCTCTGACAATGGACCTTCGTTCACTTGCACCAAGTTCAAAACCTTCACTCAGTTCCCAGGCATTGGCCATGTGCTAGTCTCACCTTACCATCCAGCTTCCAACAGCCTGGCAGAAAGAGCTGTTCAAACATTCAAGGAAGCCATGAAGAAGATGTCTCCCAAACTCACTGTGCAGCATAAGTTGGCCACTTTTCTCTTTGAGCAGCACATCATACCTCACTCAACTACTGGTGTGCCTCCTGCAGAACTCTTAATGAAACGTAGGCTCAAAACACGTCTGGATTTAACACAGCCAACGCTGTCTCGCAAAGTGGAAGAAGTCCAGTCAAAGCTGAAGATGTATCATGATCGAAGTGCTAAAGACAGAGACTTCGCAGTTGGTGACAAAGTATATGCTCGTAATTTTGAGTCTCACAAGTCCTGGCTGCATGAAACTGTTGTTGAAGTCACTGGCCCTCTCTCTTTTAAGGCGCAGTTAGGAGATGGCCGTATGATAAAACGCCACAGAGATCAAATTCACAAACGTTGGACTCAGAGTGAGAACAAAGGACTAGAGAACCTCCCTTTCCCCATGGTGGCTGAGCCTACTGTCCCCAGTGAAGAACCAACAGACACCAATGCTCCCAACCCTGTGGACCTTCTGGTTCCTCTCCCCTAGAGCCAGTCCCTCCTGCAGCCACTCCTGGTCCATATCCAGCCACTCCTGTCCGCTCCAAACCCACACAGGTCGACAGTAAATCCCCAGCCTGTGCTGCAGCATCTCCAGAAGCTCCAGACCCAGGCACATCTTCCAAGAGTGTTGCAGTTTTCCAGAGACCCACTCCTGCCTTGGCTGAACGTCCCAGGAGATTCCGCAAAACTCCATATCGACTGGACCTGTGAACTCTATTCATTTCTGTCATCATGTATCAAGACCCCTTCAAATTCATGGACAAAAAACGAAACAAAACAAAAACAACAAAAGACAACAAAACAAACATATAATGATTTTTTTCTTTTCTCTTTCGTTTGTTTTATATAATTGCAACAATTTGTTCCATGGAACAAATTGAAGTGACATCGGACAAAATTTGTTCTGCTCAATGACACTTTTATTTTCTTTTATGATAAATAACAACTTGAAAGGGAGGGTGCTTGGTTATTTCCCTTGATGACTTGCGAGAAGTTACGAGAGTCGCTTGGCGGGAATATATGATAACAACGTACTGTGATTAATGTGTGTTCATTTGAGGCTGAAACATCACAACACTCTTGACTTTACATCAGTTTTTTGTTCTGCACGCAAACAGAAATGGTGCGAGCGTCACCGATACGATAAAAAACAATACTGTTGCCGTTAAAACCCCCACAAAATCTTGGTCACTGTGTGACTGAAATACACCACTGCACACACACACACACACACACACACACACACACACACACACACACAGGTGTGCGCTTGGGAGCTGCAGCTAGCAAAAGCAGAAGAATGTGTACTTGGCGCACAATAACAGCACTACTACTACTGCTACTACCACTACTACTACTGCTGCTGTTGCTACTACACTAACAACACCAACAATAACAGCAAGTACTACTACTACTACTACTACTACTACTACTGCTGACAATAACATTGATATCATCGTCATTACCATTATTATTATCATTATTATTGTTATTCCTCTTCTTTTCCTTATCATCATCACCATCATCATCATCATCACCATCATCATCAATTTTTGCCAACAGATGGAGTATCAGGCAGTCGATTAGATTCAACAACATGACTACGTAATCGATGGTAAGCGTTCATACCCACATCTCTTGCAGAATGTATTCTTGAATAAAGTGATTCGAGACAATCTACACTCAAGTTTACGCCACAAGCACACTACCACGTTTTCAAGTTGTCAGGCTCGCTTACACTCTTATATAATTTCAGTTTCAAAAAGGTGTCAAAGTGTTCGGACTGGTCCATACACACTAAACCACATCTAATATTAAGACAGAAAAAGGAGTAAGCAGATGCCTGAACTATGCATAGTCTGACCCAACGCGCTGGTTATGGGCTTCAGAGACTGTCAAAGGTATGTATCTATAAAACGTTACCCCGAAACGAAATAAGGAAGAAGAAAAAAGAAATAAATATACAAAACTGCAATAAAGATAAGACACAGAGAAAGCAAATTTAAATGACTGAAACGACGATTCAGGAAATAATCTGCAGTCCTCAAGTTGTCTGCCCTCACTTGCGCAGTTACACAGTGTCAAGTTGTCTGGTTTACATGCACATTTACACAGTGTCAAATCAGGTTGTCGGTCTGGCTTACACGCCCTCTTCCACAGTGTCAGGTTCTCTGGCTTATATGTACACTTTCACAGTTGTGATAAGATTGGCTTGTAGTGCTTTAGTTATCTGTTGTATCATAGTAGCTGCGTTGGTGTTTCTTTGGATAAAGTTTTGTTTGAAGTAAAACTTACACAGTTGTCAACTTTTCTGGATTACATACACAGTTATAATAATAATGATAATAATGTACATTTATATAGCGCCCTTTCTCTCTAAGAGCTCAGGGAGCTTTACATGAAAGAAAAATATTATGTTACATAAAACATTGATGACCATTCTTTCTCAAAAACCACTCCCTTTCCCACTCTACATACATCCAAAGTGAGCTGACATGGGTGGTGTTAGAAAACAAGGAAGCCGAGAGTGCTTATAGATTGGTTTTAAAAAGATGAGTTTTTAGTGATTAACGAAAAGCAGTAATATCATTAGATGTACTGATATGATGAAGGTTGTTCCAGATGTGAGGAGCAGCAAAGAAGAAAGAACTTTCACCATATAGGTTCTTGTATTGACTCGATGAAGTTTCAAAAGGTAACAGTCAGAGGAGAGCGGGGATTTCTTGCGGGAGTGTAAACACTGATAAGGTCAGAAAGATATGTAGGTCCTGCAGAGTGGAAAGCAGAATAGCAGAGACACGCAACTTTGTATTTAATTCTCGCTTCAATGGGGAGCCAATGTAGAGTTCGGAGGTAAGGGGAAATGTGATCAGTACGTGGGACTCTGAGAGTCAGACAGGCAGCATTGTTTTGAAGTTTTTGAATTCACTGAAGAATATTATGTGGACAGCCTATGAGAAGAGAATTACAGTAGTCGATTCGTGACAGCACAAAAGCAGAAATAAGAGTTTTAGCAGTTTCAACAGAAAGGTACTGACGGATAGAGTTGATGCGACGAAGTTCACAATTGACTATGCATATCAGATTTACTACCTCAGCATACATGCTGAGGTCTGAGTCAAGTATGACTCCAAGGTTCCTTGCTGATTTAGAAAACTGAACTGTGGCATCACCAGCCACAATAGAGACAGAAAAAAGAAGTAGATGTGGACATTCTTGCAGAGGAAATAATCATAGCTTCAGTTTTGTCATCATTTGACTTTAGTTTGTTGAGTGTCATCCAAGATTTAACATCGAGAATACGATCCTGCATTGACAGAATCAGACTGTGTACTTGGTTTGGTTCTGCAGACTTTTGTCGCTGAGTATCATCAGCAAAAGAGTGGTGAAGAACAGAAGGGCCAGAAATGACATCGGAAAGAAGAGCAGTGTACAGAACGAACAGAACGGGGCCCAGGACAGAGCCTTGTGGCACACCATAGGAGATCAGGGCTGGATCAGACTTAAAGTTACTAACAGAGACAATCTGGAAGCGGTTGTATAGGTATGAAGAAAACCAACTCAGAACTGTTGAGTGAATCCCCAAAACATGTTCAAGTCTGCAAAGGAGTATACTGTGGTCTATTGTGTCAAACGCAGCCGACATATCGAGCAAAGTTAACACAGACAGTTTACTTTCATCAACAGACAGTAACAGGTCATTAACTACTTTCAACAAAGCAGTTTCAGTGCTATGGGCAGATATATAT
>NC_134876.1:4625630-4630630 GCF_041734735.1 Babylonia areolata | reverse complement strand
TTGTCTGTCTCTGTCTCCTTCTTCTTCTTCGTTCGTGGGCTGCAACCCACACGTTCACTCGTATGTACACGAGTGGGCTTTTACGTGTATGACCGTTTTTACCCCGCCATGTAGGCATCCATACTCCGTTTTCGGGGGTCGTCTCCTTCAGTTCACCCCCACAGCAAGATACCATCACCTGCTTTATAGTGACATACAAAAAGTTTGCCAGAATGCAACGCAAGCATGAGTAATGATAATAATCTGACAAGTTCAGAAATGATACAGGAATCAATCGATCAGTTCTTCTTCTTCAGCGTTCCCAGGCCATGTTCAGACGGTCAGTCCAGAGTAGGTTGCGAAGTCCACAGTCCAATGAAGCTCTGTAGCCATTCCCCACAACTTGTCCTGGAGCGCTGCGGGACTGGGCCAGATCTGGCGCCTCAGCTCTTTGTGTAGAGGGCAGTCTTGCAGGACATGGGCTGGAGTTTGAGGAGCGGTGTCACATGGACATTGGTCTGTGTGGGAAATTTTCAGTTTGTAGAGATGGGGAGAGAAGCTGGCAGTGGCCTGTGCGCAATCTGAGGATGACTTGCTGAGCTCGACCCAGCTGATGGATGCTGTCCTCCTCTGGTCCCAGATGTAGCCGTTCTCGCCAGCTGTTTCTGAAGTGGCTGCGCAGGATGGTCTTTGCCTCCCCAAAGCTAACGGGGTGGGCAGACTAGGTGAGCCTGCGTCCTGCTTTAGAGAGCTTGTCTGCCTCTTCATTTCCTGCAATGCCGCAGTGAGAGGGGATCCACTGCAGGACCGTTGTGGTTCTGGCACTTAGGGCCTGCATCTCAGACTTGATGCCTTGCTAGGTTTTGTCCCTTTCTCTGGTCAGGAGGCTTTGTAGGACAGCTCGGCAGTCGGTGAGGAAGACAGTGTGGTCTGGCAAACTGTCTCTCTGGTTGAGGAGTCGGGCCGCAACTAGCAGCGCAGATGCTTGGACTCTAAAATCGATCGGTTAAAAAAAAAAAAATCACACACGAAGATCTAATCAGATGCCCTGACACATTAAAAAAAAAAATTTACCAGACGTCCACAGTTCTCAGACACCTATTATTTTCGCGCTCATTTGTCGATGGAGTGGTGTGACCCTTAAAAACTTCTTTAAAAAAAACACTTTTTTTTTTTTTAAAGGTTTTCACTTTTTTTTTCAATTCACAAAGCAACACATTAAAAAAAAAAATTATCGTGTGCATTGGCAAAGATTTATTTTGTTTTGTTTTGTTTTATCGTATTACTATCATTTGCATTTATTTATCTATTTTAATTTTTTGTGACCTATTATCAGTCAACATGCACCCTTAACCCATTGACTGCTGCTGACAAGTGTGCTCGTCAGTGAAGGTCGGTCATGTTGGTGTGGTGATTACTTTGCTCGACTGGGGTGATTCATTTTTCCACAGATAGTATATGTATATTATGTATATATCTGTCGCTTTATCATCGAACTCCATGCACATCTGAATTTTTGATGATCCGATCGTGGCCAAAATCTGACACACACACACACACACACACACACACACACACACACACACACACACACACACACACACACACTAAATAACACTAAATAAAAGTTCAGTTGACATCGATGCACTATCTAATGAGATGCTAAAACACATTCCAAAAAATCGTTTTCCCACACCAAATATATCATAAACATGGGATATCTTGAACTGTACCACAGATATGGAAAACATCAATAATTGTACCGGTTTTAAAAGTAGGAAAATGTAAACGTAAAAAAAAGCAAAAAAAAAAAAAAAAGCTATAGGCCTGTTGCTTTGACCTCGCATGTCAGTAAATTAATGGAAAAAATAGTCCTGTTGAGAATGATAACTTCCTGTGAAAAATACAATATTATTCCAGTGAACCAGGCTGGCTTTAGAAACGGAAGATCAACGGTCGAACACCTAGTAAAGATTACAACTGAAATAAAACGTCAGTTGGCTCGCAGAAAAAAGTGTCCTAGCAACGTTTTTTGACGTAAAAAAATATAGCCTACGATCAGGTTTGGCACAAACGTCTGTTATACAAACTGAAATCAGCTGGAATATCTGGTAATCTCTATGGCTATATAAAAAGCTTTTCATCTAATAGAGTTATTCAAGGAATGGTGGGAATACATTATTCTTTGCCACATAAACTTGACATGGGAATTCCACAGGGCTCAGTTATAGCCCCTATTATCTTTGATATTCTTATTCAGGATCTCCCAAAGGCATTGTCAAATCGTGTAGTTTTAGTACAGTATGCTGATGATATATGTATATGGATGGGTGTCAATCTAAAACAGTCAACCCCACAAAGAGCACAGAATTATATACGTCGTTTGTATCAATCTGATCTTGATAACCTTGGTAACTACATGTTTGAAAATGGTCTAGCTTTGCCGACTGAAAAAAACATGTATAATGTTGTTTAATTCCGGTGGTAACCCATCTAGAATACCCATTTTAAAATTATTTGGTGACGTCATTGATTATAAACAGGTGGTGAAGTTTTTAGGTGTTTATCTTACTTCAAACCTGACATGGAACATTCACTTTGATTACATCTTAACAAAGGCAAGGAAAAGTATCAATCTCATGAAGATTATAAGCCGCTTACCCTGGGGAATGGATGCAAAAACATTGATTCATCTTTCCATGGCCCTTGTAAGATCTAAGATAGCCTATACACAAGAAATATTTTTCAGTGCACCCAAATATCTATTACAAAAGATTCAAAGTGTAGACTATAAGACTATCAAAATTGCCCTTGGAGTGCCCTCTCATGCATCCAACCAGGAAACATGCAAGACAGCCGGAATTCTTCCCTTAAATGAACATCGTGAGTTAGCAACAGCAAAGTTCGCTGTGAGATACACTTCAATGACAAAAAATGTCATTATGAACTGACAGTAAGGTCTGACACTGATTTTCCTAAAAGAAACAGTTGCAACTTACGTTTCAAATTTGTTAAAAGAATCTGATGTTATTATGAAAGAGTTAGCTGCAAAACCACATCATACTCCTGTTCCTTTTTGGGAAATGTTGAAAGCAGATTTTGATATCAGTTATTCTGAAACAAAAACAGGAAGAAAACATCAATATCACTACATGTACTGCCAGAATTCATATAGCAGAAAAAATATCAGAATCATCTCCATATATTTACAGATGGGTCTGTTCTTGATGACAAAAATGCTGGTACGGCTTTCTATATTCCTGCCTTTTGAGTTGAAAAATCTTACTTTATTGGAAAACATCTTTCCATATTCACGGCTGAGCTAACTGCTATTATACAAGCTCTGAACTACTTAGTGAGCCATCAAATAGTTTTCTCGAAAATAGCATTCTTTGTTGATTCCAAATCAGTACTTTATGCTCTAGAATTATTTAGCCTTGAAACAAGACCTGACTTAGTTATTTAGGCAAATCATTTGGTACATTGTTTGAGGATTAAAGAGACTGAGGTAAGTTTTTGTTGGGTGACTTCTCATGTGGGCATTCATGGCAATGAAACTGCTGATAAAGCAGCTAAAAGAGGAGCGCAAGATTCAGAAAAATCGACAAAAATACATGTCCGTCTTTCCGTAAAAGAGGCATACACTTTGTTATAAAAATCAGCATGGGGTCGATTTCATAACCGATGGAAGGAAAAGTTTTATATCATAAAGGGACATTATTCCCCGAGAATATTATTAAAGAAAAGATACCGAATCCATCAGTTTGCTATATTACCTCCACTTTCTTCCGAATAAACTTGATGCGCTGAAGACAAAGTACAGTAAAAATGTTACATACATCTGTGGTAAGCAGCTCAGCTTGTATCATTGTTTGTTTCACTGTCAGCAGTTACGTACCTTCTTGCCCAAGTATTTCAAAGAGAATAACTATTCTGCAAATGATTTTGGGAAAGTTATTTCTGACGAGGTTCTTATGGTCGAACTTTCGCAGGCATTAGTTCATAGCCCTATTTCTACATTCCTTTAATGTACTTCAGAATTGTGTTAATGGTTTCTGATTATTATTATCATTATTGAATTGAAGAAGAAGAAGAAGTAAAGAAAATAAACCCCTACCACAAACACACCTTTCTTCCTTCAGTAATTCACATAAAATTCAATACAAACAAAAAGGAAAAAAAAAAAGTCCTGAACATGCTGACCTTGATCTATGAGACGTGTTGCCAGCACGCCGTTCATCTCTCAGCCACAGCTCATAACGCTTGCTTACCTGTCAAAACCCGAAGCGATTATGATGCACACTGCTTACTGTGAGGCTGTACTGATATTATACAGGGACTTTTTTCTTTGGAGAGGGAATGGGGGATAGGGGGATGCAAAAGGATGGGTTTTTTTCTTCTTCTTTTCATACTTTAAACATTAATTTCAGAGCATGACACGTATGATTATAAATCTGTCCGTACATCTATCCACACGCCTGTTTGTACACCCGTGAATATAGTTAACTATGCGAACAGACATACACACACACACACACACACACACACACACAACGCGTACGGCATTTCATAACGTGACATCATATAAACTTGCATTACATTACAATGTTACCCAAGAAATGAACTGATTGAGCAGTTTACACACACACACACACACACACACACACACACACACATATGTGTGTGTGTGTGTGTGTGTGTGTGTGTGTGTGTGTGTGTGTGTGTGTGTGTGTGTGTGTGATGGACATTCTTGGTGGTCGTACTGAAGCACAAAAGAAAAAGAAAAAAAAGATATCCACAAAATGCGTGTCAGGCAATGATAATCGGGAAGGAAAGGACCCGATATGTTCCGGGCACCTGATTGTGTCAGTCGTCGTAAATATTGTGACCGTCGGGTTGGATTGTGTCACGCACGATCATCTCATGTGTGCAGGCTGTTGAGGTTGCTCTAAAAAATAGATGGATAGCTCATTGGCAAGGAAAGCTAAAGCCAAGTGGACACCATACTGAGACTCGTATCT
>NC_134876.1:4605630-4620630 GCF_041734735.1 Babylonia areolata | reverse complement strand
ATGGACACAAAGACTCTCTCTCTCTCTCTCTCTCACACACACACAAACACACACACAGAGGCAGCATACAGACAGACAGACAGAGAAATATGTAGACAGACACACAGAGAGGCAGACAGACAGACAGACAGGCAGACAGACCGACAGAATGGCAAGAGAGACAGACGGAGAGACAGACAGACACACGAAGAACACTTTCTCGCACATGTACCTACGCCTCCGCGCACGCACAATTCCACGATCATGATGTCTGTTGCCTGTCTTCTACTTGTTTGTCACGCCAACGCCCGCGCACACGCACACGCACACGCACATGCAGGCGGACAGACCCTCCCATAAATTCTGAGATAACCAGGGGCACAAATCTGATCCTTATTTCGGCCGCAGGGATTCTACGTCTGCGACAGTGTGATTAAAGAGAGAGAGAGAGAGAGAGAGAGAGAGAGAGAGAGAGAGAGGGGAAAAAAAAGCCCGCAATATTTCTGATGAATTCCAAATGTCAAAGGTCCATTTTGAGGAGATTGGTTAAGAAGGTGTTGTGGCAAAGGGGAACGTTCGTAGGCTACCATGGCAAATTTGTCCCTGGGTATTTTGGTTTAGTTACTTAGCCTGCACATATAGATGAACAAACGGCAACAAAAGGGTTGCCCTTGGTAAAATTCTGTCGGAAAAACCCCACTTGGACAGTTAATACATTTGCAGGAGAGAAAAAAAAAAGTAAGACAGAATAAAATGGGTGGCGCTGCTCTGCGTGTGGCGACACATTCTCTCCCGGGATTGCTAGCAGCTCGGATTTCATACAGAGCAATCTGTTGTGACAAGAAGTATTACAATGCAATACAACGCACTACAATCCACTGCAACACAATAAAATGCAATGCAATGTATGATAACACGATACAATACAATGCAATACAATGCAAAATAATAAAATGCAGCACAATACAATGCAATGCAATGTATGATAACACGATACAATACAATACAATTCGCTGCAATGCATTACGATACAGTGCAATGGAATACAATAAAATACAACACAATATAATGCAGTGCAATGTATGATAACAAGATACAATACAATACAATGCAATGCAATAAATAAAATACAACACAATACAATGCAATGCAATGTATGATAACATGATACAATACAATACAATACAATGCAATACAATAAGATACAACACAATATAATGCAATGCAATGTATAAGAACACAATACTATACAATACAATTCAATACAATACAATTCAATGCAATACAAGACGATACAATGCGCGATGCAATGCAATGCAATACAACACAACTTTACAATACAATAAAACACACTACAATACAATACAGCACAATAAGAGGGGGGCAGAATTGACGAGGGGGAAGTGTCATGTGGAGTGATGGCCTGGAGGTAACGCGTCCGCCTAGGAAGCGAGAGAATCTTAGCGCACTGGTTCAAATCACGAATCACGGCATAGCCGCCGGTATTCCCCCTCCCCCCTCCCCGACCAACTAACTCCCTCTGCTAGACCCTGAGTGGTGGTCTGGACGCTAGTCATTCGGATGAGACGATAAAACGAGGTCCCGTGTGCAGCATGCACTTAGCGCATGTAAAACAACCAACGGCAACAGAAGGGTTGTCCCTGGCAAAATTATGTAGAATTCCGCTTCGACAGGAAAAAAACATACAAAAAACACACACCAAAAAACTGCATGCAGGAAAAAATACCCACCCCAACCCCCCCCAAAATGGGTGGCGCTCTCAGTGTAGCGACGCGCTCTCCCTGGGCAGAGCAACCCGAATTTCACACAGAGAAATCTGTTGTGACAAAAATTAGTAATACAATACAATTCTATACAATACAATCCACTGGCAATAACAGATCTTTTCTGGAGGTGGGGGGGGGGGGGGGGGGGGGGATACTTCCGCAAGGAAGGTTCTGATCACCAGGACTTGCCTGACACAAATACACGCAGGGCGTAGCTGTGTTAGACACAAAGGTATTTTTGTCATCTTTTAAAAAAATATTTATTTATTATTATTATTATTATTTTTTTTTTTTAGCTTTCTTTCTTTCTTTGTCCTTTACAATGACCTGCGGCAAAAACATCTGAACTCTGAAGGTCAATCGTATGTTCACTTGATGAAGAATGGTTCTGTTTACAGTATTCGTAAACTATGCATTTATATATTTAATGCCCTGAAGATACGACAGGAATTCTGTGACAACAATGATGAAAGTTTGAATTAATTTACTATGCACGAGAAGCACTTTTGTTCTACAGGTTAAGTTAGTACGTATTTTACATTTTGTTGTGGCTGAGTGATCACCATATTGTGTACTTTTGACCTCTTTCTAGGGGCCGGAGGCCTGGAGATTAAAGTTTTGTTCTTGTTCTTTCTTTCTTTGTTTCAAACTTCACCTACATGCCGTCTGCCGCACCCGACAAGGCTCTACCCGATGACACCCGGTGCTGGCAGTGGAGAAGGGGTCAACTAGTTGTCAGGTACAACATTTTTTCTTTTCTCTTCTTTACTTTTGCAATGCATTGCAAGTAAGTGCGAGGAGTGCCCCAGTAAAGGTTTTGACTGGACGGTGGGCATACTTGACGTCAGTGTGAGTGAAGGTGGATGAAGGTGGGCATACTTGACGTCAGTGTGAGTGAAGTCAGTGTCAGTGTGAGTGAAGCTGGATGAAGGTGGGCATACTTGACGTCAGTGTGAGTGAAGTCAGTGTCAGTGTGAGTGAAGCTGGATGAAGGTGGGCATACTTGACGTCAGTGTGAGTGAAGTCAGTGTCAGTGTGAGTGAAGCTGGATGAAGGTGGGCATACTTGACGTCAGTGTGAGTGAAGTCAGTGTCAGTGTGAGTGAAGCTGGATGAAGGTTTCTTCGCACACCCGCAAACACTCTTGCGTTGATTAGAGTATTTTGTATTTGTATTTGTATTTCTTTTTATCACAACAGATTTCTCTGTATGAAATTCGGGCTGCTCTCCCCAGGGAGAGCGCGTCGCTACACTACAGCGCCATCCATTTTTTTTTTTTTTTTTTTTCCTGTGTGCAGTTTTATTTGTTTTTCCTATCGAAGTGGATTTTTCTACAGAATTTTGCCAGGAACAATCCCTTCGTTGCCGTGGGTTCTTTTATGTGCGTTAAGTGCATGCTGCACACGGGACCTCGGTTTATCGTCTCATCCGAATGACTAGCGTCCAGACCACCACTCAAGGTCTATATAGTGGAGGGGAAGAAAATATCGGCAACTGAGCCGTGATTCGAACCAGTGCGCTCAGATTCTCTCGCTTCCTAGGCGGACGCGTTACCTCCAGGCCATCACTCCCCAAGTAAGATAGTTTTCAACTATGCCGGGGAATTGTTCTGCTTTCTTTTCAGCTGGGGAAAGTTGTTGTGTGCATGCGTGAGAATGCGTGTTCTTCCCCTTTTTCTTTTCAGTTACGACGGTTCCAGAGCAGATAGGTTAATCCTCCAAACCCCAGTTGTTGTTTTTCATTTGTCTTTCTTTTTAAGGTTCCCCATGGCAAATGACTTTGTGTGTTTTCCCTTTGGTCAAATGAAGACGGGCGGTTTAACTCTCTCCATAAGAACGGCGAAAGAGACGACGTTAACAGCGCTTCACCCCAATTACCACCATCAAATATTGCAAGCGGAAGGCTCTTATACTGAAGACGTGAATGTTGACAAAGAATACCACAATTCTGACGACAGAAGCTAAAGGTTGGGTCATTCAGACACCCACTGGACATCCGAGGGGTCTGTGTAGAGGAGAAGAGAGGGCTGGCCGTACTGAGTGAGTTAATGGAGAACATATGTTGTGTGTGGAGGCTATATCATTTTAACCCTTTCTGGGTCAGCTTTTGTTTCCGGGATACACCGCTTGAGGAAGGCCGAGCTGCTGAGTTACACAGGCGTCAACCAAGGAGGGAACTCGGGACAGTCCTGGACCCTTCACCCTCCCTCGCCATCACTACAGCCTGCAACTCAACGAACTCCGTGTCATCCCAGGATTCCCAAATGAACACTTGATATGGACTGGAGTTAAGTTCGAAATTCCTCTGTATGTCCGAGAGCGTGTGAGATTGAATGTGTGAGTGTGGTTCCCATCTTATTTATCATTTAGTAGGCAGGAGATAATATATTGTGCAATTTGTTAGTGGGTTAGGAAGGGAGAGGATGGGGGGGGGGGGGGGGTTAGATATTGCTTGTCCTCTGTACGAGTGTGTGTGAGATAGTTGTATCTTTTATTTTTTAAAATAAAGTTTTTTTGTTTCGTTTTTAATCCTTCATATTGTGTGCCGAGTTCTCTCTTGCCACGAGTGCGGCGTGAGCGCCTTTCTTGTTTCGGCTTGTCATCGCCTGTCCCCGGTTCCGGAGGCAGGTTGTGACACCGCCAAACTCTGAACTGTGTGGCGTAGTGGCAGCCCAGTTGTAATTTTACTTCCAGACAGAGAGATGTCTTGGGTTCAAACCTTTAGGCAGAGCATAGAAAATTATGCTTGGTTTTTTGTCTTTTCTTTTTTGTCTTTTTCTTTTCTTTTCTTCTACCACTCACTGAACGACAGTTCGAGTGCTGTTTTGTATAATGTTTATAAGGGAGCGCCGTGGTAGAATTATATTTTTAAGGGAACCCCGTGGTAGAATTGTGATGTTTTTAAGGGAGCACCGTGGTAGAATTGTGATGTTTTTAAGGGAGCGCCGTGGTAGAATTGTGATGTTTTTAAGGGAGCACCGTGGTAGAATTGTGATGTTTTTAAGGGAGCGCCGTGGTAGAATTGTGATGTTTTTAAGGGAGCACCGTGGTAGAATTATGATGTTTTTAAGGGAGCGCCGTGGTAGAATTATGATGTTTTTAAGGGAGCGCCGTGGTAGAATTATGATGTTTTTAAGGGAGCATTCATTCATTTTCATTATGCCCATCGCTCCCGGTGGAGCATAGGCCATCGACGACCCCTCGCCATCACACTCTGTTCTGGGCTGTTCTGGCCATTCCAGTCCAGTTGGTCCCTTGCTGCTTCAGCTCTGCCTCGGTATCTCGCCTCCAGCTGTTGCGAGGCCGGCCTCTCTTCCTCTTTCCCTGCGGATTCCAGGTCAGGGCTTGGCGTGTGATGCTGGACGCTGGCTTCCTGAGGGTGTGTCCGTTCCATCCCAACTTCCTCCGCAGTATCTGCTTGGCCACTGGTTCCTGTCCCGCTCGCTCCCACAGATCTTCGTTTCGGATCTTGCTTGTTCCCTGTACGAGTGTGTGGTTGAATCAGTCAGGTGTTGGACTTGTGATCCAGTGTCATTCACCAGTGATCAGTGTTCGAGGCCCCGTCTTAACAAGGTGGTGTATCCTTGGGAAAAAAACACTTTCTTGCGGTTATTTATTTATTTATTTTACTCCACCTACGTGCGAATGGGTACCTGACTTCGGTTGGGGAAGGTTTAAAGCGGCGGAAGGAGAGAACTGGGCCCCGCCTCTCCTATGCCGAGCCCTAGACACAGTAATCACGAATCCTTTGCCCCTAAGATCACGAAAAGCTATGGAACCTTTAACTCTCTCCATACGAACGGCGAAAGAGACGACGTTAACAGCGTTTCACCCCAATTACCATCATCAAAATATTGCAAGCGGAAGGCTCTTATACTGAAGACGTGAATGTTGACAAAGAATACCACAATTCTGACGACGGAAGCTAAAGGTTGGGTCATTCAGACACCCACTGGACATCCGAGGGGTCTGTGTAGAGGAGAAGAGAGGACTGGCCGTACTGAGTGAGTTAACCGTTTTTGACCACGAGAGAAGGAAAACTAAGAAATCGGATTATAATGTAACTTTTCACAGCCAGAAAGTGAAACAGCAATTATTGCCACATTAGTATGATATATCCATTTTTTTCTTTTCACGCTGTCATTGTAAGTTTCAAACATCAAAAGCAGCTTTTCCAAAACGAACCAGTAGTCACAAAGCAACGACTTTTATACATTTTTCAAAATTTTATTTTATTTTATTTTTTTTAAAATTTATTTTTTTAATGCACAACTGAATGCTCCGTGCATCAGTATCAAGACTTCGCTTCGTCAAATTTAATCACCGCCGCCAGCTTAAGGGGGGAAAAAAAAGAAAAAAAAAGCAAGAAAAAATAAAAAGCAGCGACGATTCTGCCATGCGGCCCACACTTGAGGACCTGTGGGAGGGATGTCAAATCGACGAAGCTATAAATGAGCTGTAAATAGAAATTACGCGCTCACGTGGATCTGGAACGTGCTAAAAGTGAAAGCTTCAATCATAACCATACATATTCTCACGTACACACACACACACACGCATGGCCATAACGTGCGGACGTGTTGATTTTCACACCTCGTGATAATAATGATGATGATGATGAAGCTAGTAATGCCAACAATAATGATAATGATAAAAACAAGAACAAGACTAATATTGCTAATGATAATAATAATGATAACAACACCAAAAACAAAACAGCAACAACAAAGTTAATAGTGATAATAACAAAAACAACAAGAATAATGATAACAACAACAACAATAATAAAAGCAAGAGGCAAAGCCTTCATGATTCACTTGTGCTTCGCACACACACACACACACACACACACACATATATATATATATATATATATAGAGAGAGAGAGAGAGAGAGAGAGAGAGAATAGAATAGAATATGTTTTTATTACCATGTGTACCGGGGTCACAAGGAATATTGGGGGGGATAGTACGTAACAGATACGAACATAAATCGAAAACCATACATGGGATGGATGAACACTGCGATCAGCGTCACTGAGGGAAATTCGCGTGGGAGGTAGAAGGGTAGGGAGGTAGAACGCTCCCCCCCCCAACCCTCCGCCCCCCCCCCCCCCCCCCCGACAGCGCCGTTCAAAAGTAGGGGATGTCCGGGTTAAGCCATGTTTCAGTGAAACAAAACACAGAGCACTCTTTGTACGAGTCTCTCCTCGTCTGAATATTACATGTGAGTTCGCAGCAGCGTGTCACGATCATATTGTAAGATCGCAGCTGTTTCCCTAACACACATAAACAGAATTAGACACAAAATAAACAGGACAGCTATCCCCGTATCGCCATTGATCGGCGCCATCTTGAGATAGAATAAGCGTGGGAGAAAAAAGAAAAAGAAAAAAAAAGGGCAAGCGAACCGGATCGAACCAATCCCCATTGCTGCGTCGCATCTGACGTCATTTGACGAAATATAATATTTGATGCAATGTTGTTGCTTTCTTCTTCCTGGGATAAATAGACGTGATTGTATTGGACGTAATAACGCACTTTAAATCATGTTTTTGTGTGTTTTATCATATCTCGATTATTCTTTTATTTTGGCGGTAAAGGAGACGTTGCCATCACTTCAGGCACATCGCAACGCATGGTAGACCTCTAGATCTGCATGAACCAGTCTACAACGGGCTGACGAAGAAACAATAGATTCAATTTTTCTTTTATGTTTATTCCAGTTAACTCAGAGTCCACTTAAGGATATTTATATGCAGTAAACACGTCGATGGTGTAGTTAGTATCACTGTATGTGTTGTGTCCAGAATTTGCATTTATTTCCTTTTAATTGTGAACAAGAAAAACGAGGTCATGTCTTCTCACCAAACACAATCTACCTTCAAGCAAGTCAGTGGGAAGCGGTTTTTAGAATTTTACGATTTCGGAACGAAGTTTAACGAAAAAAAACCTGTTAATGATACGGAAATACGGTTTAATTCGGGAGACTTACAACCTATTGTTGGTATGACTGTGAAGATTTTGTTTCATGCTAAGTTAAAGGCCAAATTTGGTATGGACATACAATGTATTTCCAGAGAAAATGTTAAAGTTTACCACGGACACAAACACCCCTCCGCCCCCCCCCACCCCCGCCCACCCAGCCGCCCTACCCGCCTCCATCCCATCACTCCGCTTAGAACCCTCCTCCACTTCTCTCTCTGTGTCTCTCTGTCTCTGTCTGTCTCTGTCCCTCTGTAACTTATGTAGATTAGCAAGTACATATTGGAAGAATCGGCCAGGCCTAAAATCTTAATCCTTGAATAAAAAAACGCTTTGAGTTCTGAGTTCTCTCCACCTCCAGCACCCACCCCCTCCCTTCCCGCCCCCACCCTTCACCCACCCCTATTCACTGCACAAGCCACCCATCCGAAAGCGAAAAGATGATTAAGATTCACTTCCAAAATCTGATATGTTCCCAAGTGACCAACTGTGTTTCCTCCACTGTCGTTGAAACTGGCAACAGCGGAAGCAGGAAGGTTCCCAGGTAATAAACAACTCTGATGAACGAATGACAATGACCTGTGGATGCGGAGGTTGATTGGGGGCGGGGTGAGGGGAGGGGAGTGGGAAGAAGGATTTGGGAATGAGGGGGTGGATGGTGGGGGGTGGGGAGGAGGAGGGGATATTGTAAGGGGAGAGAGGGGGAAGGGAGGCTGAGAGAGAGAAAGAGACTTCAGTTTTCAGTTTCAATAGCTCAAGGAGGCGTCACTACGTTCGGACAAATCCATATACGCTACACCACATCTGCCAAGCAGATGCCTGACCAGCAGCGTAACCCAACGCGCTTAGTCAGGCCTTGAGAGAGAGAAAAAAAAAGGTGAATAAATAATAGATAAACGTACATAAATAAATAAATAAAGAGAAAGAGAGAGATGGAGGAAGGGGAGAGAGAGAGAGAGAGAGAGGGGGGGGGGGGGGGAGGGAGAGAGGGGGAGGGAGAGAGAGGAAAGAGAGAGAGGGGGGTAGAAAACGGGATGACAGGGCTTAACCCTTTCACTGCCAAACTCGCATTTATGCAGCAGCTAGGTAGAGGGCCCATGTCACTGAAGGGTGACCATATCCATGAACCTACTGCTCTTTAGTCCGGTGGTAGGATAGGCCATATTTTCTACACATCGCAGGGGGAATTCCCAGCTATTCTTAAACACAATATTTTCTGTGCTCATAGCACAAGGGAATTTTGCACTCTAAATTGACTGGCGGTGAAAGGGTTAATCTGCACGGTTATGATCATAGTCATCTGCGAACCTATCTTACCGCTCTAAAACTTGCCAATATATTGCATTGCACATTTTTCAACACAACAACAACTCATACCTGCACAAAAACAAAAAATCTAAAGTTATAAAAACCTTTTGGGTGGTAGTTGAATCCTCTTTGTTTTGACACGACGTTTCGGACCATAGGCCCGTTGTCAAGTGATGAGAAGAGGACAGTGTGAATAGGAAAGCCTATGTGAGGAAAGGGTGATGACATCTCACTACTTTCTGTTTTGATGGGCCATGCACACTAAACATTTGCTGATCACCATTCAGTGTCATACGTACTCACACACACATACATGCACGCACACACACACACACACACACACACACGCAGTCATTCTTATCTTCTTCCCTGGTCATACCTGCACAATTATGATTATATGCATCATCTAAAGGCCACACACACACACACACACACACACACACACATCTTTCTCTGGATCTTCATCATGATAACTGCATTCATCATTAAAAAAAAAGGCTGCATTGAATTTTTTCCTCTAACAATTGGAGAGAAAACGTGCAGTGGGTCTCGGCACATACTGCCGCGGGCATAATTATATTCTGTGAATATTATATGCCCCTAATGTGGATAGACAGTTGCAGACAGATCCAAACAACGTATTTGTATTTGTATTTCTTTTTATCACAACAGATTTCTCTGTGTGAAATTCGGGCTGGTCTCCCCAGGGAGAGCGCGTCGCTATACTACAACACCACCCATTTTTTTTGCATTTTTTCCTGCGTGCAGTTTTATTTGTTTTTCCTATCGAAGTGGATTTTTCTACAGAATTTTGCCAGGAGCAACCCTTTTGTTGCCGTGGGTTCTTTTACGTGCGCTAAGTGCATGCTGCACACGGGACCTCGGTTTATCGTCTCATCCGAATGACTAGCGTCCAGACCACCACTCAAGGTCTAGTGGAGGGGGAGAAAATATCGGCAGCTGAGCCGTGATTCGAACCAGTGCGCTCAGATTCTCTCGCTTCCTAGGCGGACGCGTTACCTCTAGGCCATCACTCCACTGTTCATCTATCATCTCTCCCCCTCGCCCCTCCCCTCCCTTCTTCCCTGCCTCTCACTCACCAATGCACTACCCCCCCCCCCCCCCGCGCCCCGCCCCCCCCCCCGATGTCACACTCCTACGTCGATCTACTTTCTTATGCAACACAGACGTCTCAGATTTTTTGTTTTGTTTTTTCGGGGGGAGAGGAATGGGGGTGCGGGAGGGGCGAGGGAGGGAGAAGGGGGTGGGTGGAGGCAGGGGGGAAAGGAGGGGGACTGGGGGATGAAAGGGTGTGTGGAAAGGTCGAGGAGGAGTTTCGGTGGGTGGGGGAGGAGATTCAGCGATCGAGATGGAAGAAGCAGGAAACGGTTAAAAACAAAACTAAAAAAACAGGGTTCGGGGTAGGGGTGAAGGTGAGGGTGGGAAGAAACCGACCACCAACCACCACCCTCTCTTTTTAATTCCAGTCTTCAAAAGCGACAGGTTTGTTGGCAATCTAGCGTATTGATCAGCTACAGATCACGCCACTCTCAAGGAAGACCCCCCCCCCCCCCCCCCCCCCGCCTCCCACATCCACCCTACCCCAAACTCTTCCACCACCACCCCACCTCAGACACCCACCCATCCTCCTTTCTTGCTGATGACGTCAATGGAAGGGTTACCCCCCCCCCCCCGACCCCCCCCCCCCCACTCACCCCCAGCCCCCAATCTCCCTCTCAATCCTGACAAGGGGATGTTCCTACCGACAGATCTCCGTCAGCTGTTTGTGGATCAGCAGACAGGATCCACATCATTAGAGGTGAGGCTGGGGGTGAGGGTGGGGTGGGGGATAGGGGTAGATATGGGGGTGGAAGTGGGGATGGGTGGCAAGGCAAGGCCAGGCCAGGCAAGGCAAGGCAAGGCAAGGCAAGGAGTTTATTTCGTGTGCCCCTGGGGGCATTGAAACTTTACACACGTTCATCATTTACACATATCCAAAAAATACAAAAAAAGAGTGGTGTCAAAAACAAGAAGTAGGCTCATTCGTTCATTCACTCAAGATACGCATTGACAAGTACTATTTCACTCATAATACAAACAAACAAACAAAAAACAACAAAAAATCAATTAAAAAAAGAAAAGAAAAAAAAAAAGGAGATGATTTTGATGGTGTCAGTGTGCGAGCATAGTTGTGCCGTGTTGTGTTGTGCTGTGCTGTGCTGTGTTGTGCTGTGCTGTGTTGTGTTGTGTTGTGCTGTGTTGTGTTGTGTTGTGTTGTGTTGTGTTGTGTTGTGTTGTGCTGTGCTGTGCTGTGCTGTGTTGTGCTGTGCTGTGCTGTGCTGTGCTGTGCTGTGGTGTGCTGTGTTGTGTTGTGTTGTGTTGTGCTGTGCTGTGCTGTGCTGTGCTGTGCTGTGCTGTGCTGTGCTGTGCTGTGCTGTGTTGTGCTCTGTAGTGTTGTGCTGTGCTGTGCTGTGCCGTGTTGCTGTGCTGTGTTGTGCTGTGCTGTGCTGTGTGCTGTGCTGTGCTCGTGTTGTGTTGTGCTGTGCTGTGCTGTGCTGTGCCGTGTTGTGTTGTGCTGTGCTGTGCTGTGCTGTGTTGTGTGTGCTGTGTTGTGCTGTGCTGTGTTGTGCTGTGCTGTGCTGTGCTGTGCTGTGCTGTGTTGTGTTGTGTTGAGGAAGATGACAGAATGGTTCAGACGATCAGCTACCCAATTCAGAATCTGTGTGAGGGTCTGGGGGTCTGAATCCCGCTCAGTCTCGCGCTTTCTCTCCCAAGTTTGACTTGAGAAAATCAAACTGAGCGTCTAGTCATCCGGATGTGACGATAAGCCGAGGTCCTGTGTGCAGCACGAACTTGGCGCATCGAAAAAAGAACACATGGCAACGAGAGTGTTGGTCCTCTGGCAAAATTCTGCGGAAGAAGAAATCCACTCTGGTACTGCGCGCGCGCGCGCGCACATACACACACACACACACACACACATACATACATACATACATACATACACACACACAGAGACACAGTAGTTTCAAGTTTCAAGTTTTAATTATCCTTTCACTCCTATTGGAGTATGGAGGATTACTGCAAAATAATCTTTTCATGCCCAGAACAAACATTTCCAAATACACAACAATGTCACATAAAAGTTGATAAAACACAAATGTCTTTTAACTCCAAAAGTATAACTAGGCAACATTTGCAAATCTAATCATCTTACTTACAGCTAAAATGACTTTTTTGCCTCCTGTAAGCATATTGCAAAAATTAAAAACCGATTTTGGAGACAAAACCACACACAGTTTTATGCTGGTCAGGCAAGTGCTTTGCAGATGTTGTGCAGCGTATATGGATTTGTCCGAACGCAATGACGTCTCCTTGAGAAACTGAAACTGTGTTGTGTTGTGTTCCAATGTGTTGTGTTGTGTTGCAAGGAGCTTACATACAATTTAAAAACTTGTTATACCTGAGTCAGTCTCTCAACGAACAAACCAGCCCACTCACCACCATCCACCCACCATCCACCCACCAAATGCAGACAGATTAAAACATGGTCGCAGCTGCATACCGACCCCCCTCGCCCCACCCCCTCTCTCTCTCCCTCTCTCTCTCTCTCACTCTTTCCGTCTCTCTTCTCATATCCCCTCTACCCCCGAACCTTACCCTCTCCATCCCCGTCTCTCTCTCTCTCTCTCTCTCTCTCTCTCCTTGTGTGTGTGTAAGTGTGTGTGTGCGAGAGAGAGAGAGAGAGAGAGAGAGAGAGAGAGAGAGTGCTCTGTTGTTTTTTAATACCATGCTTCTCTCTCTCTCTCTCCCTCTCTCTGTGTCTTATTTTTGCTATGCTTATGCCTTTATGTAGTATAGTATTCGCATTCTATGACTTTAAGTAGCATTGTGTAACGCATGCAATGACATATATAATGTAGTTTTGTGTAGGGTAGACCATGTTTCAGGGCGGGGACTGGATGAAAAAAAGCGCGCCAATGCTTATCTATTATCCTCGATAATAAAGAAAGAAAGAATTTGTCCTCCTCCCCCCTCCCTCTCTCTCCCTCTCTCGCTTTCCGCCTCTCTTCTCATTCCCCCTCTCCATCCCCGTCTCTCTCTAATTGACTCCCCCAATCCGACGGGCGCAACAGCCAAGCGGTTAAAGCGTTGGACTTTCAATCTGAGGATCCCGGGTTCGAATCTCTGTAACGGTGCCTGGTGGGTAAAGGGTGGAGATTTTTTTCCCCCGATCTCCCAGGTCAACATATCATGTGCAGACCTGCTTGTGCCAGAACCCCCTTCGTGGTGTATACGCAAGCAGAAGATCAAATACGCACGTTAAAGACCCCTGTAATCCATGTCAACGCTCGGTGGGTTGTGGAAACAAGAACATACCCAGCATGCAACCTCCCCGAAGACGGAGTACGGCTGCCTACGTGGCCGGGGGTAAAAACGGTGAAAAAGTCCGAAAGTCCTGAGTCCTATGTGCGGATGGACAGATAGGACATCACGGCATTGCTTGACGTCACTGTCAGGCCACAGGCAAAAGGGACAGACGTCACGTTTAAACCTCTAGCTATACCCCCCCGAAAGCGGAGCATGGCTGCCTACATGGCGGGGTAAAAACGGTCATACACGTAAAAAGCCCACTCGTGTACGTACGAGTGAACGTGGGAGCTGCAGCCCACGAACGAAGAAAAAGAAAAAGACGAAGACTGTCCCACTCCTTCTTATTTTCCTTTGTATAATAAACACCCCCACCTTCCCCATCACTCCCCCCCCCCTCTCCCCCCAGCCTATTTTTTTTAATTTCTGTGGGGGTAGTGTTGAAAGAGGGGTCACGGGAACGAGGTTCCCGTTAAAAACAAACAAGCAACAGCACTAACAACAACAACAACAACAAAATCAAAAACGTTGATTTATTTACGGCCATTCCCAGTGGGAATGAAAAACCACATGCTCTGTTATTTTACATGAACAATGAGCTACGTTGCTCTGTGCTTTGTGCTACCTTTGTGGTAGTTATTAACTCACTCAGTACGGCCAGTCCTCTCTTCTCCTCTACACAGACCCCTCGGATGTCCAGTGGGAGTCTGAATGACCCAACCTTTAGCTTCCGTCGTCAGAACTGAGGTATTCTTTGTCAACATTCACCTCTTCAGTATAAGAGCCTTCCGCTTGCAATATTTTGATGATGGTAATTGGGGTGAAACGTTGTTAACGTCGTCTCTTTCGCCGTTCGTATGGAGAGAGTTAACGCGGCGATAGCCTTGAGATGGCCTTCGTGGTCGGCGAGGCTCTAAGCACCATAATTTCATTTCATTTCATTTCTGTGCTTTGCGCTGCAACAGCCAGTGAGCCTGCCCCCGACTCCTCCAAGCGAAATGCGGTAAATGTATGGCGGAGAAAGTCCAGCGCGGGGTGCATTCACTCACTTTTTCACTCACTCACTCACTTACTTACTAACTCACGCGCGCGCACACAACGCATATATACACATGCGCACATTCGAACACACACACACACACGTGCGCTTACACACACACATACAAACACACACTCGCACACATACACACTCACGGCGCTTGCAAACACACACACGCACAGACAGGAACAAACAAATGCGCATATGCAAACACGCGTGCACATACAAACACACACACACACACACACACATTCTCTCTCTCTCTCTCTCTCACACACACACACACACACACACACACACACACACACACACACACACACACACACTCAACACACAAACACACACATACACACACACTTAACACGCACGCACACACACACACACACACATACACGCACACACACACACACACATAGACACACACACACACACACACACACACACACACACACACCAACAACAACAACAACAACAACAAACACTGATCAACTATATCGATCAGGTCGATATCACGCCACTTAGACCTTTTCCCCT
>NC_134876.1:4583130-4600630 GCF_041734735.1 Babylonia areolata | reverse complement strand
TTCTTGTTTCGCTTTGTCTTGTTCCGCCGACGCCTGATTCGCCTACACTTGCTTTGCCGAAAGTTTTGTATCGCCGACGTCTGGTTCGCCTTCAGTTGCTTTGCCTGTCCTTGTTTCGCCTATAGTCCTGTTCCGCCGACGTCTGGTTCGCCTTCAGTTGCTTTACCTGTCCTTGTTTCGCCTATAGTCCTGTTCCGCCGACATCTGATTCGCCTACACTTAGTGCTTTGCCTATACCTGTTTCGCCTACACTTTGTTTCGCCTACTATTGTTTCACCTACTGACTTGTTTCGCCTACTTACTTGTTTCGCCTACTGGCTTGTTTCGCCTACTGGCTTGTTTCAGATACTATTGTTTCGCCTACTATTGTTTTGCCTACCGACTTGTTTCACCTACTATTGTTTCGCCAACTGACTTGTTTCGCTTACTATTTTTCGCCTACTGACTTGTTTCGCCTACTATTGTTTCGCCTACTGACTTGTCTTGCCTACTATTGTTTCGCCTACTATTGTTTCGCCTACTGACTTGTTTCGCCTACTATTGTTTCGCCTACTATTGTTTCGCCTACTGACTTGTCTTGCCTACTATTGTTTAACCTACTGACTTCTTTTGCCTACTGACTCGTTTTGCCTATTATTGTTTCGCCTATTGACTTGTTTCGCCAACTATTGTTTCGCCTACTATTGTTTCACCTACTATTGTTTCGCCTACTATTGTTTCACTGACGTGTTTCGCCAACTATTGTTTCACCTACTGACCTGTTTCGCCTACTATTGTTTCGCCTACTATTGTTTCACCAACTGACGTGTTTCGCCAACTATTGTTTCACCTACTATTGTTTCACCAACTCTTGTTTCACCTACTGACCTGTTTCGCCTACTATTGTTTCACTAACTCTTGTTTCACTTACTATTGTTTGGCCTACTGACTTGTTTTGCCTACTATTGTTTCGCCTACTATTGTTTCACCTACGATTATTTCGCCTACTATTGTCTCACCAACTGACTTGATTTGCCTAGTCTTGTTACGCGGCATCCTCTTGAACTGTCGCTGACACCTGGTTCGCCAACATTTGTTTTGTTTTGTCTATACCTCAAACAATCATGGCGGCACACGGCCCAACACACACACACACACACACACACACACACACAAACAAACAACAACCCCCAAAACAACACAACACCACATTCTGTTTACTCCCCATGAATCTCTTGGGAGTAGGGTCGGATAGTGGGCGGACAAGGGGGGGGGGGGGAGGGTTGGGTGGGGTGGGGGGTGAGGTTGGGGTCTGTGGGGTGGGGAGGGGGCTGGGGGTCCAGGGGTGGGTGGTGGTGGTGGTGGTGGTGGTGGTGTGTGTGTGTGTGTGTGTGTGTGTGTGGGGGGTTATACTGAGTGTCGCAACACACTTTGCCCGCTGTCGCTGGGAGCGACACAAACAATCAGCAGGGAAAGGGTGTGAAGGCGGAAGAAAAAACCTGGCCACAACTGACTGAAGGACAGGCGATAACAAATCTCTGTCTGTCTGTTCTGTCTGTTCTGTGTGTCTGTTCTGTTCTGTCTGTCTGTCTGCCTATCTGTTCTGTTCTGTCTGTTCTGTCTGTCTGCCTATCTGTTCTGTTCTGTCTGTCTGCCTATCTGTTCTGTCTGTCTGTTCTGTCTGTCTGTCTGTCTGCCTATCTGTTCTGTCTGCCTATCTGTTCTGTCTGTCTGTTCTGTCTGTCTGTCTGTCTGCCTATCTGTTCTGTCTGCCTATCTGTTCTGTCTGTCTGTTCTGTCTGTCTGCCTATCTGTTCTGTCTGTCTGTTCTGTCTGTCTGCCTATCTGTTCTGTTCTGTTCTGTCCGTCTGTCTGTTTTTTTTTCTGTTCTGTTCTGTCTGTCTGTCTGTCTGTTCTGTTTTGTCTGTCTGTCTGTCTGTCTGTTCTGTTCTGTCTGTCTGTCTGTTCTGTCTGTCTGTCTGTTCTGTTCTGTTCTGTTCTGTCTGTCTGTCTGTTCTGTTCTGTCTGTCTGTTCTGTTCTGTCTGTCTGTCTGTTCTGTTCTGTTCTGTCTGTCTGTTCTGTTCTGTTCTGTCTGTCTGTCTGTTCTGTTCTGTTCTGTCTGTCTGTTCTGTTCTGTTCTGTCTGTCTGTTCTGTTCTGTTCTGTCTGTCTGTTCTGTTCTGTCTGTCTGTCTGTTCTGTTCTGTTCTGTCTGTCTGTCTGTTCTGTTCTGTTCTGTCTGTCTGTTCTGTTCTGTTCTGTCTGTCTGTCTGTTATGTTCTGTTCTGTCTGTTCTGTTCTGTTCTGTCTGTCTGTCTGTTCTGTTCTGTTCTGTCTGTCTGTTCTGTTCTGTCTGTCTGTTCTGTTCTGTCTGTTCTGTTCTGTTCTGTTCTGTCTGTCTGTTCTGTTCTGTCTGTCTGTCTGTTCTGTTCTGTCTGTCTGTCTGTTCTGTCTGTCTGTCTGTCTGTTCTGTTCTGTCGGTCTGTCTGTTCTGTCTGTTTGTTCTGTTCTGTCTGTCTGTCTGTCTGTTCTGTCTGTCTGTCTGTTATGTTCTGTTCTGTCTGTCTGTCTGTTATGTTCTGTCTGTCTGTTCTGTTCTGTTCTGTCTGTCTGTTCTGTTCTGTTCTGTCTGTCTGTCTGTTCTGTTCTGTTCTGTCTGTCTGTTCTGTTCTGTTCTGTCTGCCTATCTGTTCTGCCTGTCTGTCATGTTCTGTTCTGTTCTGTCTGTCTGTCTGTTCTGTTCTGTTCTGTCTGTCTGTCTGTTATGTTCTGTCTGTCTGTTCTGTCTGCCTATCTGTTCTGTCTGTCTGTTCTGTTCTGTCTGCCTATCTGTTCTGCCTGTCTGTTCTGTCTGTCTGTCTGTTCTGTGTGTCTGTCTGTTCTGTCTGTCTGTCTGTTCTGTCTGTCTGTCTGTCTGTCCTGTTCTGTCTGTCTGTTCTGTGTGTCTGTCTGTTCTGTCTGTCTGTTCTGTTCTGTCTGTCTGTCTGTCTGTCCTGTTCTGTCTGTCTGTTCTGTCTCTCTCTCTCTTTCTGTTTTTCTCTCTGTGTGTCTCCAGTCTCTCTGTCTCTGTCTCTCTCTATGCATATAAATCTGTCTCTATCTCTCTCTGACTCCCTGTTTCTCCCTTTCTCTGTTTGTCTGTCTGTCTCTCTCTGTCAAGTCAATATTTTATTTTCTGATGGTAAATTGAATAAGCAACAATTGTTTTTTTTAAATTTTTACATCAAGCCATCAATGAAAAAAAAATAAAAAGAAGGGAAAAAAGAAGAAAAAAAGAAAAGAGAGAGAGAGAGAGAGAGAGAGAGAGAGAGAGAGAGAGAGAGAGAGAGAGAGAAGAAACAAGCAGATGAAGTGTGTGTGTGTGTGTGTGTGTGTGTGTGTGTGTGTGTGTGTGTGTGTGTGTGTGTGTGTGTGTGTGTTGTTGTTGTTATTTGGTTGACTTTCTTACGTCCATTCAATCATCATCATCTTCTTCTAGCAATGACGCATGTACAGCTTAACGACAAACCATTCTATATCCTACCTCTGTACGTCCTGCGGTGACGAACCAACGACAACACCCCCCCAAAAATAACTGCACCATGTTGTTCCTTCACCCACCGACCCTCTCACCCACACCCACACCCACACCCACCACCACCACCACCCCTCCCCACTCCCGGCTTCACACCCCCCCTCCCCAGTTCGCATCCCTTACCCCCCTCCCTTGAAAATGATTGATTTCTGTCCTGACTGCTGATCTGACCACAGCTCTGAAATCGATGGGAGGGTGGGCGCGGGAGTGGGGGGAGGTGGGAGAGTGGGAGGGGGTTGGTGTGTGCGGTGGTGGTGGAGGGGGGGTGTGGGTGTGGGGGGGGCCGGATAGTAATGTCCACGTCAGAACGGGGGGAGAATCCTACCATTGACGTCACCAACACGGGAAGGGGTGGGTGGGTGGTGGTGGTGGTGGTGGTGGTGGTGGGGTCATGGTGGCGTGATCCATGATCAATACCCCCAAATGGGAAAAGGGAAGGAAAGAGAGAGAGAGAGAGAGAGAGAGAGAGAGAGAGAGAGAGAGAGAGAGAGAGAGAGAGAGAGAGAGGGAATGTCTCCAGTTCTCTTTTTTTTTGTTTGTTTTTGTTTGTTTGTTTTTGTTTTGTCATCTTTGAAAAAACTGAAATTTTATTCAGGAAAGCCCCAAATCATCCCAACAGCAAACTGCTTATAGTCACAATACCCCCCCCCCCCCCATCTCTCTCTCTGTTGGGTGTGCGTGTGTGTGTGGGAGTTGGAGGGAGGGGAGATTGGGAGTGGGGGGGGGGGACTGAGTGTCGCAATGTATTTTGGCCGAAGCGCCCAGGAGAAATTAAATCATGAATCTTGAATCTCGCGATCGGAGGTAACACAAACACAGAGAAGAGAGAAAGCGGCACGAAAGGTAGGAAGACCAACAAAAACCATGGTTAGAGCGAAACTGACAGAGGAAATATATGATATTATAGTGTGACATCTTTTCTGTCAAAATACACGATACGGCTTTTAGGTTTTCTTCAGTTTAACTCTCTCCATACGAACGGCGAAAGAGACGACGTTAACAGCGTTTCACCCCAATTACCACCATCAAAATATTGCAAGCGGAAGGCTCTTATACTGAAGAGGTGAATGTTGACAAAGAATACCACAATTCTGACGACGGAAGCTAAAGGTTGGGTCATTCAGACACCCACTGGACATCCGAGGGGTCTGTGTAGAGGAGAAGAGAGGACTGGCCGCACTGAGTGAGTTAACGTCTATTCACTATAAGTGTTTATAGACGGAAAGGAGTAAAGTAGTGGATAAAGGAAAGGGAATGCATGTGAATATTAGTGTAAAAAAAGTGTTCATGTTATGTATCAGAGGTAAAGTATATTATAAGAAAAAGTCTAAAGAGATTGTGGTGTGTATTGAATGAGGTGTCATGGGAAGGAGAATATGTATATGCATATCAACAAGTATTAACCTACAACAATGTAAATATAAATAACAGCTTTAATTATAATACATCAAAGGAGGATACCAACTGGACTGGAGTTTAAGGTGTGTGTGTGTGTGTGTGTGTGTGTGTGTGTGTGTGTGTGTGTGTGTGTGAGTGAGTGTTGGTGTTACACGTGTATGTGTGTTTTACCGTGTGTGTGTGTGTGTGTGTGTGTGTGTGTGTGTGTGTGTGTGTTGGTGTTACACGTGTATGTGTGTTTTACCGTGTGTGTGTGTGTGTGTGTGTGTGTGTGTGTGTGTGTGTGTGTGTGTGTGTGTGTGTGTGTGTGTGTGTGTGTGTGTGTGTGTGTGTGTAGGACCTACTCAAGATCCCAAAATTCACGGTCAGTCGGTCTCCCACAAACGCATCCCCACCACCGCCCGACCCTTTATCACCATACCCCCACCCCACCCCCACCACACACACACACACACACACACACACACACACACACACACACACACACACACACACACACACACACACACACACAGAGACTTTCTAGCTTCCAACCTACATCTTCCCCCCCTCCACCACCACCACCACCACCACCACCATCATCATCATCACCATCAACATCATTCTCACTCTTATTGTTGTTGCAGTTGCTGCTGCTGTTTTAAAAAAAAAAAAAAAAAAAAAATATATATACGACATTTTTTTTAAATATAGCTTTTGCACACAAGTCATTCAGCCAGTCGAATGGGCTGACACCCAACCCACCTACCCAACCCCCCCACCCACCTCCATCCACCCCCACTAACACGCTCTCTCTCTCTCTGTCTCTCTCTCGCTCTTTTATTTGCTTATTTATCATCATTGTTGTCTTATTTATTTATTTACTTATTATTATTATTACTACCTTTTTTCTATATTATAATTATTATTTATTTATTTATCTATTTATGTATTCATTTACTTATTCATGTACGCTTATCTATTATTTATTCACCTTTTTTTTCTCAAGGCCTGACTAAGCGCGTTGGGCTACGCCGCTGGTCCGGCATCTGCTTGGCAGATGTGGTGTAGCGTATATAGATTTGTCCGAACGCAGTGACGCCTCCTTGAGCTACTGAAACTGAATCTCTCTCTCTCTCCCTGTCTCTCCATGGCTAAGAATGTTAAATTTGCAAGGAAGCTATTATCGATCAGGAATCACACCACTTCGAACATCCCATCTTGGTGACGTCAATAGACGGAGTTCCCCTCCCCCGCCACCCTCACCCCACCACACCCCTTTCACCCATGCCCTGAGAAGGGGTGGGGTGGGGTGGGATGGGGTGGGGTGGTGGTGGAGGTGTGGAGGGGGGGCATTTTCCGAATCGATGTGAGAGAGCTATTTGTGGAATGCTACAGGACTGGAGGCATTGATGGCAGTGATTGGGGGTGGGGGGTTGGGGGTTGGGGGTGGGGGGGTGGGGAGGGGAGGGTAGGGGTAGGAACGGCTCTTTTCTTCTAAACCGTTGAGGCTGAAAGGCTGTGTGTGAGAGCGAGAGAGAGAGAGAGAGAGAGAGAGAGAGAGAGAGAGGGGGGGATGGGTGGTCATACTCTGTGTGTGTGTGTGTGTGTGTGTGTGTGTGTGTGTGTGTGTGTGTGTGTGTGTGTGTGTTCTTATGTCATTATTTTGTATCTGACTGACGTATTATTGCAAAGCGCTTCGAGAGGTCTGAAATTGCGATATAATAATTATGATGATGATGATGATGATGATAATAATAATAATAATAATGATAATAAGAAAAACAATAATAACCCCAACAACGACGATGATCATTATTGTTATTGCTATCATTACAATCATTATCATAGAAATAACAAACCGAATCTGGCAAGCTCAAGAACACGTTCAAAATAGGCTGTTGTCCAGCAACATTGACCCTGACACTCCCAGAGTACCCGCGCGCGAAATGACATCACTTCCTCCAAAACAAGCCGGTTGGGGGGGTGGGGGTGGGGGGTGGGGGGTGGGGGGTTGGGAGGGGGGAGGGGGGGCGGAGAAGAGTGGTGGGGGCGTGATGGGACAGAACGAACGAGATGACCGTCAGCAGGAAACAGAGTGGAGGAATGTAATGGAGGTCACACCCGAACAAACACCCATTTTCTTGTTCCTGTTCTTCTTGGGGGTACGGGCATATGTTTGTGTTGCTTGTATAAGTGAGTGAGTGTGTGTGTGTGTGTGTGTGTGTGTGTGTGTGTGTGCCATGGAAGCTGCGGTACGTAGCCTAGAGATGAGGAGTGTGTGGGGGAGGGGGGGATGCAGGGTAATTTGGTGTGTGTGTGTGTGTGTGTGTGTGTGTGTGTGCGCGCGCGCTAATCTGTTTATTTATTATCATTTTATTCTTTCTTTCTTCTTGTTTCTTGTCTTTTTACTCTAGTTTCATTATTATCATTAATATCTTATTTATTTATTTATCTATTTTTTATTTATCTATTTTTTATATTTAGTTTATTTTCTTTAATAAATATTCATTTACCCCTATTTTTTTTCTTTTTCTTTTTTCTTCTTCTCAAGGCCTGACTAAGAGCGTTGGGTTACGCTGCTGGTCAGGCATCTGCTTGGCAGATATGGTGTAGCGTATATGGATTTGTCCGAGCGGAGTGACGCCTCCTTGAGCTACTGATACTGATAATGATACTGATCTTCATCATTATTATCATCATCATCATCATTATCATGAGCATGAGCATAATCATCATTATTATCATCGACTTCTTCTTCTTCTCGTTCGTCAGATGGACATCCCAGTTTCCATGGTGATGAAGGCAGCTGTACGCTGCAGATCCTCCACTGACACAGCCGTACGTAGACCTTACAGGGTCACTAACATCACAGTTTTACCACCAACGAACAACAGGGCAGCTTTTACAGGATCTGGACCTGAGCCCCGTGGAACAACCTGACCATGAAGGTGTTACGGTGTTTCCTGTTCACCATTAATAGTCGAACGCCGCTCCAAGTTTGTCCTTTGTTTTCTCACTTCTGGTCTGGCCTCGTCTGCGCCATTCATCCAATCAGGAATCTTCATACAGCTTGTTCCCGGGGTTTACCAATCGATGACAGCCACACAGTTACCACAAAGGGCTCCAGCCAGCAGGTCGTTGAACTCCACACTGCAGTGTGACGCAGATCCAGTGAAGCAGAAATGGAAAGAGCATGCTTGCTGTTTGGCTCTGTGATTTAAAATTGATACCTGCAATCACCCCCCTCCCTGCCCCCACCCCCCACCCCCCGGGCCCCCCTCTCCTTTCACAGACCTTTATTTCTGTGTCTGTTTATCTGTCCTTGTGTATCTCCGTCTGTGTGTCTGCCTGCCTCTGTGTGTGTGTGTGTGTGTGTGTGTGTGTGTGTGTGTGTGTGTGTGTGTGTGTGTGTGTGTGTGTGTGTGTGTGTCTGTCTGTCTGTCTGTCTGTCTGTCTCTGTTCCCTGTCTCTTTTTCTTTTCTTTCTTTTAAATGTCATTAGCTCTCTGTCTCTCCACGTCTCTGTCTGTCTGTCCCTGTGTCTATCTGTAAGCTTCTGTCTGTTTCTGTTTCTCTGTCTCGGCTCTCTGCATTTTTTTCCCCGAAAATTCTCTCACAGCCTGACTAAGCGCGTTGGGTTACGCTGCTGATCAGGCATCTGCTTAGCAGATGAAATGCAGCGTATATGAATTTGTCTGAACGCAGTGACGCCTCCTTGAGTAACTTGAACTGAACTGAACTGTCTCACTCTGTTTATGTATCTGTGTGTCAGCCTGCCTGCCTGTCTGTCTGTGTGTCTGTCCCTCTCTCTGTGTCCTTCTCCCTCTCTCTCTCCCTCTCTCTCTCTGCCAAAGTACCCCTTCCTTCCACCGCGTCAAGTCTCTATCGATCCTAGTGAAGGGAAGAAGTAGGAGTAGCTATTTTCGGCAATCGGAGAGAAATTCGGTTCCAGATTTTGCTTCAGGCGGCACCAACGTCTTGTAGAAGGGAAGAGGGTGGAGGGGTGTGTTTTAAGCTAGGTGGGGGCGAGACAACAAGGAAGGGGGATGTACTGATTTTGCTGATTCTGGTTTTGGTTGTCCTCTCTTCTTCTTCTTATCATTATGACAAATGCCAAAATTTTGATACAGCAACACAACAGCAGCTATAGTAGCAGTAACAAGAACAGCATCATTATCAAAGCAGATTGGAAAGTTCCTGAAACATTACTATACAAATCTTTGAACGATGTTTGTCTCATATCTCAACAGAAATAATCTGTACTCGGATTATTTTTCATCAACATACATGAGGAATCCTTCTTTCCCGCCCTGCATTAACTCACTCAGTACGGCCAGTCCTCTCGTCTCCTCTACACAGACCCCTCGGATGTCCAGTGGGTATCTGAATGACCTAACCTTTAGCTTCCGTCGTCAGAATTGTGGTATTCTTTGTCAACATTCACCTCTTTAATATAAGAGCGTTCCGCTTGCAATATTTTGATGATGTTAATTGGGATGAAACGCTGTTAACGGCGTCTCTTTCGCTGTTCGTATGGAGAGAGTTAACAAATAGTCACAGTAAAGGAAACTGACGTGGACTCTCAGTAGTCAACGACGATTGTAGATTTGTTGGGTTTATTCAGAAGTGTCAATAAAGTTTGACGGGCGCAACAGCCGAGTGATTAAAGCGTTGGACTGTCAATCTGAGGGACCCGGGTTCGAATCTCGATAACGGTGCCTGGTGGGTAAAGGGTGGAGATTTTTCCGATCTCCCAGGTCAACATATGTGCACACTTGCTTGTGCCAGAACTCAGTTCGTGTGTATACGCAAGCAGAAAATCATATACGCACGTTAAAGATCCTGTAATTCATGTCAGCGTTCAGTGGGTTATGGAAACAAGAACATACCCAGCATACACACCACCGAAAACGGATTTTAGCTGGCTACATGGCGGGGTAAAAACGGTCATACACGTAAAAGCCCACTCGTGTATATGCGAGTGAACGTGGGAGTTGCAGCCCACGAACAAAGAAGAAGAAGCAGTCAAGTTTCAATACTAAAGATGATGATAGAATTATTGAATCGGTTTATTCAATAATGTAAATATAGTGCCGATATTGATAATGATGAAGAGTTATTGAATTTATCCAATGGTGTCAATACACTCTCGGTATTGAAAATGATCACTAGAGTTGTTACATGTACTGAATTGTGTCAATATTATATCCATTTTGAAAATGGTGATAGAATAGAATAGAATAGAATATGTCTTTATTACCAAGTATACCGGGGTCACAAGGAATATGGAGGGGGATAGTACATAACAAGATACGAACATAAATCGAAAATCATACACAAACACAGATACAGTAGAAATAAGATACATACAAGTGCATATCAATATAAAAACTTGTGCATACTCACGCATGCACGCACTGCACACACCCACACCCACACACACACACGTTTGAACATAAGCTGCATATTACATGTGGATGGGGCTGATGACTAGATATTCAGGTAGATGGTTGTTGGTTGCACAATTCTATTTATCATACTGGATTTGTTCTAGAGACAGGGCATTGACTGCTTTGGGGAAAAAGCTATTGGCGAAGCGATTGGTTTTCGTCCTTATACTTCTGTACCGTCAACCAGAGGGGAGGGGAGAATTGATGAGTTTATTCAGTGGTGTCAACATGGCCTGCATATTGTGAATCAATCTCAGAATTAACTCACTCAGTGCGGCCAGTCCTCTCTTCTCCTCTACACAGACCCCTCGGATGTCCAGTGGGTGTCTGAATGACCCAACCTTTAGCTTCCGTCGTCAGAATTGTGGTATTGTTTGTCAACATTCACCTCTTCAGTATAAGAGCCTTCCGCTTGCAATATTTTGTTGGTGGTAATTGGGGTGAAACGCTGTTAACGTCGTCTCTTTCGCCGTTCGTATGGAAAGAGTTAAAACAAAAAGAAGAGAGCGAGCGAGCGAGAGAGAGAGAGAGAGAGACAGACAGCCAGACAGACAGAGCTTCCTCCTCTTTTTAATGAAGTTACTGTGCGTCTGGATGAAGAGTAAGTTTTTTGTGTGCTCCTGCTGTCGGAATACAGAATGTGGACAGGAGGATAAACAGGAGGACACCTGTCCACGTCACACACACACCACACACACACACACACACACACACACACACACACACACACATACACACACACACACACACACAGACACACCACATGCCACTTCTTTCTCACCCTTTCATCCCGGAACCCCTTGAAAGCAAACAACAACAACAATACACACACACACACACACAAACACACACACACACACACACACACAGACATAGACACAGACACACAGACACAGACACACACACACACACACAACAACAACAACAACAACAACGACAGCACGCCGTTTCTTGCATTTAGAGAGAATACCACGTAGTTATTCTCCGTTCATTTCCTGCCAGACATGATTTTACCCAATTTCACCCTCATTTGCCCAGTTTCCCCCAACCCTCCATTCATTCACATCTCCCACCCCTTCTAACCGATAATACTCAAACGTATTCATAAATACTTTAACAAAATGTCTTCAATCACCGATATGTGTGACGGGACATTAAACAAAATTCCTCCTCCTCCTCAATGATTTTACCAGCTTTTGCTCTCTCTGTCACCTATCGTCTTTCTTTTTTTTCTTCTCAAATCATCTTTTTAAATTCCATCTATCGGGTTCGCGTAAATAAATAAACAAACGACGACATATGTGAACAAAATGGTTTTGGTAATGATGAGAATTTTGCTTCGTTGAATACGATCGTAGCTAATGTTGTTGTTGTTGTTTTTTTCGGGGGTGAATTTTGAGTCATTTTCTGATTACTTGCATGTTTTCTTGTACATGATTTTTTTTTTTTGATTGTTTCTTTTCGAGAGAATTTCTGATCAGTTACATAATTGTTTTGCACATATGTTAGTTGTTTTTTTTCTTCTTTTATTTTTGGTCTTTTTGGTTCGTTCGCTTTACAGAACTCTGGCTGCTTGCGCATTTGTTTATCCATATGTCATGGCTCCTTGCGAGTTTGTTTATCCATATGTCATGGCTCCTTGCGCATTTGTTTATCCATATGTCATGGCTCCTTGCGCATTTGTTTATCCATATGTCATGGCTCCTTGCGAGTTTGTTTATGCATTTGCCATGGCTGCTGGCGCAAATGTCGTGGTTGCTTGGGAATTCAATCTACTGTTCACCTGAAACAACAACAACAACAAAACAAAAACAAACAAAAACAAAAACAAACAAAAGCAAAAAACAAACAAAACCGCTCAGATGTAGAATAATGCTGACAGGATATCTGTCTTTTATAAAACACACACACACACACACACACACACACACACACACACACACACACACACACGTGCACTCTATCTCTCTCTCTTTGTCCTAAGGTGTGTGTGTGTGTGTGTGTGTGTGTGTGTGTGTGTGTGTGTGTGTGTGTGTGTGTGTGTGTGTTTCAAAATCAAACACCAGAGGCCACAGCAAGAAGCTAGTAAAGCACAGATCCCGCCTAGACGTTCGGAGTTCATTCTTTTCCGAAAGAGTGGTGTCGGTTTGGAACAGCCTACCAGAGTCAGTAGTGTCCACACCCAGCATGAACGCATTTAAAAACAGACTTGACGCCCATTGGGCCAACCACCCAGCACTGTACAACCCCGGACTGCTATCAGTAGACTTTGCAAGTGCAAGCAGCTATAGATATGGCCAACAAATCGACCGGTGAACTGACCTGCAACCACAGGTCTCAAACACCGAACAAATTCAAGTATCAAGTCAATATGTAAGTCAATATAAGTAAAATTATTTTTACCATATGATCATCCTCTCTCTCCTCTCCCTCCCTCTCTCTCCCCACCCCCTCTCTCTCTACCCCTTCCTCTCTCTCCCCACCCCTCTCTCTCTCTCCCTCCCACTCTCTCCACCCCCTCTCTTTCCCCACCCCCTTTCTCACCTCTCTCTCCCTCTCTCTCCCTCCCCCTCCCTCTCTCTCCCCACCCCCTCTCCTCCCTCCCTCTCTCTCCCCACCCCCTCTCTCCCCACCCCCTTTCTCACCTCTCCCTCCCTCTCTCTCCCCACCCCCTCTCCCTCCCTCCCTCTCTCTCCCCACCCCCCTCTCTCTCCCTCTCCCTCCCTCTCTCTCTCCGCCCCTCTCTCTCCCTCTCCCTCCCTCTCTCCCCGCCCCCCCCCCTCTCCCTCCCTCTCTCTCCCCCCTCTCTCGTCGTTCTCCTCCTCTCATGTCTCGCATTGCTGTTGTTCTCAAGCATGTCCTTTATGAACGCACACACCCTTGTCTGTATGCACGCACGTAGAAACGTACACACGTTCAACAACACACTTTCATCAAAATTGTTTTCTCATTTCTGTGTTTCACTGTCTGTGTGTCTCTTTACCCATCTGCACCGCGTGTTAACGCGCGTGCACAAAGATAAAACAAAACAAGAATTAACAAAGAAACAAACAAATATAGTGCAGTGATGGACTAGAGGTAACGCGTCCGCCTAGGAAGCGAGAGAATCTGAGCGCGCTGGTTCGAATCACGGCTCAGCCGCCGATATTTTCTCCCCCTCCACTAGACCTTCATTGGTGGTCTGGGCGCTAGTCATTCGGATGAGACCATAAACCGAGGTCCCGTATGCAGCACGCACTTAGCGCACGTAAAAGAACCCACGGCAACAAAACGGTTGTTCCTGGCAAAATTCTGTAGAAAAATCCACCTCGATAGGAAAAACAAATAAAACTGCACGCGGAAAAAAAAGAAGAAGAAGAAGAAGAAGAAAAAAGATGGCGCTGTAGTGTAGCGACGCAGCCCGAATTTCACACAGAGAAACCTGTTGTGATAAAAAGAATACAAATACAAAAACAAATTATCTAGTGTGGACAAACCCTGATGACATCGCCTTCAGACAAAACCCCACGGGGAGTATAAGACTGTAATGTGGCGTGATAAAGAGCGAAGCAGTCTTGCCTGGCTGGACTCTTCATTGTCAGCACAATCTATTTCTTCTTCTTTTGCGTTCGCGGCCTGACTAAGCGTGTGGGGTTATGCTGCTGGTCAGGCATCTGCTTGGCAGATGTGGTGTAGCGTATATGGATTTGTCCGAACGCAGTGACGCCTCCTTGAGCTACTGAAACTGAAACTTGCGTTCGCGGGCTGCAACTCCCACACTCACTCGCATATACACGAGTAGGTTTTTACGTGTACGACCATTTTTTTACCCCGCCATGTAGGCAGCCATACTCCGCTTTCAGGGGTGTGCATGCTGGGTATGTTCTTGTTTCCATAATCCACTGAACGCTGACATGGATTACAGGGATCTTTTTGGGACCCCAAAGTATTACTTATATTTATGTAAAATTGAGGACAGCTTTCCACTAATACCAGATTTTTTTTGAACAAATTAAAAACTCGATATAGAATTGAAGAATAGAATGCATATATTAACTTTAACCATGCCATTTTCTCTGCCAGATGGCTGCCTTACAAATTATTGATCACAAATGATTTGTAACCTGTTCATGATTAACGAAAATTAACCACCCATATTTATTTTCTTTTTATTGATATTCACAAGAAATGATTGTGGTGTTCACTTGCTGTGAACGTGCTCTAAGATATTTGACAGTTTGCATTCCTTGACAGCCTGTGTAAGCTCTTAAGAAATGAATGATAATACTCCATGATGATAACCAACCAGTGTATAATCCAGCTGCTTAGCTGTTTCTGTCTATCAGAGTATTTATGTTGTTTTTTATGCCTTTTTTTCTTTATAAATGTCCATTAAGATGTTGTTGTTGTTGTAAAATGCCAACCTATCAAAATGGAATTAAAATAAAATGTTAAAAAAAAATCTTTTGGGGACCCGGGACCCTCAGATTGAAAGTCCAACGCTTCAATCACTTGGCTGTCGCGCCAATCAGCCAATCTATTGATGAACGGGAAACTGAACACTTCATTTATTCCACGCCATTCAGCCCATCCCTGGAGCTTTCTAGCCGAAACGATGTGTTTCACGGGAAACTGGTATGTCAAAATAACTTGTGGCTGTAAGATGTTGGATACCAAAAGATAATATCAATGTTGTTGTTGTTGTTGTTGTTGTCTGAAATGCGATACCTTATTAACGCCCACCATTTTGTCAGTTGTGGAAGAGTTGACTAAATTTTCAAAACTTGGAAAACCACTTTCGTGTAATAATGTTACAACTTTTTCTCTCCTTCTTTTTGTTGTTGTTGTTGTTGTTGTTGACAGTGTTGTTGAAAAGAGGGCACACACCAATTCCCCCTTTCTTCGACGGACGAGCTCGCACTCATATTATTATTGTTATTATCTTTTAGAAAGTCTATGTGTGGGTGTGTGGGTGGGTGGGTAGAGCTGTGGGTGGGGGGTCGGGGAGGTGGGGGTCGGGGGGGGGGGGGGGGGGGGGGGGCGGGGGATCGGGGAGGGGGTCGGGGGGAGGCGGGAAGAAGGTGTGGGTGGGTATGGCGTGCTATGCATGCAAAAACATGTAATTCAAAAACAGCAAACAGCTCGGAGGGGATGTGGTACACTAAAATACACATGGACATACGCGGGCACCTACCTACCTACCTATATACATACCTACATACATACGTACATACAAACATGTGCGCGCTGGCACGCACACACACACACACACATACACGCGCGCGCGCGCGCGTAATATCTCATTCAGAAACAAACTCTCCGCTCCCTTTCTCCCCTTGAGCAACGAAGAACACATAACACAACCTGTAGCTACCCACGGTGACAAAGCTGCACGCGCAATGCAAATGGGCTTTTTTTTGTCTTTTTCGTTTTCTTTTTTTTTTTTTTTTTTTTTTTTTGAGAGAGAGAGAGAGAGAGAGAGAGAGAGAGAGAGAGAGCGCGCGCAAGAGTCAGTCACGCAGGGGAAATGTCAACCATAAATAATCCCAGAGATGAAGCCCACATGAAATGATTTTGCAATCACGAGAGACTGACAGCGGACTAAGTGCTCAACACGAAGTTATTTGTATCAAGGACATACAGAAAGCGACAACCCCATATATATATATATATATACTTTTTTGTGTGTTTTTTTGTTTTTGTAATAACGAATTGTTGATGCGTCCAGGAATGTCATCCAGAGTTTCATCTTCAGTTCCAGGGAGGTTTCAGAACGTGCGGACAGATCCATATAAATTGAACCACATCTGCTTTGACCAAACAAAAAACCCCAACAAAACACCCCCCCCCCAAAAAAAAAAACAAAAAACAAAAACAAAAAACACCAAAAAACAATAGCAACACGAAAGATGCCTGACCTTCGTAGAAACTAACTTTGCTGGTCTAGCCTTGAGAGCCAACCCAAGGTTTCTGTAAAACATCAACATAAAATGAAATGTAAATGATTAAAGAGAAACCAAACCAAACAAGTAAGCACATTGACACAGAGAGAGAGAGAGAGAGAGAGAGAGAGAGAGAGAGAGAGAGAGAGAGAGAGATGGGGGATAATGTTCCTCTGAACTTGTGAAAATAGCTACAGCTGGTTTGCATCAGAACATACAAACTTATGTAAACCACATACCGGTTTGCCAGCGTCAGTAAATCATATCGTTTTGATAGCACGCTGACGTCATATTGAGGTTCGCATGCATCAGATTCATGTCCCTTAATGACGTAGCACCATAGATGGCGTCATTTTCTACGTCAAGAGGACGTACATTGCATCTAGGTTCTCTCCCCGCCATATAAACAAAATATTTTACAGTTGATATGCAGTATAAACTTTCGTTGAATGTCTTCGGCCTATAACGGTTCCAGCTTTGTCAAAAGTCCATGCATATCAGTATCGACAACATTCTGTGTGTTAACCGTATCTGGATTGTCTACTCTTTTTTTTCTTTTTGTCATCATCATCGTCATGGTCATTATCATTATTGTTATCGTGGTCGTTGTCTTCATCATGTTCATCATTGTTATCATCGTCGTAGACATCGTCGTCGTCCTCCTCTTCCTCGTCAACATCATCATCGTCGTCGGCCTCGTCATCAATACCGTTGATGAGGATAGTTGTTGTTGTTGTTGTTGTTGCTATTGTAGAAACAATAGTTATGTCCCCCTCTTTCCGCCAGACGGTCACCCAGTCCACTCAGCGCTCCTCTTCCTCCTCCTCTCCTCCTCCCCCTCCTTCCCCTATCCTCACTCTCCGTTTTCTCCTCCTCCTCCTCCTCCCCATCCTCCTCCTATCCCCACTCTCCGTTCTCTTTCCTCCTCTTCCTCCTCCTATCCCCTCTCCGTCCTCTCCCCTCCTCCTCCTCCTCCTATCCCCACTCTCCATTTCCTCCTCCTCCTCCTCCTCCCCATCCTCCCCCTATCCCCACTCTCCGTTTTCTCCTCTTCCTCCTCCTCCTCCCCCTCCTCCTCCTATCCCCACTCTCCGTTTTCTCCTCTTCCTCCTCCTCCTCCCCCCTCCTCCTATCCCCACCCTCCATTTTGTCCTCTTCCTCCTCCTCCTCCCCCTCCTCCTCCTATCCCCACTCTCCA
>NC_134876.1:4570630-4578130 GCF_041734735.1 Babylonia areolata | reverse complement strand
CTCCGACCGAGGATAGGCACTATAATTATAAGTGTCCATATCATCATCATCAATAGATATAATGAGCTCAGAGACAGAGACACAGACTGATACAGACAGAGAGATGGAAGGAGGGAGACGAAGTGGGAAGAGAGAAGTCGTGGCCTGTAAACAACTTGCGGCCAGACCCTTAAAGGAAGCTGGCTTTTCTTTCCCAAAATAGCTCCTCTTTTCCTCCCTCTCCGCCCCCCCTCTCTCTCTATCTCTCATTGTGTGTGTGTGTGTGTGTGTGTGTGTGTGTGTGTGTGTGTGTGTGTGTGTGTGTGTGCGCGCGTACATGAAAGTGTGTGCGCGTGCGTGTATGCGTGTGTGCGTGCACGCGCATGTGTGTGTGTGTGTGTGTGTGTGTGTGTGTGTGTGTGTGTGTGTGTGTGTGTGTGTGTGTGTGTGTGTGTGTGTGTGTGTGTGTGTGTGGAAGAGAGAGAAGGTGTGTCGGGGGGAGGGGAAGGTGGGTCGGGGAGGTGGAGGTGGGGGTGGGGGGAGGTCCTTATTTTCATGTCCATCGATCTTTCAGCAGCTATTCCTGGCACTGTGGAGAGGAAGTGCTTTTTGTGGGAGACGTGCCTCGGGCAGCCATGTTGCCGGATCTTCCTCCCTTCCCTCCCTTCCCTCCCTCCCTTCCTTCCGTCCACTGAGGGGCCCAGGGAGGGTGGAGGGGTGGAGCGGGGAGGTGCGTGATGGCTGTCTCGTGGCTTTCACAGTTGTTGACGTCCTCATGTGATACAGCAGCTTGTTGTTTACGTCCTTCTGATTTTCATCATTTTTAGGTTTTTTTTCAATTTCTTCTTCTTCTTCTTCTTCTTCTTCTTCTTCTTCTTCTTCTTCTTCTTCTTCTTCATCTTCTTCTTCTTCTTCTTCTTCTTCACTTTCTTCTTCTTCTTCTTCTTTTTCATCATCATCATCATCATCATTTTCTTCTTCTTTTTCTTTTTCACTTTCTTCTTCTTCTTTACGCTACTACTCTGCAAGTTTACTGTAATGATGATGATGACAATGATGATGATAATGCTTATGATAATAACAATGATAATAATGATGATAGTGATGATGACAACTGCACCACCGCCGCCGCCACCGCCACCACCACCACCGACAATACTACTATCACTACCCCCATTACTACTACTACTACTGCTACTACTACTATTACTACTGCCACTACCACCACCACTACTGATAACAACATCATTAGCAACAAAAACACCTCGACCACCAATCACTACCACCACCAAAAGTAATGAGAACAGGAAAGACAACGATGTAATTACTTTTGTTGCAGTTAATGTTGTTGCAGTTTCGCTGGTACCGTGCAAATTCCATTGTCATTTTTTTTTTACGATAAGTTAGTTGATTCCTTAATTATTAGGCGCAGGAGCATGTTCCAACAACAACAACAACAAATCATCATTGTCATTATAATGTAGAACATACCACGCAGCGCTTTAACTTTCAGAGTCATGATTCTAGAGTATCACGTGCAAACAAGAGTTGTGTGACAGTGACAGCGACAGGGCAGGTGCTGGATGGAAAGAGCGCGTTCTGCATATAAGATGTATAAAGTCTCAGTACCTGTATATTCGCAAACATTGTAAATCAAATCTAAAAAAAAGAAGAAAAAAAAATCCTTGACCAGTGCTGATCTAATGTAAATCAAATCTAAAAAAACAACAACAACAAAACGCCCCAGGAATTTCCAAGACGTGCTGATATCATCTGCCGAGCATATGGAATGTACATAAATCCCCACATACTTCCATCCTTTTCGATAAAACATAATTATCATCATTTTATATAAGAGTGCTGTGTGGCGCGTTTTCCGTTACAAGGTGCTGTGAACTCAGTAGTAAAAGGTCGAATATCCAGACAACACCATGTCCTTAGCCACACGTTTGTTTATACAGAATTCACTTCGCAAACCCCCCCCCCCCAAAAAAAAAAACAAACAAAAAAAAACCAAAAAAAACAACAACAACAAAAAAAACTCACAAAAAAACAGGAGTTAATGACCACGTCATAAATACAGTTTTGCTTTCATAAAATGTCAACAGAAATGGAGAGATGACAACATATGGCCAGTGGAGTGATGGCCTAGAGGTAACGCGTCCGCCAAGGAAGCGAGAGAATCTGAGCGCGCTGGTTCGAATCACGGCTCAGCCGCCGATAGTTTCTTCCCCTCCACGAGACTTTGAGTGGTGGTCTGGACGCTAGTCATTCGGATGAGACGATAAACCGAGGTCCCGTGTGCAGCATGCACTTAGGGCACGTAAAAAGAACCCACGGCAACAAAACGGTTGTTCCTTGCAAAATTCTGTAGAAAAATCCACTTCGATAGGAAAAAAAATAAAACTGCATGCAGGAAAAAAACAAACAAAAACAAACAAACAAAAACAAAACAAAACAAAACAAAAACAGACAAAAAAACAACAACAACAAAAAACCAAAAAAACCCCAACCACCCAAACAAACAAAAAACCACCACCACCACCACCACCACCATAACAAAAAAAACACAAACAAACAAAAAACAAATGGGTGGCGCTGCAGTGTAGCGACGCGCTCTCCCTGGGAAGAGCAGCCCGAATTCCACACAGAGAAATCTGTTGTGATAAAAAGAAATACAAATACAAATATGCAGGCTGCTTAACACGGTCTATCTGCCAATGGCCACTCACTGAATACATATGAACGGCTGTTTCAGACACACGCGCACCATAAACAGCTTCGGAAACGTGTTGAGAAGAAAACGAAAACCAACGTTTTCGGCCAATAATTTACAGTTAGTCAATGGTTTATAAACGACAGCTTTGTTGTTGTTGCTTTTTATTGTAAAGAAAAAGGAGCGCTCGTGCAAGAAAGCACGTGTGGTTATGAATGGTACTGACTACAATGGAGACATGCACAGCTTTGTGCCGAAAATTAAAAAAAAAAAGGGGGCAAAGGTGGCAGAATGGTTAAGACGCTCATCTGCCAATACAGAGCGTCCGTGAGAGTCTGGGTTCGAATCCCGCCCTTGCCCTTTCTCCCAAGTCTGACTGGAAAATAAAACTGAGCGTCTTGTCATTCGGATGAGTCCCGTGTGTCGCACGCACTTGGCACGCTGTAAAAGAACCCATGGCAGCGAGAATGTTGTCCTTGGCAAACTACTGTAACCGAAATTCACTCTGAAAGGTAAACACATATTTTGTATGCCTGCACCCAAGGTCTGATCAAGCGCATTGGGTTATGCCGCTGGTCAGGCATCTGCCTAGCAGATGTGGTGTAGCGTATATGGATTTGTCCGAACGAAGTGACACCTCCTTGAGAAACTGGAACTGAAACTGAAACTGCTGAAAATTCAGCATCATTTCATTATTACACCTCAAAAGGAAACTGCAAGTTTCCAACTGGTCCATAACTTTTTGTGTGTCTGTATATTAGTGAAAAGAAGAAGAGTAAATTACACTTCAAGACAGCTTCAGTCAGGGGTGACTGATCGGAAGGACAAGGAAAGAGCGTGGCAAAAGTACGCATGTGCCTCCACGAATACGTGTCGTGATCACTTGTATTTTACACGTTATCGGCTGCAGATGTCACTTCGTCATATATATATATATATATATATATATATATCATTTGAATAAAAATCACTTTATCATTTCAGAAAAATGAAGCAGCGAAGTCAGTGAATCCATATTCAAATTAGAAGTCAAAGGAAGCTCGCTGTCGCAACTAAGCTAAATGCTGGACTACCCCCCAAAAAACCAAAACCAAAAGAAACCACCCACAATTATTCCCATCCCGCTACCGCTCCCGACACCACAACAAAATAAACACAAGTTTTACAACCACGCACACAAGGTTTTACTTTGGGATACTTTGGGGGCAAGGACCTCAATTCAATCATACACACTCACACCATAGACGCATCATACTGCCCTGATGTCCCACACACGCATACATCTACACAGAGTGTCATTTGTGTCCAACACAAGGAATTTGCGACGAAGTCCGGTTCATACGGATATGTCAGTACAAAGGGCCTTGACACACACACACTCACGGTCTGTCCTGAACCCAGTGCACACATTTATCAGCAAAGATACTGAACACTAGTGACTGCACTGCTGTACACAATCTGGACACTGCTGGAAGTCAGCACTGGTGCGGGCGTGAAGCACAGAGGCGAGGCAGACTGGAAGCAGGGGTCACCGCCCCCCCCCCTCCTTTCTCTCCCACAGCGCACGCGAAATGCACCCGCAGTACTGGCCACACATCTTCCAGGGTCCGGAATTTGGCGCAGACTCACTCTCTGGAAATGGTGGGAGGAAGGTGAGGGATGAGCTGGGTAGCAGGAAAGGCGGCGACACACCTTCAGCAAACACGACAGACGACACAGTCGCCACTCCCTCTCCTTACAAGAGGTGCTCACGCTGGGCGAACTGGCACCGAGTACACAGAAACTCTGAAGACTCTTGGACAGTGGTCCGACAACAGCCTGCTCAGTCAACGGCGGATGACCCATCCAGGATTGCTGCAGCAGTACGCAGGACAACAAACCCTACGGTAAAGTGAAGTGTTCTTGCTGGGCTTACGCACTTCAACAGCTACTGAGCTGTGATCTAAAGGGAATACGAATGCATGATCTGAACGGGCATTGTGTCTATCGTGCGGTCCTGATATCTGCTTCCCCCAACCCAGCTTAACCTCCTTCTCCACTCATCACGCTTAATGACGGGCGCAATAGCCGAGTGGTTAAAGCGTTGGACTGTCAATCTGAGGGTCCCGGATTCGAATTACGGTGACGGCGCCTGATGGGTAAAGGGTGGAGATTTTTACGATCTCCCAGGTCAACATATGTGCAGACCTGCTAGTGCCTGAACCCCCTTCGTGTGTATATGCAAGCAGAAGATCAAATAAGCACGTTAAAGATCCTGTAATCCATGTCAGCGTTCGGTGGGTTATGGAAACAAGAACATACCCAGCATGCACACCCCCGAAAACGGAGTATGGCTGCCTACATGGCGGGGTAAAAACGGTCATACACGTAAAAGCCCACTCGTGTGCATACGAGTGAACGTGGGAGTTGCAGCCCACGAACGCAGATGATGATGATGATGATGATGATGATCACGCTTAATACACGCGAACAACACGCCACTTCTACAGTGCATCAACAATGTACACCGCTTCCCGCTGAACGTCACCACCAAAATGAGGCGCACAACGCTAATTCTTCAACGCTACAGTGGTTTTTTTTTTGTTGTTGTTGTTTATCAAAACGATTCTTCCAACACTTCATGCCTTAAACTGCTGAACTTCATGAGAGTGAATATTGTTCTCGACTTTCTAATTCAGCCGTTTTCTGCACCAATCATGGGGATAAGTTAATGATAAATCTCTCTCTCTCTCTCTCTCTATCTCTCTCTCTCTCTCTCTCTATATATATATATATTATATATATATATATATATATATATATATATATATATATATATATATAATGCGAGTGGCGGTCGATCCGTGCATCCGGGTGTGACACTCGCTAACTTTTCTATAATATTTGTTTAAGAAGTATATTTGTATTTGTATTTGAATTTCGAATTTCTCCTTTTTGTCACAACAGATTTCTCTGTGTGAAATTCGGGCTGCTGTCCCCGGGAAGAGCCAGTCGCTATACAGAGAGCGCCACCCATGTTTTGTATTTTTTCCTGCCTGCAGTTTTTATTTTGTTTTTCCTATCGAAGTGGATTTTTCTACAGAATTTTGCCAGGGACAACACTTTTGTTGCCGTGGGCTCTTTTACGTGCGCTAAATACATGCTGCACACGAGACCTCGCTTTATTGTCTCAATGACTAGCGTCCAGACAACCACTGAAGGTCTAGTGGAAGGGAGAAAATATTGGCGACTGAGCCGTAAATCGAACCAGCGCGCTGAGATTCTCTCGCTTCGGACGCGTTACCTCTAGGCCATCACACGACATTTCGGCCAGGTTACAGTCATAGATGAACATGACAAGAAAAAAAAATCTTATATAAAGTCATGTCCGGATAAAACTGCATCGCCCAAGTACATCTCTAATTTTTTTTTCTCTCGAAAATCTTATGATCTGTAAAGTCCTGCCATGATAAAAAGTGCTTCTTCAAGTACATCTTTAATGTTGTTTGTTGTTTGTTATGTTTTTCTGATGCGGAGGTTGATAGAAAAAAGGCCACAAAGGTATTCCAGTGAGATGGGGCTTGACGAAGACTTGGGGGGTACGGGTGGATAGCTAACAGAGCGAGGTGTCACGTTCAACAATACCCCCTCTGTCTGCAGTAAACAATCTGCGAGTTGGGACCGATTGTACGTGCAACATGACAGCATAGTGTGAGCGTGTGTGTGTGTGTGTGTGTGTGTGTGTGTGTGTGTGTGTGTGTGTGTGTGTGTGTGTGTGTGTGTGTGTGTGTGTGAATTTTTGTTTAATTGTTGGTTTAATGTTTTATACATACCTGTGGTATGTTTTCAAGGCCCTGACCAACATATTACGTTTATACGCTGAGTCAGGCTTCTGCTCTTCTGCTCCATTAAAAAAACAAACAAAAACAAAGTGGATATGGTGCAGCGTATATGGATCAGCCGGCACGCTTTGACGTTTCCTTGAAACTGAAACTGAAACTGCACGCACGCAGACCACGTTCAGCCATTTCGCTCACACCTCTCTCTCTCTCTCTTCTCTCTCTCTTCTCTCTCTTCTCTCTCTCTCTTCTCTCTCTCTTCTCTGTCTCTCACTCTCTTCTCTCTCTCTCTCTCACTCTCTCTCTCTTCTCTCTCTCTCTTCTTCTCTCTCTCTTCTCTCTCTCTCACTCTCTTCTCTCTCTCTCTCTTCTCTCTCTCTCTTCTCTCACTCTCTTCTTCTCTCTCTCTTCTCTCTCTCTCACTCTCTTCTCTCACTCACTCTCTCACTCTCTTCTTTCACTCTCTCTCTTCTCTCTCTCACTCTCTCTCACTCTCTTCTCTCTCTCTCAGTCTCTCTCACTCTCTTCTCTCTCTCTCTCACTCTCTCTCTCAGTCTCTCTCACTCTCTTCTCTATCTCTCTCACTCTCTTCTCTCACTCTTCTCTCACTCTTCTCTCACTCTCTCTCTCACTCTCTTCTTTCACTCTCTCTCTTCTCTCTCTCTCACTTTCTCTCTCACTCTCTCTCTCTTCTCTCTCTCTTCTCTCTCTCTTCTCTCACTGTTCTCTCTCTTCTTCTCTCTCTCACTCTCTCTCTTCTCTCACTCTTCTCTCTCTCTTCTCTCACTCTCTCTCTTCTCTCTCTTTCTTCTATCTCTCTTCTCTCTCTCTCTCTCTCTTTTCTCTCTCACTCTCTCTCTTCTCTCTCTCTCTCTCTTCTCCCTCTCACTCACTCTTCTCTCCCCCCCCCTCTCTCTCTTGGAGACATCCCGCCCACGATTGAGGTGACTCTGGGTCAGCCCAAAATTGGCTCTGAGGTCCGTTCCC
>NC_134876.1:4558130-4565630 GCF_041734735.1 Babylonia areolata | reverse complement strand
TTGCTGTTGTTGTTGTTGCTGTCGTCGTCGTCGTTGTTGTTGTTGTTGTTGATATTCTTCTTCTTCTTCTTGTCGAGGTTCTTATGACGACAGACCAAATTTAACCTGACTCTTTTACAAGGTCTCAGTGTCGTGGGAACTGTTTCAGTTTTGGTTTCTCAAGGAGACGCCACTGTGTTCGGATAAATCCATATACGCTACACCACATCTACTCGGCAGATGCCTGACAGCAGCATAACCCAACGTACTTAGTCAGGCCTTGAATGCATACATATATATATATTTGTGTACCTATCAGAACGGACTTTCTTCTACATAATTTTGCGAGAGGACAACACTTTTGTTGCCATGGGTTTTTTTTTTCAGTGCGCAAAAATACGTGCTGTACACTGGACCTCCTTTATCGTCTCTGTCTAGACCTTCAGTTTGATTTTGAAGTCAAACGTCGTGGGAGAAAGAGCGAGAGCAGGATTCAAACGCAGACCCCCACAGTCGCTGTATTGGCAGATAAACGTCTTAACCATTACCAGCACCTTGCGCCATCTTCCTCGCTGGAACTGTCTGAAACAACGACAGCAGCAAAGAAACAACCCCATCTTGCTACAAACAAGACCAAAAACAGCAACACCAACAACACAAAACAATTTCTCCCCACCCCCACCCCCCCACCCCCAACCTCCTAAAGCAAGATGGAACTGGGGCGACCTGATAAAGAGTTTCTGAAATTTCAGAACTCCCTATGTGACCGTTGGTAAGTAAATAAGCAAGCAAGCGAAAGAACGAGCAGAAACCACTGAAAAATATTTCATATCAGAGCTTAGAAGTACTTATATACCGAAAACGTATCGCTAATTACCTCTCAAATCTTCAGGATTTTCCTTTCTAAGACACAGGAGTATTTTTATTTTTAACCAGACATAAAGCTGGCAACCTTTTAAATCATACAGAGTTTTTCCATTTCGAGGATTTGAAAGTTATTGATGATAAAAGAGGGAATGGACTAAATACCTCCTACGCATACATAAAAGCCCGATACTTCACGTCTCATCCCTAGTTTTCGATCCAACAGGATGATGAGCAAAAAAAAAAAAAAAAAAAAAAAAAAAAAAAAAAGAAGTAAAGACAGGATAGACAGGAACATAAAATAGCACTATCCAGGCTTAAGGTCCTTTTGCCCACGTGTATTGTGTCGTGTCGTGTCGTGTCGTGTCGCGTCGTGTCCTGCCGTGTCGTGTCGTGTCGTGTGTCGTGTGTCGTGTCGCGTGTCGTGTTGTGTCGTGTCGTATCCTGCCGTGTCGTGAATCGTGTCGTGTCGTGTCGCGTCGCGTCGTGTGGTGTGGTGTGGTGTGTCGTGAGTCGTGTGTTGTGTCGTGTCGTGTCGCGTCGCGTTGTGTCGTGTCGTGTCGTGTCATGTTGTTTGTCGTGTGTCGTGTCGTGTCGTGTCGCGTCGCGTCGCGTCGCGTTGTGTCGTGTCGTGTTGTTTGTCGTGTGTCGTGTGGTGTCTTTTCGCGTCGTGTCGTGTCGTGTCGCTTCGCGTCGCGTCGCGTCGTGTCGTGTTACTCTTTGTCACAACAGATATCTCTGTGTGAAATTCGGACTAATCTCTCCAGGGAAAGTGCGTCGCTCCAGTGCAACACCACCAATATAAAAACAAAAACAGAACACACAAATAGACACACACACACACACACACACACACATGCACACGCATATATCTATCTATCTATCTATCTTCACACACACACACACACACACACACACACACACACACACACACACACATATATATATATATATATATATATACATGCATACATATATAGCTTCGTTTCCCGACCTTTCCTGAAATAACATCAATACATGATCCCTATGTTCATTTGATACAATGTTGTCAAAGTTCTGTAGATGAAATCCACTCTGATCGGTACACAATTACATATGCATGAACTGAAGGCATGACTAAGCGCGTTGGATCATGATGCTGGTCAGGCATCTGCATAGCAGATGTGCTGTGACGCATGTGGGTTAACCAGAACGCAGTGACGCCTCCTTGAGAAACTGAAACTGAAACTGAAACTCTCAGCATGGGCAAGTACAGTGGTCAGTAATGGTCAGCAGTACTCAATTGTCAAATCTTGTCAAAACGTCCTGTATCATAAGCACCACAAACTGATGTAATTTGAGCACAGCGATCAGCAATGGTCAGGTGTCGGTTGAAAATCAGCTAGGACATCATGATAATGCACACGCGTGACAAACTAATGCAATCTGAACACTTTTGGGTAATGGTCAGCAGTGATCATCTATGGCTATACTGTAGAAGTCAGTAGTGAAAACTTGCCAAGAAGTCAGAATAAGGCAAACACACATGTTAAAAAAAAAAATGCAGGGAATGTATCAAAATGCAAAACAAAAGAAGAAACGTTTGCGTGCGTAGGCGATAGGCTGGTGGGCCTTTAGGACAGATTGTCTGCGTTTTGGGAGAGTTTTTCGACTACTGTCGGTGAGCGGGTGTGGGGGGTGGGGGGTGGGGGGGAGTGCGGAGGGGGGGGGGGGGGGGGCGAAACAGCATGGGGATGGAGTGCATGGGTGGGAGGGGATGTCCCAGAACATCCCCCGGGGGACAGTTTAAGACACTAGTCCCCCATAAGACGATTTATGACACTGGTGCATCCGCTTTGGAACGATTCCGGACATTGATACCTCCCCCAAGGGAGACCCACAGAAAGTGTAGGGGGGTGGGGGTGGGGGGGGGCGGTATTTGGGACGTTACACCGGGACTCGAACCCGTGCACAGGCCCTTCCCGGTCACGCATGTTTTACCACCGGTCAGCCGCGTGTTTGGTGAGGATCGATGTGCTGTCGGTGTGTTTCGCTGTACCCTGCGATAACTCTGTCTGTCTCGGTGGTAAGGTCTTTGGGGTCGGGCTTGTGGGAGGCGCCTAGCCTGGATGCTGAAATTTATTGATTTGTTTTTCTTGTAATCCATAGATTTCACGCCTCCCCTTTTTGTGAAGGAGCGTACTTACGTGTGTGGGAATGGCTTTGCAGGAATGGCTGGCTGGCTCTTTGCACTGGAACATACCGATGCGCAGACACAGTTACACACACACACACATACACACATGCGCGCGCGCGCACGCACACTGACACACACACACACACATCCACAAGCGCACACGCACAAACACGCACGTGCACGTGCGCACGTATACATGGGCAAGCAAGCAAACACATACACAGTCACATACATTTGCACACGTACATACAGAAAGCTTTCTCAGCGCGCAGATAGACACACACACACACACACACACACACACACACACACACACGCACACACACACACACACACACACACACACACACACACACGTCTCCCTCACGCCTCTCTGTCTCTCAATCTGTCTTTCCTCATTCACAAACAAAAAGAGAAAGAAACAGCCCCCATTAGCTTTCATGAGGGTTCGGTAAAGTCCTGGTTTACACAACAAATAATTCCCACTACCCTTCCATCTTTGTAATCGTGAAAGAACATCAGTTCATATGAAAAAGCTGCGCTTGTGAAAATACTTTGTATTGGTCATTGTGAAGATGATATCTAGTGTACAGAGAATGGAACCTTCATGGCAAGAAGCTCTTCAGATCATTTGGTGGCGCTGCACTGTATCGATACGCACGCCCTGGGGAGTACAGCACGAATTCCACACAGTAAATCTGTTGTGAAAAACAGCAATACAATACAATACAATACAATACAATACAATACAATACAATACAATGTTTGTGTTGTCCGAAACCGAAGGTGTTAGAAGCACAGTTTCAGTTTCAGTTTCAGTAGCTCAAGGAGGCGTCACTGCGTTCGGACAAATCCATATACGCTACACCGCATCTGCCAAGCAGAAGCCTGACCAGCAGGGTAGCCCAACGCGCTTAGTCAGGCCTTGAGAAAAAAAGAAAGAAAAAAAAAGGTGAATAAATAATAGATAAGCGTACATAAATAAGTAGATAAATACATAAATAGATAAATAAATAAATAAATAAATAATTATAATATGAAAAAAGGTAGTTGTAATAATAATAATAATAAATAAATAAATAAATAAATAAATAAGACAACAATGATGATGTTAGAAGCACACACACAGAGACAGCTGGATAGATGGCTGAACCTTACATGAATTCACACTGAATGTCTTTGTCGTACTTTTCTCTTTCTTTTCTTTTCTTTTCCTTTCTTTGTTGTTGCCCCTATTTCATCAGATTTCATTTCATGTGGGTGTTTGCGATGGAGGTGGGGGTGGCCGCGGAAGAACAGGATTTTGCAAGAGCGGCAGCTGTCGCCTGCATACCGAATCTGCAATTGGTTTCTTTTTATTCACCATTGTCCGTGAGGGGAAAGGGGGGGTGCATCCGTTTCGATCTGCCAGTCTGTGTGTCTGTATCTGTGTATTGTATTTCTCTCTTCTTTTTGTCACAACAGATTTCTCTGTGTGAAATTCGGTCTGCTCGTCGCTATACTGAGAGCGCCACTTTTTTTGTTGTTGTTGTTGATTTTTTCCTGCATGCAGTTTAATTGGTTTTTCTTAGCCAAGTGGTTTTTTCTACAGAATTTTGCCAGGGACAACCCTTTTGTTGCCGTGGGTTCTTTTACGTGCGCTAAGTGCAAACTGCACACGGGACCTCGGTTTATCGTCTCATCCGAATGACTAGCGTCTAGACCATCACTCAAGGTCTGGTGGAGAGGCCGGAAATATTGGCCACTGAGCCGTGATTCGAACCAGCGCGCTCAGATTCTCTGTGTGTCTGCCTGTTTGTTATACAGGCCACGATACGCTCGTACATGCTGAACCCAGTCAACACTGAAGAGTTTCCAGCCTCGGTAGACTGCCATGCTGTACTGATGCGGAAAACCCCCCCGCAGAAAATGAACTGTTTTCCTCCAAATTACGCGTGGACACACCCGGAAATACTATAGAAGTTAGTTCCCTTCCTTTGCGGTGCATGCGTATGTGGGGACGTGAAAACCGTTTTGATAGGGAGCTTGTGCACACGCTTTCGTCGGGAGCATTTCGTCGTCTGCAGAGCGACAAAAAGTCATATTATAAAGTCATGGGCTGCCCACCACCTTAACTAACCTTTTTTTGAGTGTGCACTGCCTTTCTTCGGACAACTATTCGGCAGAGTTCGATCACGTCATCAGGCGGTATTTTAACATTTCGGTGACCAAGAAAAAAATCGGCAATGGAGACGCGCATGCGCACGCGGTTCTCGCTAAAAATAACCGGGGAGTCCCGACGAAATGTTCCCGACGAAAGGTGTGCACAACCTCCCTAGTGAGACGAATTTTATTTTGATACCAGAACATTACTTGGGCGCAGGGCTCAGTGTGTTGACTGGTCAGTAAAAATATGTGAATGGGGAGCTCCCACATTGTCAGCTTTTTAGGCAGGGCTTAAGACCCACCTTTTCAAACTCCATTTGACTGAATAAGTTAACACCAGGTGTAACCTACGCCATAGGTTTTAAGTGCTGAAACCTTTTAATGTTTTATGTATATATATATATATATATATATATATATATATGCATGTTTTTTGTTGATAAGTCTAGATATATATACTTGTGTGTGATATGAGCATAGTTTTGTGGGTAAGTGTGTAAATATTCTTGCCTTCTTAAGAAATTGTGATGGCGCTTAGAGCTCTCCAAGGGGATAAGCGTCTTGAAATGCACTTTGTTATTAATGGGGAACCTCACTTGGGCTGGGGAGGGTTAAAACGGCGGAAGGAACGGAATGGGCCCCGCCTTCTTATGCTGGACCCTGGATACAGTGGTTGTGAAATCACTGACGCGATGGCTGTAAAAACTATGGGATCTTTTACTTAAGTTTTTATTTTCCCTTTTCTTCTAATAGCGTTTTATGGTGCTGTGGCGAACATCTCTCGGAGTTGAAGGGTTTCAGTTTTAATTTCTCAAGAAGTCGTCACTGCGTTCGGACAAGTCCATATACGTTACACCACATCTGCCAGGCAGATGCCTGATCAGTAGCATAACCCAACACGTTTAGTAAGGCTTTGAGTGCATGCATAATATATATATATATATATATATATATATATATATATATATATATATATATCTGTGTGTGTGTGTGTGTGTGTGTGTGTGTGTGTGTGTGTGTGTGTGTGTGTGTGTGTGTGTGTGTCAGAGTGGGTTTCCTCTAAAGAACTTTGCTGGAGGACAACTCTTTTGTTGCCGTGGGCACAGGACCTCGGTGCATCATCTCACCCGAATGACTTGACGTTGACTTTGATTTTTTCCAGTCAAATCTGGTAGAAAGAGTGAGAGCGGGGATTTGAACCCAGTCCCTCATGGACACTGTATTGACAGATGTGCGTCTTAACCACTCTGGCACCTTCCTCCTGAAAGTTGAAAGGTCGAAGGTTAAGAGGATCTTAGATTGAAATTGTGTGTGGGTGTGCTTCAGTTTCAAAGAGATGTCAAACCGTACGGACTGATCCATATACGTCACACCATATCAAGATGCCTGACCTGAGCATAATCCTAATGCACTGGTCAACCCTTGAGAGCCTAGCCTTAGTTTGTACGAAATATAGCATGAAATGTTGTCTCGTTCGTCATTTATCAGATGGATTCCCCCGTCTCCTCGACGGCAGTACGTCGCAGGTCCTCCAGTCCTCCGTAGAGCTTCCGGACCGCTGGGATTGGGTCGGGCCAGGTTTTCTCTCGGAGCGCCTGGTGGAGCGGGCAGGACTGCAGCAGACGTTCTCTGGCTGCCTGTTGTGCAGGGGCACTGCTCTGTGTGGCCGATACGGAGTTTCGTGTACAGGGGGTGTTTCAAGCTGTTGTGGCCTGTCCTGAGCCTGAAAATGGCTACCTGCTCTCGACGAGTCAGCAGGTAGTACGGGTCTGCTCTGTTGTGGCGTGGATGCTGCTGCTTCCACTTGTTCTGCAGCTTGGCCTTAATGATGGTCCTGGATTCAGAGTAGCTAGCATGAAATGAAATAAATACAGATGATGAGCGCATTGGATTTATGCGTCGGTCAGGCATCTGTTTCTTACTTTTATCAAGCACGTGCCGCTTAGCGTATATGCATCAAACCGCAGGCTTTCACACCTTGAAATTTGAAACCAAAACACTCCGAGGCAGTATTTTATTGATGCTGGTGTGACTGAACAACAGCTTTCAAAGGTAGAAGGTTTTTTTTAGGACTTCTTTCTTCGAACATGTGCATGCGTGAGTATGGTGTTTTTCCAAGTGAGTGTAAAGAGTTCATTCTGACCGTGGGAGTTCTATGGTGCTATCTGCGCCGCTTGGGCATAATTATCAATGGACTTTCCCCTCCACCAGACTGTATTTTACACCCCCTTTCACAACACTCGGCTTATATCACTGTTTGACATAAGTTTACATTTGGGCCAACAGCAAAGTGAGAGCTGTATTATCAATGGTTTCTCCAGTCAATGGGAAATCAT
>NC_134876.1:4550630-4553130 GCF_041734735.1 Babylonia areolata | reverse complement strand
ATTCCTCCTCCTCCTCCTCCTGTCCCTCATCCTATGCCTACTGCTACTGCTGCTGACACCACCACCACCACAACCAACACCAACACCACTACTTCTGCTACTATTTCTACTACGACTACTACTACTGTTACTAGCTGACTGTTACCTTTGAAACTTCCTCGTGTCAATACAAAAACCTATGGTGAACGTTCTTTCTTCTTTACTGCTCTTCACATCTGGAAGAACCTTCCTTATCATATCCGTGTATCTGATTCTATTTCTGCTTTTCGCTCATCACTAAAAGCTAATCTTTTTAAAACCTAGCTATAAGCACTCTCAGCTTCCTTGTTCTCCAACACCACCCATGTCAGCTCACTTTGGATGTATGTAGAGTGGGAGGGGGAGAGTGTGAGTGTGTGTGTGTGTGTGGGGGGGGGGGGGGGGGGGGGGGGGGGGGGGGGGGGGGGGTTAGGGGGGGAGGGGGAAGGATTTTTTGAGAAAGAGTGGTCATGAATGTTTTATGTAACGTAATATTTTTCTTTCATGTAAAGCGCTCTGAGCTCTTAGAGGTTTTTTTTTGATTGGGTGTGTCAGTCGTCTAGAATTTCCTCCCGAAGACACTGTTCGACCTTGACCTTAGAGTAACCGGTAGAACTTTGGTGACTGGGCGAACTTCTCAAGGCTTCGGCCCTCACTGCGTGGGAAAAATGCCAGGGTCCGCAGTGGTGAAGTAAATCGTCGTCGGCTGATAAAGCAACGCTAATTACTCTAATTTGGTAGGGTCCTCACGCCTGGGAAACTCTGCTAAAACACGTCCCGGGTGCTGGAGAGAACGGGAGGACGATTCACACGGAGCTTTTTTTTTTTTTTTTGTGGCCTTAGTTTCAGTTTCAGTTTCAGTAGCTCAAGGAGGCGTCACTGCGTTCGGACAAATCCATATACGCTACACCACATCTGCCAAGCAGATGCCTCACCAGCAGCGTAACCCAACGCGCTTAGTCAGGCCTTGAGAAAAAAAAATATATATATAGCTTGCATAAATAAATAAATAATAATTATGATGGCCTTAGTTACGTGCAGGCATGGAGCACCCGCTTTTATATATATAGATTTTGTTTTTACATGCCTTCTTCGTCGGCCCAAATTTTTTTCTTTTCTTTTTTCTGTCTTTTTTTAAACAACTTTTTTTTCTTCTTTTTTTTCCACATCATTATATTTTCATGAATCTTCATTTTCAGTGGTTTCAGAAGCACTTAAGTAAGTATAGTTATGAGACAATCATTATAAGAAACATGAACTGAATTCATTGAAAAAAAAAAAAAAAAATCGAAAGAGATAATGAACTGAAACAATCAACGCAGAACTGTTGAGGACTGGTAGAGAATCTGCCACTGAATGTGATGGCCCCGTCTGCGGAATGCACTTTCCTGATCCATGCGGCACTTTTGACAGATCAAAGCGAACAAACCTTGCCCATGTGGTCTGACTTAGCTTGACCGTGTGGCCGGCATTATCCATGCTCGGCTTAACGAACGGCGAAAGAGACGACGTTAACAGCGTTTCATCCCAATTACCATCATCAAAATATTGCAAGCAGAACGCTCTTATACTGAAGAGGTGAATGTTGACAAAGAATACCACAGTTCTGACGACGGAAGCTAAAGGTTAGGTCATTCAGACATCCGAGGGGTCTGTGTAGAGGAGAAGAGAGGACTGGCCGTACTGAGTAAGTTAAATCACAGATTGGGCCGCAGTGTGAAGTCACAATCAGCTTAGTCTTTTTTTGTGAAAGACTATGACTCTCAAACAAGGAGGCAAGTTCCTTGAGCTGCAGCCTTAGGGTGTTGCGGGTGGGGGGTGCCGGGGGGTGGGTGGGAAGTTGGGATGGGGGCTAGTTGGTCTTAGCAACCCATCCCAACGCCGACTGTACCTAAAACCCTCTTGGCCGAGAAAGTGGGGTTGTAACTTGGGCAAGACGCTCTCCACTATAAGCAAATTCTAGCCCAGATAGTCTGTTTGTAAACGCCTAGGGCAAATTTTCGAGATAAGGAGTAAATGCTCATAATAATAATAATAATAATAATAATAATAATAAATAGTCGGGTCAGCAGTTGCCTCCTCTGTTGTACTGATGGTCTTACTCGGAAACGATTGACCATCACACATACATTGCGTTTTTTAGTATTATGGTACTTTTTTTGTTTTTGTTTTTTTTGTTTAGTGGGGCCTCCAACCTCCTCTTTTTCCCCACTTTTTTCTTTTCTTTTTTTCCTTTCCTTTTCTTTCTTTCTTTTATTTGTGGGGCCTCCATCCTCCTCTTTTTTCCCACATCTTTCTTTTTCTTCTTTCACAGACTCATATTTACCTTTCATGCACCACTTTCGCCCACACACCTCAACAATTCACTTTCATTCTTTCCCCTATTGTCTGGCGCAGAAATTGCCCCAGTGTGTCTTGAGGCATGAATTTTTAGAATATTCGATGTCTGTGTACATTTGCTAGGGTTTTTTGATGTTCTAGT
>NC_134876.1:4525630-4528130 GCF_041734735.1 Babylonia areolata | reverse complement strand
GGGATGGGGGTGATTGGGTGTGTGTGTGTGTGTGTGTGAGGGGGGTGTGGGAGGGTGGGGGTGGGGGGGATTGGAGAAGGGGAAAGCAGAACAGATACCCTGAAACCATACTTCAGGGATCGTGGGGATCGGGATGGTGGTGGTAGTGGTGGTGGTGGTGGTGGTGAAGGTGTTAAAAGAAATAATGATAATCATCATCATCATCATCATACTTAAAAAAAAAAAAAAAAAAAAAAAAAAGAAAGAAAGAAAAAAAAAAGCCTGTTGACGTCAATACATAAGCAGATCTTCTTCCACATAAACGGGTTATGTTCTCTCTCTTATTATCCTTCTTTTTTTCCCTCTTTCTTTATCTCTTTTTTTTTTCTCGCCCACGAGGCAGCAACGTGGTGGTGACATGATCCATCCGTGCCTCTACATCTTACTAGTTTGAACCCACTAATCTAAAAATACATGGATAGCGCATTGGCCAGGAACGCTGAAAGCCAGCTGGACGCCATATTGTTTCTCGCATCCGGCCGTCAGTCCGTTGACAAGTCGTCTGCTAACTGGTGGTAGTTTCTGAACTGTAATCGTGTATCTTCGATGAAATCGCGTTATGCTTGCCCCCATCACTTGCCAAATATTGTCTTGATTGAAATCTGCCAATGGTTTATCTACCAAAGTTATTACAGGAAAACAGTGCAGTGACACGTGGCGCAAACTTGCAGTGGAGACACACAGAGAAATGTTAGCTTAACTAACACTGCGAGCAAGTGAAAGCTTGCCGTGAAGCCAGCTGAGCGCTTGGCTACACATATGAAGTTACCGCTTCGCGCTATACTGACAAGGGAAGCAAAATGGCTGATAGAACACTTCCACTGGCTTCAGTTAGCAAATGGGGCTCAAAGAAGGCATGCGCTATCCATGTATTTTTAGAACAATGGTTTGAACCCCAACCAACATCTCTACAGTCCTGCTGTTCGGGAACTCTTTGCTTTCTTCTGATAACTATCTTCAGTATTAGCAGGCGTAGTGATATGGCCAGCCTGACCTGCGCTCCGTTTCCGTTTAACTCTCTCCATACGAACGGCGAAAGAGACGACGTCAACAGCGTTTCACCCCAATTACAACCATCAAAATATTACAAGCGGAAGGCTCTTACACTGAAGAGGTGAATGTTGACAAAGAATACCACAATTTTGACGACGGAAGCTAAAGGTTGGGTCATAGAGACACCCACTGGACATCCGAGGGGTCTGTGTAGAGGAGAAGAGAGGACTGGCCGTACTGAGTGAGTTAAGTGAGGTGTCTAAGTGTATGGACTGATCCCACAATACGCTACACCACAACTGCTTTATTAAAAGAAAAACTGATGCCTGACCTGCGCAAACGCCCATTTCGTTGGTCAGGCTTTTAATTCAAGAGGCTACCTGCCTTCACCAAACGGAGAAATCGTAACGGTAATGACACAGAAACCAGCGGAGCATCTCTCTGTCTCTGAAGTTTATAAACACCATGCTTGTGTGTGTGTGTGTGTGTGTGTGTGTGTGTGTGTGTGTTGTTATTGCTCTTTTTTCCCTGTGTATCTTATTATTACAATGCATAGGACTTTATTTAGTAAAGGAACCTGTTCAACAACAACAACAGCAACAAAAAAAGATCTCGCACAAAAAAACACATCTGTGCTTATCTATTGTCCTCAGAAATAAAGAGTTTCGTCTTGTCTTGTCTTATCTTCTCTCTCTCTCTCTCTCTCTCTCTCTCTCTCTCTCTCTCTCTCTCTCTCTCTCTGCCACCTTTCACTCTGTCTGCCTCTTATCTCTCTTCTTCCTCTTCATCTTTTCTGTTCTGCTGCTGCTGCTGCTGCTGTTTAGTCACGACATTTCTCCTGTCAGCAATCCTACATGCAGCTCGCTACAGCACGTCACGCTGCGCTACTTTCCGAAGACTGAGCACAACAACAACTTACCGCATAGAAGACCTGGGAACACCCACAGACTGGCTCCTCTGGTATATTTTCTTTCTTTCTTTGTTTCTTTCTTTGTTTCTTTCTTCTTTCTTTCTTTAAGGAAAGGATCCACCGACAGATTTGCTCCTCTGGTATATTTTCTTTCTTTCTTTCTTTCTTTCTTTCTTTTTTCTTTCTTTCTTTCTTTTTTTCTTTTTCTTCTTTCTTTCTTACTTTTTTCTTTTTTTCTTCTTTCTTTCTTTAAGAAGAGGATCCACCGGCAGAATATGCTCCTCTGGAATCCGAATGACTAGCGCCCTGACCACCATTCAAGGTATAGTGGAAGGGGAGAAAATACTGGCGACTGTGCCGTGATTCGAACCAGCGCGCTCAGATTCTCTCGCTTTCTAGGGGACGCGTTACCTCTAGGCCATCACTCCACTGGGGAACATTAGGAACACTCGAACTTAGCGCTGCAAAGATCACGATCACCTCATGCAATCCGCCCCAAGGACCAACCCGCCCAAAACAACCCGCCCCAAGGACCAACCCGCCCAAACCCGCCCCAAG
>NC_134876.1:4498130-4515630 GCF_041734735.1 Babylonia areolata | reverse complement strand
GTTTCAGGCACTGGCAGGTCTGCACATTATGTTTACCTGGGAGATCGGGAAAAAAAAAATCTCCACCCTTTACACTTTATATGATGACACTCAAGGACTGATTAAGCGTGTTGGGTTATGCTGCTGGTCAGGCATCTCCCTAGCAGATGTGGTGTAAGCGTACATGGATTTGTCCGAACGCAGAGACGCCTCCTTGTGAAACTGAAACTGGGTAAACCATTTGTAGAGACCGGAAGAAGCAAAAAATAAAAATAAAATAAACTAAAAAAAAATAAAAATAAAAAGGGAAGAAGAAGGAGTAGTAGTAGTAGTAGTAGTAGTAGTAGTAGTAGTAGTAGTTGTCGCATAACGATCATAGTAGCCTGGGTGGAGAAAGAAAGAAATTTCATGGATGGTCAATCATGGTCTTTTCTGTGTGCTTATAAAAAAAATGTGTTCTTCAGTATGGGGTCTGCGTGTATGTGTGTGTGTGTGTGTGTGTGTGTGTGTGTGTGTGTGTGTGTGCACGCACGCGCGTGCATATGTGTGTATGTGTGTGTGCACGCGCATGCGTTCCCGGAAGTTGCAGGGTATTGGAAGGCGGAAATGAGACCAGTGGGGGGCCTCAGGAAGTGGCAGGAGTGACGGGCCTTGGTTGGACGTCATTTTCCAAAGGCTATTGTCGTGGCCTCCATCAACGTGTATTGACTGTCGAGACAAGAACAGCCACTGCGTGAAAGAGATGTGCGGGGTTCTTGTTTCATCTTCCCACGTATTTCCTTTCTTACTTTCTCTTTCTGTCTCTGTCTCTCTGTGTCTGTCTGTCTCTGTCTGTCTCCGTTTCTCTGTCTGTCTGTCTGTCTGTCTCTCTCCTTCTCCCTCTTCCCTCTTTGTGGGGGGTCAGGAAGTGAGTGTGTGTGTGGGTAGGTAGGTGTGGTTATAGGTGTGTGGGTGTGTGTATTTATGAGTGCGTGAGGTCTTGTTTCTCCTTCCCATGCACTTCCTTTCTAAGACTGTGTGCGTGGGTGCGTGCTTGCGTGCATGCGCACGTGTGTGTGTGTGTGTGTGTGTGTGTGTGTGTGTGTGTGTGTGTGTGTGTGCGTGTGTGAATACATATATACATGAGAAGGAGACAGCGATACAGACAAGCAGGCAAACAGACACGCAGACATTTCTCCATTTTTGATTTTAGTCCCATTTCTACTAAAAGAAGTTCAGCCGTTCCTAGCTAACCTGGAGTGCTGTGTGGTTCAGGAGGACCTAAATAAAAAGTCAGTGACTGACTGGCCAAAAAACAGGATCTTGCTATGACCTTTCCAGATGTCCCAAAGAACTGGCCTCGAGGATGGAAACACAGTGATGTTTCTTTGATACATGAATGACATCAAATTGCAAGCGGAAGGCTCTTATACTGAAGAGGTGAATGTTGACAAAGAATACCACAATTCTGACGACGGAAGCTAAAGGTTGGGTCATTCAGACACCCACTGGACACCCGATGGGTCTGTGTAGAGGAGAAGAGAGGACTGGCCGTACTGAGTGAGTTAAGCGCTTTGAACAATACGCTTATGAAAACTGCATTCGACATGTGCGCCATCCGAGTGCGTAAAGAGTTGGACTTTCAATCTGAGGATAGTGGGTTCAAACCCCTGTCGCGGTGTCTAGTGGGTTAAGTAAGGGTAGACATTGATTTTTCGTGATTTGCAAGGTCGAGAGAAAATGCTGACATGTTAGTTAGTGTCTGAACTCCCTTCGCATGTATATGCACGCAAAAGAAAAAAACAAACAAACACGCACGTTTAAGGTTCCGTAAACCATGTCAGCGTTCGGTAGGTTGTAGAAAACAACATACCGATCCCCGAAAACGGAGTGTGGTTGCTTGCGTGGCAAACAGCTAAAAACATATAAAACGGAGTGTTCTGAATTAAAAACAAGCTAAAATTGCCAAATAATACAATTCCTGGCATTTTTATATAGTTTGACAGAGCTCAGTTGTATTTTTCATTTAGCAGAAGACAGGCTTTAGTCGGCAAAAGTTAGACATAAAGCACTACGGAGCGAAACATGTCATTTTGATTAAATCGAGACAGCCGGACGACCCTAAAAATCCATCCGCATTCCATGCATGAAATAATATGTTTGGTCAAACGCGCGTGTGGCATCTTTCTCTGAATTCGATATCGGTACAGTATGTATACCTGTAATAATCACACGTATTAGATGGTACGTGTTTATTTATTTTGCAAGCTGACGTTGTGAACAATAGTTGTCAAGCTGAACGCAACGTGACACACAGGACCAAGACAGCACACAAGGCAGTGAAGACAAGACAAGACAAGACAAGACGCGCGCTGTGCACGTTATCATCAGAAGCGAGGAGTAATGGGAACACACCTCGCCATGGATTCCCACACACGGCATGCAGGCGCGGTCCGCCAAGATACCTACCATTGATCAAGCCGTCTTCCCTCTGCCTCACCTCCTCTCCCCTGCCTCTCACTGTCAATACATCCCATCTTATCTGTAGGAGATACAGTTCACTTCCAGACTCGATCCGTGGAGGATTTTACGAGGGTTTCGGTGCCGTCGTGAACAGCTTCGTGTGTGTGTTTGTTGTGTTAAAGTGTGTTCTTCCAGTCACAAGAGTCGCTGAATGATTTGTTGTTTCATTGAAGAAAAGAGAAAAGCCAGAAAGGATCTGCTCGTAGTCAGTGGGTTTTCTTCACTGAGGATGGGAAGAATTTGAGTTTGTGCAGTTTCCCTGGGAGATGTTGATCTTTGAGTTCTAGGAATCCTCGAACAGAGTCTGGTTGGGACATTCCTTGTTCCGAGATGGCGTGTTTGAATGAAGTAAGTGGTGTGGCGTTTTCGGTGTCAATATCACATTGACCGTCTGTGATAGTTGATGTTATTGTTTCTGACCTTACGGGGGAATGGTTTGCAACTATATTTATTGCTATGATATTATTGTTATTGTTTTTTTTTTATGTTTTTTTTTATCGGCACACAATATCGTAAAAGAAAACCGTTGGTTTTTTTTTGCGTGTATTATTACTCCGGTTTACCAGATCTAATGAGGAAAAAATCTTTCTGACAGTTTGGTGACAGTAATATTATCACTAATAAGAGAATGGTACGCTGAAGCTTATAGATATCAATGCAATGCTATCCATTTGGTTAACTCTCTCCATACGAACGGCGAAAGAGACGACGTTAACAGCGTTTCACCTCAATTACCATCATCAAAATATTGCATGCGGAAGGCCCTTATACTGAAGACGTGAATGTTGACAAAGACTACCACAATTCTGACGACGGATGCTAAAGGTTGGGTCATTCAGACACCCACTGGACATCCGAGGGGTCTGTGTAGAGGAGAAGAGAGGACTGGCCGTACTGAGTGAGTTAAACTACGTGCTGTACAGTATGCCATAAGAGAACACACGGAGCTATATATAATTGTATAACATGACTGGTTTAGATACGGATCTTTAACTCGCACGCTGAAATAGAAATATCAAAACTGTAATAAAATATATACCTTGTGTCAACTTGGAAGGAAATCGCCTTTTGCGCAAAACTGTTATAATTACGTTTACAGTTCAGGATAGTTCATGTTTATGACCTCTCTTGGATAAAAAAAAAAAAAATCAAGTCAAGACAAGACCAGAGAAGAGAGGATTTCTGTCTTGCTGTTTTTTTTTCCAATTAATTTTTATAATTTTATTTTATTTTTTAAGCCTTGAGTCACAAAAAGAAACAAATAGGCAGCTGAACACGGGTGATGCTGTGTATGACTGGGAAGTCGGAATGAGTGGCGTGCGAGTAATGCCACTTGAAGGGTGCAGATGATAAAACAGCAAAAAACAACAACAAACCCCTCCCCCCAAAACAACAACAACAACAACAAAGACCACCCCCCCACGCCCACCCCCCACTACCCCCACCCCCCAAAAACAAACAAACAAACAAAAACCCGTTAAGACTATAATCATATCAACAAAACACATAACAAGTAAAGAGAGAGAGAGAGAAAAAGAAAACAACAACCAACTGTTGTACGACCTTAGAGATTTCGGTATCTCTTCCGTGTGCAACAAACGGGTCTGTCTTCTGTGAAAAGACCACCTCATTGCCATGTTGTCACTGTAAATGCATGTGGAATGCATACATGATTATGCCTATATATACTCACACACACACACACACACACACACACACACACACACACACACACACTGCAATCCAACTTTAACTCGATGCCTGGCCATACATACATATACACATACACATACAATGAATTAAAATCGCACTGCTGAACGGAAATAGAACAATAGTTTCAGTTTCAAGGAGGTTAGAGCGTGCAGACCGATCCATATACGCTACAACACATCTGTTACAAAGAAAGCACACACACACACACACACACACACACACACACACACACACACACAAAGCAGCAGATGCCTGACCCGCTGATAACCCATGCAGGTCTTGACTGCCTACCCAAAACAAATAGAGCCTTTCCATTCGTTTATTAAACGCCTGTCATTTAAAAAAATTTTTTTTACCTTCATCACCTGTCATTTTCGTGGATTAAATACCTTGCCCTTATCTAGTTTATTACACTCTTGCCCTTTTGTTTTTATTACACACACATATATAGATACACGCACACACACACACACACACGCACGCACGCACACACGCACACACACACACACACACACACACACACACACACACACAAATAAGCAATATAAAACAAGAACAACAACAACACCAACGCCAACATTTACAGCTTTTTTTTTTTTTTTTTTTGTTTCAGACCTTCAGCTTCAGCCAGCCTCGCTTCGCTCAAACCGCGCCCGCAGTGGGCGCCACCTTCGGCTATGCTGACGTCACTGTGGCCACCTCATCCCCACAAGGCAACCACCACCACCACCCCCACCCCCACCACTCCCTTCACCATCACCGCGCTCCCTCTCCTCCTCCTCCTCCTCCCATTTCTTCATCACCCTCCTCGCGGTTCCAACCCGTCCCCCAACCTTTTCTCCGCCAGCCGCCACCCTCCACCACCTCCTCCTCCTCCTCTTTCCCCCTTCCTGGGTTTCGCCACGACGACGACGACGACGCCGACAGAAGAAGCCAGAGTAGAAGAAGAGGAACAAGTGCAGGCCTTCAGGAACCCCGAGGAGACGACAGCCACCTTCCTCAGGAGACCCGCTCAGGCAGCAGTGAAGGTCCGCGTTGTGAGGAAGCAGAGCCCACTGGTCAAGAGTACCACCCAACCCCCCAGACACACCCATCTGTCCCACCCGTAGAAGGAGAAGTAGAAGCAGGAACAGAATATTCAGCCAGCGAGTTTGACACCGTCCTCAGGATAGGAGCCGTTGAAGAAGAAGAAGGAGGAGGAGAAGGAGGAGAAGGCGAAAGGGAAGAAGGAGTGAAAGAAATTGAAGAAAAAGAAAGCGCAGAAGAAGAAAGACAAGCCCAGGAACGCGAGAAAGGACATCAGCTCCCCGAGAAGGAGAAGGAAAAGGAGGAGGAGGAGGAGAAGGAGGAGAAGGAGAATCAAACGATCATAGGAGAAGCACTAGGACTCTCAGCCAAAGAGGAGGACGCGAGAAAGAAGAAGAAGAAATCGAAGAGGACTCCCACTACCACCACTACCACCACAACCAACACTACCACCACCACCACCACCACAAGCACCACCACCACCACCTCCGCCGCTGCGCCAGTGCATAATCAGCATCAGGATCATAATCAGCATCAGGATCAGCAACAACAACAACAGCAGCAGGAGCAGAAGCAGCAGGAGCATCAGCAAAACGAGGCCGAGTGCCAGGGATCACCGCCGGACCTGTCCTCTACACCTGCCTCGCGCGTCATGGAGGTGTGCAACACCAACAGCGGAGGAGGCGGCAGCGTGGGCAGCCTGAAGGAGAACAAGTCCCCGAGGAGCAGCACCTCGGACAACCTCCAGACGCTGTCCCTCAAGGAGCATTATGACGTGGAGAGGGAGCTGGGCAGGGGCACGTATGGCAAGGTGCGTGTCTTTGTATCGTATCATATCATATCATATTATATCATATCTAGGCCCAACACTCGGCTTATATCACAGATTGACATAAGTTTACGTTTGGGCCAACAGCAAAGTGAGAGCTGTATTATCAATGGTTTCTCCAGTCAATGGGAAACCATTTACAGCTTAGTCTTTTGTGAAGGACTATGACTCTCAAACTAGGAGGCAAAATTGCACTGGCTCTTAGTGCTGCAGCCTTGTGGGCTAGTTGGCCTTTGGGAACCATCCCAACGCCGACTGTCCTAAAACCCTCTTGGCCGAGAGAGTGGGGATGTACTTGGGCAAGACACTCTCCACTATAATCAAATTCTAGCCCAAATAGTCGGAACAGCAGTTGCCTCCTCTGCTGTTTTGATGGTCATAGTCGGACACGACTGACTATCATATATCATATCATATCATATCATATCACATCTGTGTATCTATATATATTCTATCTACCCCTCCCCGGCCCCCACCCCCACACATAGTTTTCTATAGTTTTCTTGTTTTCTTCAGTCCCTTGACGGCAAGGTTCGTGTCTTTGTATCATACCTATATATCTTTATATCTATCTACATAGAATATGTATCTATCCACACACACACACACACACACACACACTACACACACACACACACTGGACAAAGGTTAAAGGTCTGCCTTTCTACCTGTCTTTCCCTTTCTCTATATTTTAATGTATATACTTATTTGGTTTTTTCTCTTCTATAAATTAAGTAATCAATAATCAAATATTTCATTTATTATAATTAAATTATGAATCAGTTAATCATTATTATTGTTATTATTATATTTATCTATTTTATTGTGATTCATTAATCATTTATATGCTTATCTTTTAATGTTTTTTTTTCCTTCTCTTTTTGCCCCTTTATTCTGTTTTTCATTCTATTGTTGTTTTTTAAAAAAAAACCCAACTTAATTCCTATGTCAATGTTCTTCTTTTTTACCGAGGATAGTCTCTCAACGCCTAATCAGTGTGTTAGGTTATGCCAAGAATCGGAGTGCATAGTTAGACTATCTATTTAATTCCCTTTATTATATTTGAACTAATTGCAGTTCCAATTTACTTCAGGAAGACATAACGTCCCCCCACCCACCACCCGCTCCCCAATCCTAGCTACATTTCAGTTGCAAAGCCGTGAGGTAAAAGGGGTTAATGAAGACAAGAAAGAAAGAAAGAAAGAAAGAAGGAAGGAAGGAGAGGACAGCGTGTGGGGACGTGTGTGACGTGTGCGGGATTTACCAAACATCTGAACCACCCACGTATTCATCGAGCGGGTTTTATCAAGCCTTTCACAGACAGCCTTCGCGATAACGAAGCTGCAGAAAAAAAAGATGAAGAAGTAAAATTCCGTGGGAACCTTAGTTATTGTGGACGAAACTGCCCCGATGCCAGATGTTATCCCGCATTCTTAAAAAAAAAGAAAAAAAAAAAGAAAAAAAAAAGATAAGGCGCTCAAGGATTTGCGAGGAAGACAGGAACTTTGGATGATCACGTGAATTGGGTCATGGAAATGAATGTGTCAGATAACTGCCGCAATCAAATTGTCGTGTTTTTTCTTCTTTTTTTTGTGGTTAACCCCTTCACTGCTGTTCGTCAACGAAGCACCGTCTCCCCTCACTAGAAATAAGACAAGAGCTTACAGGTCAGGATGCCAGTCGCTACTCTGTTTCTGGACTTCTTCTGGTTGGGGATTGCATTGTTTTTGATTCGACATGATCAGTTACACCATTGATCAGAACACACACAAAAATAGTCATTGCCTTTTAAGCTGGTCTCGTTTCACGAAGGTTCAGATGTCAAGGGGTTAATAATCTGATCAATCAATTGTCATTTTCTACGGGATGGGAGGGGGCGGGGAGGACGGGTGGGGGGTGGGGTGAGGGGTGTAGGGGGGAGGGGCATAGAAATGTAGTTTTTTTGCGACAAGTCATGCTGAAAGTATTTTGGTGAAACGAAACAATAAGCAGACAAGCAGTGTTTGTGGAAAACTTATTATAAAAAAAAAGAAGAAAAAAAAAGGAAAAGAATAGTTAAAGAGAGCCCATCAGAACTTTTTCAGTGAAATAACCCACCATCTCTTTCTTATTATTTGTTTTATTTTTCATGGGTCTCTGTGTTAAACGCTCATTTTTAACATTGTTTGCTTACCCTCTTTTGACACACGGTTTGTTTTTTGTTTTTTTTGTTTTTAAAGTGAAGTACTGTTTCCGTATATTTCATTTCCCAGTTTTTAAGTTTTTTGGTTCGTTTTGGTTTGGCTGTTTTGCAAGCGTTTATAAAAAAAATGAAAGTGGTTCTGCACCCCCTTCTCCCCGCGTCCGCCCCCCCTCCGCCCATTTTGTTTTCAAAGCAGATGAGGTGTAGCATATATAGATCAGTCCACATCGTTTGGTAAAAATTGAAAGTGGTTCTGTCCCCTTCTTACCCCCCCCCCCCCTCCCCTTTTCTTTTAAGCAGATGCGGTGTGGCATATATAGATCATTGCACAACGTTTGTTAGAAATTGGAACTGGTTGTGGCAAGCACACACACACCCCGCCTCTTTTTTTTTTTCTTTTCTTTCTTTCCCCCCCCCCTTTTTTTTTTCAAGCAGATGCAGTGTAGCTATATAGATCAGTCCACCCGTTTTGACGCCTCCTTGAAACAGAAACAGAAACAAAACACTAACTGAAGCATGTATGTCCCCCTGTTGCCCTGCAGGTGGTGCTGGCCAGGTGTCGCCACACGGGGACCCAGGTAGCTCTGAAGCTGCTGCCCAAGACCTCCACCAAGCTGAGGGACTTCCAGCGCGAGTTCCAGCTGTCCTACTTCCTGTCCCCGCACGGCAACATCATCGACACCTACAACGTGGCCTTCGAGACCAAGTCCTCCTACGTCTTCGCCCAGGAGCACGCGCCGCTCGGCGACCTGTTCGACGCCATCCCTCCCCAGCTGGGTATGCGGGAGGCGGACGCCAAGGCTGTCATCAAGCAGCTGGCTTCGGCCCTGGAGTTCATGCACAGCAAGCACCTGGTGCACCGGGACATCAAGCCCGAGAACGTGCTGGTCATGACGCTGGACTTCTCCCGCGTCAAGCTGATGGACTTCGGCATGACCCGCCGACACGGCACCATGGTGCGGAAGACCAACGGCAGCATCCCCTACACGCCGCCCGAGGTCTGCGAGGCTGTGCGCAACGAGAACATCCTGGTCAGCGCCTCCGCCGACGTGTGGGCTCTGGCCGTGCTGCTGTTCTGCATGCTGACTGGGAACTTCCCCTGGGAGAACGCCGACATCGGGGACATGTACTTCAAGGAGTTCGTGCTGTGGCAGCGGAGGAAGACCACCAAGCTGCCGTCCCAGTGGCGCCGCTTCTCCCCGCGCGCCATGAAGTTCTTCCGCAAAGCACTGGATGTCAAGCCTGAGCGACGCTGCGACGTGGGCGAGATCCACAAGTTCCTGGCCGACGTTTGGACCCAGAAGCCCCGCACCAACGATAGTGAGGAGGAGTCCGGGTCGTCCGCGTCCTGCGACCACATGGACCAGCTGGCCTCCATGCTCAAGGACCACGGGATCGAAACCCGCGTAGACCGCCGTCTCAGGGAGCGGCGCATCTCGGAGTGGCTGCTGTCGTTATGACTAGGGGGTGTGCGCGCGCTGCTCAAACCCTTTCGTATGCTGCTAGAACTCCTGGTGCTGGGCGTGTGCTTGCTGTGGGCGTGTCTCTGCCTGGGGAAGGACGCTGCCCGCAACGTGCTCGACGTGCTGACGGTCTGGGTGACAGGACTGCTATCCCTCTTCAGGACCTTGGCGGCGGGTGTCTTCTGTCTGCTCAGGGCCTTGACCCTGGGTGTGGGTCGTGTGGTCAGGGGGGTGGGGGTGGGGGTGGTCCGGGGGTTGGTGCTGTTGACGTGGACCGTGCCCTGTGTCCTCCTGAAGGCGGTGCTGGGTCTGCTCTGCCTGGTGACCTTGTGGCTGTGGCGGGGTGTGGGCTACACCTTGCCCTACAGTCTGTTGTTTGGGACCGGCTTCCTGACGGCCAACCTGATGTGGCTGGTGTGCGACACCCAGTCCGTGTCCTCAGTTCTCGGCACGCTCAACCTGACCCTCCACACCAGCAGGACCTGCCCTCTCTGATGCAACGAACTCCGCTCCACCAGACGTTGAGGGCACTGGGCCCCGTGTGTGTGTTCCCTCCAACCAGAAACGGAAGCGTTGTTCCTTCTTTCCGCTGCCTGCCTGTCATGCTATAATCACATGTTATATCGTGACATCTTATACTGACACAGCTGCTGCCAAAAACCCAGCAGCAGAACATACGAGCGACACATCGCGCGCGCGCGCACGCACACACACACACACACACACACACACACACACACACACACAACAAACAACAACAAAACAAAATATGAAAAAAACCTCACCCAAATCTCAGTAAAAACGGCCATTCATGGCATAGCTCTTTTGTTTTCAAACTCTTCAGCTGACATTACTGGCACGATGGAAAGAAAGGTTCGGTGTTTCTTCAGCACAGAATGACTTCTTCTTCCTCCCACGATGATCTCGGCCTGAAAAAGGAGCACACGCCCAGTGGTGACTGACTGCAGTGGTAGTCTGCCCGGCCAGGTGCAGGTTCCCGACCAAAAGACTCAACCAGTGGTTGCCATCGATGTTGGACCAATCCACGTCCATGAAATCATGTCCATCCATCTGCTGTTACATTGCATAGAAACTCATCGACTGACCGCAAAGCCACCGACCAACGCAACACTCGGATTATTCGAGCTCATTTGCCAGAGTGGATGGAGATTTTTATTAACCCTTTCACCGCCAAACTCGCATTTATGCAGCAGCTAGGTAGAGGACCCATGTCACTGACGGGTGACCAGATCATGGGTCTGTTATCGATGAACCTACTGCTCTTTACGTTCGGTTGTAGGATAGGTCATCTTTTCTACACATCACAGGGGGAATCCCCAGCTGTTATTAGACACCATATTTTTTGTGCTTATTGCACAAGGAAATTTTTAACTCTAAATTGACTGGCGGTGAAAGGGTTAAAGGTTTTTTTCGTGTTTTTTTTTCATGATGACTCTGTTTTGCTTAACTGACTTAATTCAATCACACACACCAAAAAAGTCGGTTTGAGGACAATGCGTGTGCTTTAGGTGGAAGAGTCTTGTTGTTTGTGCCAAGTGGTTTGTGATCTGTCTCCTCATGCAATAATTAGTGGGTTAATAATTATTGTGCTATGCTGTTGGAGAGGTGCGGTGTAGTGAATACCCAGCTGCAAAGAGTACAATGGTCTTTATGCCCTCTGCTACCGCATTTGCTCATTAACCAATGTTTGTTGTAGATGCTAACATGACTGTGTGATCTGATCAGCATCGTTTTGTGCGGGTTTGTTTGTTGTTTTTGTTGTAGCAAGTGAGCCAAACGGAATAGAATATATATTTACAGATTTTTTTAACGAAGTGTGACTGGATGTTTTTTGTTCTGAATTTGAAAGTTGGGTTATACTTTCATAACAAATCTCAAGACAGTTTTTATTTTTCTCTACAAGGATGATCGAATAGCTGTTGTAAAGTTGAAATAAAACAGCCGTTTTGTTGTCTATATCGTTACATCCTTTTAAAGATGTACACATTGAAAAATAGAATGCTTAATACACAAGAATTATGTTTTATTCGAAAACTAAAACTTATCTTTTAATGAATGTAACGAAAGAAAATGTTTTCTTTTGTTTTTGTTGTTTGCTTTTATTTAATTAACGCGTTACTTTAGTCAGTATCCATCGACATGTAATGAAATCATCTCAAGCTTCAGACAAAAATGGATTCTCTCTTTCTGGATCCTACAGAAGATTAATTCTTTTATTTATAACACAATTTCTTTTCAATCAGGATGAAATTTAAAGTTGTTTGATCTTGTCTTTTGGTTTTGAAAATTTGTCGACGGATTCTTTTTTTTCGGACGCCATTGCCGAGCAAACAGTCTGCTGAGACCGTAGCAGCTGTTGATGAAATATGTCATCTCATAGTGTTGTTGATATTGCATTTGTTGTTGCTGTCAAGGCCTGACGAGGGCTGCTGTTAGGTTAATGCGGAGATCAGGCATCGGCTTCCTTTCTGATTTATTTTTATATTTCAAAGAAGATTTGGTGTGGCGTGTATGGAACGGTCCGCACGCTTTAACACCGTCCTTGAAAGAGAAACTGGGTGTTGCTGTCCTTTCATCTTTCGTTGCTCAGAAAGAAGCCATTGGATGAAAACCCACTGTTGAAGTTGTTGACAGACTGTGCTGTGATTGCTATGAATTGCTTTCCTGAACCCTTTCAGTGCCAAGCCTACTTTATGCTCAGTGACAACTGATTGTCAAGGGATGTTTTGGTTACGCGGGGGTTAATGATTAAAAAAAGAATCTAGCGAGCAATCTTCTAAAATAAAAGAATATATATATATACTTTTGTATACGTTTTTTTTTTCTGAAAGAAAATGAACACACACTCCAATTATGACCATTTCACGTGAGTTTAATGATTTCGCGATAGGAAAATTCCTACAATGACGCGTTCGAACATTTCCGTCTTGGGGAACTTTGCACTGTTTTTTGCACTCCGGAAAGGGAGAAAAATTTCCGCCCGTCAAGAGGTTAATTCAAAAATAAAGAATAAGAATACAGAAACCTGCATAGCTCAGACAAGCTCACTGGGCCATCAAATTCATGGTTGTCTTTTTGAGAAACGAGGGTGACGACACGTTGTGCTATCATCCGTGGAAGTCATCTATGGACACGCCAAGATGCAAGCAAACACACACACACACACACACACACACACACACACACACACACACACACACACACACACACACACACACACACACACACACACACACACACACAAACACACACACACACACACAAACACACACGGATACCTCCCCTTGTGAATATTGATCAGACAGAAGTTTAAACGCCTGTCAGGGACTGTAACATATAACAGATGTACTGTTATACAATATTAAAGAAACCATGGGGTCTTGGATCCACATATCAGATCTGAAGTATTCTTCATGATTTTATTTTTAAAGCAGATGCTATCTAGCGTACGTATATGGATCAGCCCACACACTTTGACACCTTTGAAAATTGAATATGTGGTTCTGTTTCTTCTCACTGAATGATAGTTTCTTGTGATAGCTGCAACTTGCCAGAATGAATACAATGTGTTTGATAATTTTGTTTGAAACTGACATGTGTGTACAGGGAAAGAAATGAATGCCTTTGATTTAAAAAAAAAAAAGGTTAATAAAGATTATAAATTTGTTCTGAGTGATGGACATTGCGTTTGTTGTGAGATTTGTCTAATGTTTGCTGGTTTTTTGGGTTTTTTTTTTTAAATTGCTGCTTTCGTTTTTGTCATTGTTGGTTAAAACGTACGTGCGTGTGTCTTTTGGATTGTGCGTGAGTATACGTTGTGCCATTAATCTTAACGTGTCTTTACTGTGTGTGTGTGTGTGTGTGTGTGTGTGTGTGTGTGTGTGTGTGTGTGTGTGTGTGTGTGTGTGTGTGTGTTACTATACTGTTTTATACTGATTAAAAATATAGAAAATTCGACACACACACACACACACACACACACAGACACACACACACACAGACACACACACACACAGACACACACACACACACACACACACACACACACACACACACAGACACACACACACACACACACACACACACACACACACACACACACACACACACGCGCGCGCGCAGATCGGTGAAAACACTCCTTAAATAATGCAGCTGAACAGAGACAACACAACACAGACCACAGAAAACAACGAAACGGACTAACAACAACAACAACAACAACAAAACAACAAAAGAGTTTCAAGGTGTCAAACCGTTCGGACTGACCCATAGTGTGGAGTGTTGGCCTAATGGTAACACGTTCCCCTAGGAAGCGAGAGAAACTGAGCGCGCTGGTTCGAATCCCACAGTCGCCAGTATTTTCTCCCCCTCTACTAGACGTTGAGTGTTGTCTGCACGCTATTCATTCGGATGAGACGATAAACGGAGGTCCCGTGTGCAGCATGCACTTTGCGCAAGTAAAATAACCCATGGCAACAAAAAGATTGTCCCTGGCAAAATTCTATAGAAAAAATCCAGTTCGATAGGAAAACAACAACAACAACAAACAAGTTGCTGGCATAACAAACAAACAACAACAAAAAAAAAAAGAAAAAAAAAAAAGAAAAGTGGGGTGGCGCTCTCAGTGTAGCGACGTACTCTCCCTGAGGAGACCAGCCCCGAATTTCACACAGAGAAATCTGCTGTAACAAAAAGAGTAATACAATACAATACAATAATTATGCACTACACCAACATCTGCTTCAAGGGGGAAAGCAAAAAGGTGCAGATGCGACCTACACATACACCTGTCGCGCTAGTAAGGTCCCTGGAAGCATACCATCAGGATGTAAAATGCGAAATAAGAATATTGATTGATTGATTGATAGGGATACTTATACAGCGCCTATCCTCGGTCGGAGACTAAGCGCTTTACAAACAAACCCTCAACTGAGCCCACAGAGACGTAAGTAAGCCAAAATAAAGATGAAAATGCAAAATGATATTTGAACTACAGATGAAATTAATATGGACACAAAACTCTACCGAAAGAAAAGAGCAGCAACCCAGAATAACAACATCCCTTTCCCTACCCCCTCACCCCATCCCACTTCACCCCCCCCCCCCCCAACCCACCAAAAAAAAAAAAAAAAAAAGAAGAAGAAGAAGAAAAAAAACAAAAAACAAAAAAACCCCAAAAAATCCCAGGATGAAGAAAAATCTACCCTCCACTCTCCGAAAGACGCTCACTAACACTGACATACGAAAATGACCCCAGACAAAAAACAGCGGTCTGCCTGCAGCGGACTTTCAAACGACTGGCCATATTGCCTGCAGACATAATTAGCCGTTCTACAGACTTGGTAATTAGCCACCCTACAGACATGGTCGTTAGCCATACAGTCATCCCGAATATCTTGTGGATGGGTGTGTGTGTGTGGGGGGGAAGGAGTATGGATATATATATATAAAAAAAGAAGTAATGAATAAAATAAAAAAAAGAACTGTAGTCAGGCCACATAAATCACCCTACAGTTCATGTGTGAGGAGCGTTGGCCCAGCGGTTATGCACCCGATGTCAAGGAAGGGAGGGCCCAAGGGTTTGAGTCCCTGCCCCTCCGCTAGATCTTGTGTGGTGGTCTGGGTGCTCGCTGGCTAGTCTTTCGGATGAGACGATAAACCGAATGTCCTTTGTGCAGCATACACTTGGCCGCGCATGCATGGTAAAGGTAACCAGCCCACTGCAACAAACGCCGGCACTGATTGCCCTGGCAAAATTCTGGAGAAAAATTCAACGAATTCCCAGGAAAAAGAAAAGGAAAATAATATGGGTAAGCACTTCATTGCGGCGACGAGCTTTCCCAAGAGAAAGCTGTTGTGACAAAAAGCAATACAATACAATACAAGACGACACGACACGACACGACACGACACGACACGATACGATACGTTACAACACAATACAATACAATAAAACATCATACAACACGACACGACACGACACGATACGATACGTTACAACGCAATACAATACCATATCATACGATACGACACGACAGGACACGACAGGACACGACACGACACGACACGACACGATACAATACAATGCATTGCTTTTGTCCTTGAGCTTCGTTCAAGCACAGATGAATATTGTAATGTTTGATATTTTTAGGTTGCTTGTTGCTTGTAAATCTAATGGGATATTCACCGGACTGGAACAAAATCTCACGTTCTCTGTCTGTCTGTCTCTCAGTTTATTCCACAACGGTAGACCTCAATGAGAGAGAGAGAGAGAGAGAGAGAGAGAGAGAGAGAGAGAAAGGAGAGAGAGAGGGGGGAGGACAGAGACAGACAAGGAGCGAGAGAGAGAGGGGAGAGACGGAGAGAGAGAGAGAGAGAGGAGAGAGAAAGGAGAGAGAGAAAGGAGAGAGAGAGGGGAGGGGACAGAGACAGACAAGGAGCGAGAGAGAGAGGGGAGAGACGAAGAGAGAGAGAGAGAGAGGAGAGAGAAAGGAGAGAGAGAAAGGAGAGAGAGAGGGGAGGGGACAGAGACAGACAAGGAGCGAGAGAGAGAGGGGAGAGACGAAGAGAGAGAGAGAGAGGAGAGAGAAAGGAGAGAGAGAAAGGAGAGAGAGAGGGGAGGGGACAGAGACAGACAAGGAGCGAGAGAGAGGGGAGAGACGGAGAGAGAGAGAGAGGAGAGACGGAGAGAGAGAGAGAGGAGAGAGAGAAAGGAGAGAGAGAGAGAGAGAAAGGAGAGAGAGACAGAGAAAGGAGAGAGAAAGGAGCGAGAGAGAGGAGAGAGAAAGGAGAGAGAGAGAGGAGAGAGAGAGGGGGGAGAGACGGAGAGAGAGAGAAAGGAGAGAGAAAGAGAAAGGAGAGAGAGAGAGGGGGGGAGGGCAGAGACAGACAAGGAACGAGAGAGAGGGGAGAGACGGAGAGAGAGAGAGGGGAGAGACGGAGAGAGAGAGAAAGGAGAGAGAAAGAGAAAGGAGAGAGAGAGAGGGGGGGAGGGCAGAGACAGACAAGGAACGAGAGAGAGGGGAGAGACGGAGAGAGAGAGAGAGGAGAGAGAGAAAGGAGAGAGAGAGAGAGAGAAAGGAGAGAGAGACAGAGAAAGGAGAGAGAAAGGAGCGAGAGAGAGGAGAGAGAAAGGAGAGAGAGAAAGGAGAGAGAGAGGGGGGAGGACAGAGACAGACAAGGAGCGAGAGAGAGGGGAGAGACGGAGAGAGAGAGAGAGAGAGAGAGAGAGAGAGAGAGAGAGAGAGGCGACGGAGAGAGGGAGGGAGGAAGGTAGGTAGGTATGTAGGTTCGCAGTGTTGTCTATCGATCGGATTCCTAAAATAGACGCGAAAGCCGGTAAGTAGCTTCTTCTGTCAACCTCATGTGACATCCTTAGGGAATGGATGCTTTTCCTTCCACTCACCCCTTCCGCCGCCCCTCTTCCCTCTCTTTTATCTGGATCTGACTCTGTTTCTCTATGTCTGTTGTGTGTGATCTGTTGTGTGTGATCTGTTGTGTGTGATCTGACTCTGTTTCTTCATGTCTGTTGTGTGTGATCTGTTGTGTGTGATCTGTTGTGTGTGATCTGTTGTGTGTGATCTGACTCTGTTTCTGTATGTATGTTGTGTGTGATCTGTTGTGTGTGATCTGACTCTGTTTCTGTATGTCTGTTGTGTGTGATCTGACTCTGTTTCTGTATGTATGTTGTGTGTGATCTGACTCTGTTCCTGTATGTCTGTTGTGTGTGATCTGACTCTGTTTCTGTATGCTGTGTGTGATCTGTTGTGTGCGATCTGTTGTGTG
>NC_134876.1:4490630-4493130 GCF_041734735.1 Babylonia areolata | reverse complement strand
CAAGGCAGACATCATACTTTGTCCAGCGATATACACTCAGCTAAGCAGCATACAGTACAGAGTAATAACACATGCATGTTTTACAGCACTCAATAAAAGTATACATGTGATATCAGAAGTTGCACAAGTTCAATTTCCTTTACGACTTACGAGTGGATCGAAGCTTAAACACTTTGTACAGATAAATTGAGAAATTTCTGATAGTTTTATCGTGTGTAGATGATATGCATCGACAGTCTAAACTTACAAGGGATCTTAATAAAATTTCAATGGTATGTGTTGTAGTTTTAAGTCAACATACAGCAGGACAGGACAGAACAAGGTGCACTTCATCTTCTTTCCCTTTCTTACAAAGCAGGCATAATAAATCAGATCCATCATGTGCTCTATAACGGTAACTGCGTTCAGCGATTTCCGAAATGCCAACTCTATATCTAGTCATTGAATAAAAATGTGTATCAGGACTCGTCAGTAAATAGGTTTTGACATCGGGTATAGTACAAAGGGTTTTATAGACATTAAATCTTTCGCTGTTGTTAACATGTACTTTCAGAGAGAGAGAGAGAGCAGACAGAGAGATAGAAATAGAGACAGACAGAGACAGGATAGACAGACATCCACAGACAGAAGCAGAGACAGTAGGATAGACATTGAAAGAGCGGCAGAGATAGACAAAGAGAGAGAGAGACAGACAGACAGACAGTCTGTGTGAGAGAGATAGAGAAAGAGAGAAAGTGTGAGAGGGATAGGCAGATACACAGACACATAGAGAGGGGAGAGAGACGGACGTACACACACAGACAGACATGGAAACAGAGACGGAGACAGAAAGACACAGTCAGAGACAGACAGGAACAGACAAACAGAAAGTTACAGAGAAAGAGAGACAGACACAGACAGATACAGACTGAGACAGACTGACAAAGACAAACAGAGAGACAGAGACAGAAAAATTACCCATGAGAAAAAGGCCATCGGTAACTGTCATTGATGTGCAACCAGAAAATATTTGTTTCAACATTTCTGCAGCTGTGTAAAGTTCCCAAGCCGTCACACGAAACCAAAACGAATAGTGATTTATCACATGCTTGAATACGATAAAAGCTGTCATTTTGTTGCGGCTTTCCTATTTCTTATGCGCTTATATGATACGTTTTCTGGTTTAAAAGGTTAAAAAAAAAAAAAAAAAGCAACAATCCCCCAACCCCCCAAAAGGTTAGATGTCAAGGGCACGGCATGGGAAAGTGGGGTTCCTATCCTGGCCTTCAGCTGTTTCAACCTTTCGCCAAAGAAGTCAGGGAGCCTATCCTTTCACACTTGGGTGGAGTCAGGGAAATCGAGTCAAGTGTCTTTCCGCAACAGCCGAAAGGTTTATAAAGCATTGGACTTTCAATCTGAGGGTCCCGGGTTCGAATCTCGGTGACGGTGCCTGGTGGGTAAAGGGTGGAGATTTTTACGATCTCCCAGATCAACATAATTATGTTCAGACCTGCTAGTGCCTGAACCCCCTTCGTGTGTATACGCACGCAGAAGATCAAGTACGCACGTTAAAGATCCTGTAATCCATGTCAGCGTTCGGTGGGTCATAGAAACAAGAACATACCCAGCATGCACAACCCCGAAAACGGGGTAAGGCTGCCTAAATGGCGGGGTAAAATAAACAAAACGGTCATACACGTAAAACGTTACATGTCTGTGTATGTAGTGCGTGCCGGAAATCTGATTGAATGACACAGGAAACGAATGATGAGTGCCCAGTGGAAGCCGTCAGTCGGCTGTACCCAGGCAGGCAGCCTGTCATGCAAATGACCCCGTACTTGTAAAGCACTTAGGGTTTGGTCTCCGACCGAGGATAAGCGCTATTATATAAGTATCCATGTCAATCAATCAATCAAAAGGAGACGAAATCATGCAGAAACGGGGCCACGAACCCGAACCCTGGAATCACTGGTGAACACTGAATCAGAGGTCTAGCGCCTAACCGATTCAGCCATGGGGCCTCCTCTGAATGATAAGCTTTGTTTAAACCGTTTCGGACGGGCGTAATAGCCGAGTGGTTAAAGCGTTGGACTTTCAATCTGAGGGTCCCGGGTTCGAATTACGGTGACGGCGCCTGGTGGGTAAAGGGTGGAGATTTTTCCGATCTCCCAGGTCAACGTATGTGCAGACCTGCTAGTGCCTGAACCCCCTTCGTGTGTATATGCAAGCAGAAGATCAAAATACGAACGTTAAAAATCCTGCAATCCATGTCAGCGTTCGGTGGGTTATGGAAACAAGAACATATCCAGCATGCACACCCCCGAAAACGGAGTATGGCTGCCTACATGGCGGGGGTAAAAACGGTCATACACGTAAAAGCCCATTCGTGTGCATCCCAGATTCACTCAAATACGTGCACGAGTGGGCTTTTACGTGTATGACCGATTTTATCCCGCCATGTTACCGTGGGTTCCTTTACGTGAGCTAAACGCATGCTGCACACGAGTTCAGTCCTCGTTTT